>NC_060149.1:646692707-647008332 GCF_021461385.2 Schistocerca piceifrons
GAAACAAGCTCTAGTAAAAATGCAATCCGGAGTAATAGCCCCTCATTCGGTTCTCCGGGAGGGGACTACCAGAGATCTCGTTTCAACAGTTCATAGGAAGAAAGGAAATAAAAAGAGCTATAGTAGAATTGGAATGTGGAACGTCCGCACCTTACTGCAGATGGGGAAGCTCGAAAACCTTAAGCAAGAAATGAAGAAAATGAAGTTGGATATACTAGGAGTGTCCGAAATAAGATGGCCTAACTGCGGAGATTTCTGGAGTGATGAGTACAGGATAATTCACACAGGAACGATAGAAGATAGACCTGGAGCAGGTGGGGTTGGAGTAGTTATGAGTCGAAAATTGGGGCAGAGAGTGAAGGGATATAGACAATATGGAGGAAGGATAATACTTGTCAGTCTGGATACCAAACCTACAGAGACGGTTGTGATACAGGTCTATATGCCTACCACAAACCAGGAGGATGAGGAAGTTGAAGCTGTATATGAAGAGTTAAATGGAGCCTTGAGAGGAATCAAAGGAGAAACAAATTTAATAATCATGGGAGACTGGAACGCAATAGTAGGAGATAAAGAGGTACAGCCAGCTGTTGGACGCTACGGCCTTGGTAAAAGGAATGATAGAGGAGACCGACTTATAGAATTTTGTAACAGGAATCAACTGATAATATCGAACACGTGGTTTCAACATCACCCCCGTAGAAGATACACCTGGAAGTCACCAGGGGATAGAGAACGATACCAAATTGATTAAATTCTAGTCAAAAATAGATTTAGAAATCAACCAAAAGACTCTAGAGCATACGCAAGCCCAGGTATTGTGAGTGATCACAACATGGTTGTTGCGGAATGCCGAATCAAGTTCAAATGCATAAGGAAGAAAATAGGAAATGGAAAACTGGATATAGGGAAGCTCGGAAACCGTGAGACGCAGAAGGAGTTCCAAGAAAGGGCTAAGGATCTAATTCAACAGCATCCTATAGAGAATGTAGAACAACATTGGGAAAATATGAGAGATGGCCTAATAAAAGCAGCTGAAGAGATAATTGGAAAACAAAAACCTGAAAAGAGGAAGGAGTGGATAACTGATGAAATAATACTTATGTTTGAGGAAAGAAGGAAGCTTAAAAATAATGAAACGGAAGAAGGGAAAACGGCATACCGAGTGCTTAGGAACAAAATCAATAGGAAGTTGAAGCAAGTAAAAGAAAGATTCCTTGAAGACAGATGCAAAGAAGTTGAAGACCTTCTGAAGAAAGGGAACCTTGAATTAGCATACAAAACAGTGAAACGCTTCTTCTCAGGAGGACAAAGGATTAGATGTAATGCCCTAATAAGAGAGGATAATAAGATGGTGTATAATCATGAAGATATAGCACTTACGTGGAAGGAATACCTAGAGAAATTATATGGAGGCAACGTACAAGATGACATGATTGAAAGTGAGGACGAAGTAGATAAAGATGAACTAGGAGACAGCATACTAAGGTCTGAATTTGATCAGGCACTACAGGCACTTAAGCACGGAAAAGCACCAGGAATTGACTCACTGCCTGCAGAAATCATCAAAGCAGCTGGAACAGAAATAAAAGATAAATTGTATAAATTAATCTGCCAAATATATGATACTGGAGAGCTGCCTGAGGACTTCAAAAAGTGTATTATTGTTCCATTACCAACGAAAATGCCAGCAAAATCGTGTGCACAATACAGAACCCTCAGCCTAACATCACATGCATCAAAAATTTTGACGACCATCCTCCTCAGAAGAATTGAAGGGAACGTGGAATGCATGCTCACAGAAGACCAGTTTGGCTTTAGAAGAGGGAGAGGTACGCGAGAAGCCATTATGGCCCTAAGGCTCATAATAGAAAAAAGAATGGAAAAAGGAAAGGACACCTACATAGCATTTATTGACCTCGAAAAAGCCTTTGATAAGGTTGAATGGAAAAAACTATTCCAGATATTGAGGGAAACTGGAGCTAAGTATAAGGACAGGAGAACGATATGGAACATACACAAAGAAGAGGTGGCAATAGTGAGATGTGGGGAACATCAACAACAAGCAAAAATCAAACAGGGTGTGAGACAGGGATGTGCACTCTCCCCTGTCCTCTTTAATATGTACATACAGAAAGCAATGGACGAGGTCAGAGAAAAGTTAGGACAAGCTAATGGAATCAGGATCCAGGGAAAAATAGTTGCTATGCTGCGTTTTGCGGATGACATTGCTGTCCTAGCGGAAAATGAGGAAGAATTACAAGTAGTGTTGGAGGAAATGGAAAACACTCTTGCTACATGGTACAACATGAAAATTAATAAGTCAAAAACAAAAATCTTAGTTGCAGCAAACAAAATAATCAAGTAATTACGAATATAAGGCTGAATGGAGAGAAGCTGAAAGAAATACAAGACTTTGCCTACTTGGGAAGCAGAATAACATCAGATGGTAGTAGTAGGAAAGATGTAATAAGTAGAATAAATCAGGCAAAGATTGCATTCTATAAAAGGAAAGGACTCCTCACATCAAATATGATAAGTCTGTCGTTAAGGAAGCGGTTAATAAAGACCTTTGTTGGGAGTGTGCTTCTCTACGGCAGCGAAACCTGGACACTTGGAGAGGACGAAAGAAGAAGGATTGAAGGATTCGAAATGTGGTGTCTGCGAAGGATGTTAAAAATTCCATGGACGGCCAGGATGACAAATGAAGAAGTCCTGCAGAGAGCGGAGGAAGTTTCAGTTCTTTGGAAGACGGTCAAGAAGAGGAGAGATATATGGATGGGACACATTCTGAGACATGAAAGTCTTCTTCACACTATAACGGAAGGCCTTGTGGAGGGCAAAAGGGCAAGAGGCAGACCTAGAAGAAAGTACATAAGCCAGATAATGCAGGACCTAGGATGCGGAAGTTTCACGGAATTGAAGAGGCTGGCCGACAATCGCACTGAATGGAGAGCTGCTGCAAATCAATCTTAGGATTGGCAACTTAAGAAGAAGAAGAATCTAGTGGAATCGTAACTGAGGCTCGCTTCTATGCGTCATCTTATCTATGATTCCTAAATGGATGCCATATTTTTACAAGAAGTTCAGTTCACTTGTATTTCTCTGCCTGGTTGTTACACTGTGTTTAATGTGGCTCACGAATGTTCCACGGGGATTGCCTTGTTTTTAGGGAGGGCATTTCCATGGAAGGGGGTGAAGTTCTTGATAATGGTAGAGGAATAGGGCCGCGCGGGATTAGCCGAGCGGTCAGGGGCGCTGCAGTCATGGACTGTGCGGCTGGTTCCGGCAAAGGTTCGTGTCCTCCCTCGGGCATGGGTGTGTGTGTTTTTGTCCTTAGGATAATTTAGGTTAAGTAGTGTGTAAGCTTACGGACTGATGACCTTAGCGGTTAAATCCCATAAGATTTCACACACATTTGAACATTTTTGAGAGGAATAGTATATACTTTTCTTCACCTGGCCTCGATTATCCTTTATGCGTCACCCGCTCCCAGACGCACTTTGGAAGGAAGATCAGGTTTAACGTCCCGTCGACAGCGAGGTCAGTAGAGACGGAGCAAAAGCTCGGATTGTGTCAAGGAGATGGAAGGAAATCGGCCGTGCCCTTTCATAGAAACTATCTTGGGATTTTCCTGGAGTGATTTAGGGAAAACACGGAAAGCCAAAATCAAGGATGGCCGGGCGCGGGTTTGAACCGTCGTCCTCCCGAATGCGAGTCCAGTGTGCTAACCACTGCGCCACCTCGCTCGATACGCATTTGGGACCGTTCCCGACTTTATGAGGAAGATGTAGTTTTTTTGTTACGGAAAAGTCTACAGAGTAGTCTGATAGGTGGTGTTTTTCTTTGTGTGTTGCGTCCTGTGGATCAGTGTTACAATTTTAATTTCTGTCGGGAATTGTAAGATTAGTTCGTTCCTTGAAACTGGAAGACGTTTGGGTCTGTAAATATCCGACTGTTGTCAGTTCTTTCTCTTTTTTCTAGTTCTAACACTAAGTTTCACAGATACATTATATCTCACTGAATGCGTGTTTGGATTATGGTTGCTGACGTCGCCCCCACCAGCTACACGGACCACTGCGCAGAGACTGTTACTTTAAATCACGCGCGACAGTCGTTGAAATTTTATTTCTATCGCATTGGATACTGAATGTGTTGCATTTGGAGAATCCCTTACTAGATGAGGTGACCCGGGAAGTGTGGAACCGCAGTCTCCATTCAACTGCATGGTACAGCTCTGTTTTGGAATGGTGGGTTCAACTTGCAAAGCCGTGGTGCAGACAAACATTGATGCGATTTTTCGCTGACAGAACGCGGGAATTGTGGAGTACGCAAGCATTTTAGTACTCTGTCTTACGTGATCTTTATGATGCGCTCATCTGATGTCATCAAATGTCGTGTTATGTTGAATTGTGTGTTAGAAACTGTAAAAATTAGTCTTACTTTTTGTTTCGTTAGTTCATTTTCTGCAAGACATGGACTTATGTCATGAGCTACACTATACGAAACAGAGCCAATGTTGCATACAAATCCTTTACTAACAAGCTAGTGTCATCAGCAAACAGAAATATTTTAGAACTACCTTTAATACTAGAGGGCATATCTTTTATATAAATAAGGAACAGGAGTGGCCCCAACACTTATCCCTGGGACACCCTCCACTGGACCATACCACACTCAGACCCCGCATCACAGGCGTTCTCAACACTGTGAATAATGACCATTTTCTGTGTGTAGTTAAGGTAAGAGGTGAACCAATTGTGAGCTACTCCCCATATTCCATAATGGTCAAACGTCTGGAGCAATATTTGGTCATCAACACAATCAAACACCTTAGTTAAACCAAAAAATATGTCTACTGTTCGAAGCCTTTCGTTTAATCCATCCAGTAACTCACACAAAAAAGATAATATAGCATTTTCAGGTGTTAAACGACTTCTAAATCCGAACTGTACATTTGATAGCAAATTATATTATGCTTACATACACAACCTTTTCAATAACTCTAGTAAAAATTAATGGCATAGAAATATGATTAAAATCGTCTGCATTATCCCTTTCTCCCTTTTTATAAAGCGGCTTTACTACTGAGTACCTTAATCGTTCAGGAAACTGACTATTCTTAAAAGAAAAATTACAAATATGGCTAAGTATAGGGCTCAAGTGTGCAGCACAGTATCTTAATATTCTGCTTGGCATTCCATCATATCCATGAGAGTCCTTAGTCTTCAGTGATTTAATTATTGACTCGCTCTCCCTCTTGTATGTATCACAGAGGAGTATTTCGGACATCAATCTCAGAAAGGCATTTTCCAAGAGAGTTAAATGATTCCCTGTAGAAACAAAGTTTTTATTTAATTCGCCAGCAATGCTCAGAATATCATTGTTAAATACTGTACATGTATCTTACTTATCAGTAACAGAAATATTTTTACTACTAACTGACCTTATATTGTCGACCTTGTGCTGTTGACGAGACACTTCCTTCACAACTAACCATATGGTTTTAATTTTATCCTGTGAATTAGCTATTCTATTTGCATACCACACACTCTTTGCCTTCCTAATAACATTTTTAAGCACCTTACAATACGGTTTGCAATGGGCTTCTGTAGCTTGATTGTGACAACTTCTAACATTTTAATGTAATGCCCGCTTTGTTCATAATATCCTCATCCCACTAGTTAGCCACCCAGGTTGCCTTTTACAGCGTTTAGAACGTTCTAATGGAAAGCAACTCTCAAAGAGCATGAGAAATGTGTTAAGGAAAGCTTTGTATTAGTCACCTATGTTATCGGCACTATAAATATCCTGCCACTCTTGTTCCTTAACACGGTTTAAATGACTCTCTGTTGCCGTTGTATTAGCTTTCCTACATAGTTTGTAATTATATGTGACATTTGTTTGAGTACAAAAGCCTTTCAGTGTTAAAATTTGTGCATCATGGTCTGTAAGACCATTCACCCTTTTACTAACAGAATGCCCATCTAGGCATGAACAATCAATAAAAATATTGTCTATGGTTATGCTACTGTTCCTCTGCACCATGGTTGGAAAAAAACACAGTTTGCATCAGATCAAATGAGTTTCGGAGATCTACCAACATTCTTTTTCTTGCACAAACTTATACAAAATTAATACTGAAGTCACCACATATAATTAATTTTTGGTACTTCCTGTAAAGTGAAGCAGGAACCCTCTCCAGCTTGTGCAGACATGCTCTGAAGTCAGAGTATGGGACCATTAACCAACAACAATTAGAAGTTCAGTTTCACTAAATTCAACTGCCCCTGCACAACATTGAAATATCTGTTCAGCGCAGTGCCGTGATACTTCTACGGACTCAAGTGGAATACTGTTTTTTACGTAGATGGCCACTCCCCCACTTCGCAAGGAACTGCTTGAAAAACAGCCAGCTAATCGGTATCCTGGTAAAGGAAACCTCTGAATTGTAAAATTATTTAAGTGGTGCTCCGATATACCAATAATGTCAGAGTTAACGTCTACAAGCAGTTCACTAACGTTATCTATAATGCCTCTTATATTTTGATGAAATATGCTAATTCCTTCTCTATTTGGATACCTGACCCTCTCTGAAGGTGATTCCTTAGTTAGAGGGACTTCCCTTAAGCAGGTACACCTATCAGCTGACTTCAGTCTAAAAGAGGTGCAGCTCTAACACCAACTACTACACGAATTTTTCCATGAGCATATTGCATGCCATCCATCAGTTGTACGCTGGGCCGCATGAAGTACCCGTTCCTATCGATATGGCATCCGATTAGCTTCTTCGGACTCTAAGTCGTAGATTTACGCACATAATGCTGCCTTTCTAGATGATTTTCATTGCGGCGATATTTATGACTTTATTGTCAGATCCCCTTCTCGTAAATTATTGGGTTGGATAGTCTGCCAAAAGAATTTTATGTGCGTCTTGGCGTTTGTTAGGTACTGCACTTAACGTTGCTTTTCAACGAAGTTTTGAAAGGGGATGGGGGTGGTGCCCGACTCTTTTAAGGCTGTTAAAATTGTGTTAATTCCTAAAAGTTCTGATCAGGAAGAAAATTATAAATTTCTTCCAGTTACCTTATTGAATTCTGATTATAGGACAATGACGAGGGCTGTGACTAGCCAGTTGTCTTTGTTGCAGGAGAAAGTTGTTGCTGACCATCAAAATTGTATTCCTGGTTTTACTATTCTGAAGCCAGGAGCTGACTGTCTGGATTTCGTATCGGTGACCGCTGTTACTTCTGTTCCTTGTGCTATGGCTTCTTTGGATTTTGACAAGGCATTCGACAATGTCAGCCACGGCTTCCTGTTGCAGGTACTGACGCCCGAAAGGTCTAATATGTTTACGGGTGTCGAGGCTTCCGTGGCTGTCAATGGCTAACTGATATCTCCGATTAACATCCGTAGGGGATTTCCTCATTGAAGTCCGATTTCAGTGTTGTTTGTCCTATCACTTGAGACGCCGCTCATTTATAAGGATTGACACTCTTGAGCGAGACCATCTCGAGGCGGGCATACGCGGACGATGTTATGGCGTTACTCCGTTCTCCTGGGAACATTACATTGCTCAAGGCTACCGTGGATGCCTTTTGCCTTATATATGGTACCCGCCATCAACGGAGGCAAATGTCGTTTGATGAATTTATGGGACTTTAATAATGCTGTCATTTCGTGGGCAGTGGTGGTCGAGCGACATAACTCTTTGAAGCCATAACTGGTCGTTACCCAATTAAAATGCATAAGATACGAGGGGAACATAGAAGGTACACTCCTGGAACATGAACGGCATTCGCCTAACCTGCTTCGGGAAGTTTGGATCCTGAATACCTTCGTCTTGTGCAAAGCATATTACATTGCTCAGATCTTTCCTCTTCCCTCGATGATGGATAGGAAACTAAAACAGCTGTCCAATCGTTTTTTATTGAAGCATCATATTTTTCGATTACAATACGAGGTGGTTGCGCCTGCACGTTCACTCGAGAATTTGGAACTTTCCCATATTCAAACGTGTTTCTTAGGGGCACCATGTCGACTCTCTTACATGGAATCCACACATTCACGTCTCGGTTGCTTTGCTGTCTGTGGCCGGGCATTCTTGATCCACCTGTCGATGTTCGCCGATTGAACTTGTGTCCATGGATTTAATATTGCTGTCATTTACTTAGAGGGTGATATTCTACAGAGGCCGCATCTCACTATCAAATTTTAGTTAATGCGTGGGGAAGGGATAGATTGTATGGCGCCTGTTGAACGAGCGTCGTCACAGATTTCTTGGAAGACGATGTGGCTTTATCCTAGCCTTCATATTCTACCAATGGCGGTAGCATCCTCGTGGTATCGAGTGGTCCACCAATGAGAACCTATTTCGTACAGGACTTACTGTCACGGATCTCTGCAGTCGCTGTCCCTTCGTAGACACGCTACAACATAGTTATATCTGCTATGGTCACGAAGGGAACTGGCGCTGGCTTAAAAGACAAAGTCTCTGGATCGATCGGTTGAGACCACCTTTTTCCACTGATATTCTGTTGCCTCCAGATTCATCCTGCTTCCCGAGGGCAAAGTTAAATATAACTGCAGGGCCGTTGGGCCATTATACTCAAAACATTGTAGGTGTAGGACCTAATACGGCTCCACTCGCCTTCCTTCAATATTTGTCCATTGCATATTGGAAGTGTTTGTGCCACTCACGGTATCACGACTCATTAGCAAGTACGTTGAACCCTGCATTTCGTCGCCAGTGTGTCAGTTGAGTTAGCTGGTGCTTGTGGCTTTCTAGTCATGGATTCTATTTAGGTATATTGTTTCACAGTTTATTTCATTTTTATGGCCCTGTTGGTCTTGTCTAAATCAAGAAATAAAAAGGTTGTGGCATTAGACTACCAAACCGCTGGTCCGTGTTCGAGTTTTGGTTTTCATTTTATTACGTTCGAGTTTTAATCTGATAGTATTCTGATAGTGGAAATACCATTCCTTCCATGTTATGAAGTGGAACATCGGGAGTTGTACGACTGATAATCAAATAAGTGTGTATAATGTATTGACAGTTAATTTTATCGTAATACATGACGCGCTAGATAAAAAGGCGATCAAGGGGGGAGAAAGTGGTTAAGGAAACAGCTTGCAAAAAAAAAAAAAAAAAAAAAAAAAAAAGTTCAAATGTGTGTGAAATCTTATAGGACTTAACTGCTAAGGTCATCAGTCCCTAAGCTTACACACTACTTAACCTAAATTATCCTAAGGACAAACACACACACCCATGCCCGAGGGAGGACTCGAACCTCCGCCGGGACCAGCCACACAGTACATGACTGCAGCGCCTCAGACCGCTCGGCTAATCCCGCGCGGGTAGCTTGCATAAAGCGTGAAATCAATGTTCGAGTCCCAGTACGGCAAAAATTTTCATTTGTTTCAAGTAAATTGTATAGCTGAGGTGGTCCTGTATTCGCAATTTGCGAATACATTTCCCAATAAGTCATTTACTGGTTGCTGTTTTCTGTACATTTCTGGAATAAACTTTCCGTTCTTGCATTTCCTTAAGGCTAAACAACTTCTCTGTTTCAATTTGCTACCAACTGCAGGAAGTATGAATATCGAAAAAGCAATTCACTGTTTGCTGTTTTCCGTACAGTTCTGGAATAAATTCTCAATTTTTATTACAATGAATTTCCTTTAGGCTAAGCAACTACTCTGTTTCAGTTTGCCGCCAAATGCAGAAAGTATTTATTATGAGGGCAGTCAAATGAGAACCGTACTTCCACCACAATGGGACCATGGAAGGTTCCATTCAAAAGTAATCACCACACGGGTTAAGACATCTGTCCCACTGGCTTACGTGACGATCAATTCCAGTTTCGTAAAACGCGAGCAGCCGCCGACGGATCCACAACCTCACCCTTTCTTGTACTTCCTCGTCTGACTGAAACGAACCTCCACGCAAGTCTTTCTTTAGGTCACCAAAGATGTGAACAGCACACGATGAAAGATAGGGCTGTACGATGATGTGGCAGTGTTTCCCAACGAAATGACTGAAAGGTATCCTTCGTCCAATTAGCAGTGTGGAAGCGGGCGTTGTCGTGCAACAGGATGATTCTCTCCACAGCATTCCTGGGAGTTCCAACTTGATGGCGCCCCGTAAATTCTTCCAAGTGTCTTCATAGCGCTGCGCATTGATGAAATGAAATGAAATGTCGTGTGGCTAGGGCCTCCCGTCGGGTAGACCGTTCGCATGGTGCAGGTCTTTCGATTTGACACCACTTCGGCGACCTGCGTGTCGATGGGGATGAAATGATGATGATTAGGACAACAAAACACCCAGTCCCTAAGCGGAGAAAATCTCCGACCCAGCCGGGAATCGAACCCGGGCCCTTAGGATTGACAGTCTGTCACGCTGACCACGCAGCTACCGGGGGCGGACTGCGCATTGATTATGATTCCACATTCGAGGAACTCGACGAGCAGAGGCACCCCGTAGTCAGAGAGAAGGTCATCATGATCTTACCGGAACCTATGCGAACAGCTTTGGATTCTTTCGGCAGGAAAGAGGAGGAGGAGATTAGTGTTTAACGTGTCGTCGACAACGAGGTCACAAGAGACGTGGCACAACCTCGAATTAGGGAAGGATGGGAAACGAAAGCGGTCGTGCCCTTTCTAAGGAACCATCCCGGCATTTACCTTGCTGGTTTTTCCGTTTGTCCTCGATCTCGAAATGGTGGCACCACGTTTCGTTCCCAGTGACGATATGTGACGGGAACGCATGCTCTTCATCGTGGTACAGCAGAAGATGACTCGGACGTGACGCAATTCTATCCATATTTTGTCCCACCATCAGGTGATGCGGGACCCACGGCGCACAAATTTTGTGGTGATGGAAAAGGTCTTTGGTGATGGTATGCACGAGGCGAAGACTAATGCAAACCTGAACACAAATGCCACCCACCGATATTCGTCAGTATTTCCGGATAAGGACATCAACAAGCCCGATTACCTCAGGGATAATGGTTCGACGGGATGTGCGCCCTTCCCGGAATGTCGTCTGCCACTCGTGCTCACATGCCAGAGACATGCAGTGTTCACCGCACACAGCGGACATTCGACGATAAATTTCACATACTACAGCACCCCCTGTCACCAGAAAACAAACCACACTCTGTCTGGCGCTACAGTCTGGAACCGCGCGACCGCTACGGTCGCAGGTTCGAATCCTGCCTCGGGCATGGATGTGTGTGATGTCCTTAGGTTAGTTAGGTTTAAGTAGTTCTAAGTTCTAGGGGACTGATGACCTCAGCTGTTAGGTCCCACACTGCTCAGAGCCATTTGAACCATTTCAACAACTCTACGAACACAGTACACCAGTCCGTTAACAACCAAAGTCATAACCCCAAAACTGCGTGCACCTTTGATGTGGCGCTATGCCGTTACACTAACACAGTGGTGACAGTATTGAAACGTAACAATACTGCGGCCATCTGTCGCGTGGACTGTGTTTTATGGCAGGTGTTGGGTTTTCATTTAACTGCCGCTTATACATTTGTATCACATTTTCTGGCTTCTGGAAAGTTCTCGGTAGTATACTGCCTGGCAAAAAAAGTGAAGCACCCAGCGCATATAGTCGATGTCAATATAACTACATCACAAACGCACCAAACACGGTTATCCAAATGATTACAGTTGCAAATCTCTCTGACAGCCAGAACAGCCAGTAGAGTGCGTAAGTGTTGTCGTGTTTAGTGTTGTGACCAGGAATGGTAGAGTGTATAACGGGTGTAAACATCGTCTGATGTGAGTGACCACTGTGGAAGACACAGATGCCACGTATTTGTGAGCTACATCGTTATCAGCAACTGACAGAGTTTGAAAGTGGCATCGTTGTGGGTTGATATTTGGCTCGCTAGTCGAATCGAGGAATATCTAGATCTATGGGGCATTCGGATATGGCAGTAGCCCGGTGTTGGAATATACACTGAAGAGCCAAAGAAACTTGTACACCCGCCTAATATCGTGTATGTCCCCCGAGAGCACGCAGAAGTGCCGCAACATGACGTGGCATGGGCTCGACTAACGTCTGAAGTAGTGCTGGAGGGAATTGACACCATGAATCCTGCAGGGCTGTCCATAAATCAGTAAGAGTACGAGGGGGCGGTGACCTCTTCTGAACAGCTCCTCGCAAGGAATCCCAGATATGCTCAATAATATTCGTATCTGGGAATTTGGTGGTCAGCGGAAGTGTTTAAAATCAGAAGAGTGGTAATGGATGCACTCAGTAGGTTTTCAGACGGAATGTTACGTCAGAGCCGTATCTAGACATATCAGGGGTCCCGTATCACTCCAACTGCACGCGCCTCACACTATTAGATAGCCTCCACCGGCTTGAATAGTCCCCTGCTAACATACAGGGTCCATGTATTCATGAGGTTGTCTCCATACTCGTACACGTCCATCCTCTCGATACAATCTGAAACGAGACTCGTCCGACCAGGTAACAAATTTCCAGTCATCAACAGTCCAAGGTTGGTGTTGACGGGTCCACGCGCGGTGTAAAGCTCTGTGTCGTGCAGTCACCAAAGGTACACGAGTGGGGCTTCGGCTCCAAAAGCCCATACCGATAATGTTTCGTTGAATGTTTCGCACGCTGACATTTGTAGATGGGCCAGGATTAATATCTGCAGCAATGTGCGGAAGGATTGCACTTCTGTCACGTTGAACGATTGTCTTCAGTCGTCGTTGGTCCCGTTCTTGCAGGATCTTTTTCCGGCCGCAGCGATCTCGGAGGTTTGATGTTTTACCGGATTCCTGATATTCACGGTACACTCGTGAAATGGTCGTACGGGAATATCCCTACTTCATAGCTACTTCGGAGATGCTGTGTACCATCGCTCGTGCGCCGACAATAACACCACGTTCAAACGCACTTCAATCTTGATAACCTGTCACTGTAGCAGCAGTAACTGATCTAACAACTGCACCAAACACTTGTTGTCTTATATAGGCGTTGTCGACCGCATCGCCGTATTCTGACTGTTTACGTATCTCTGTATTTGAAGAGGCATGCCTATACCAGTTTCTTTGTCGCTTCAGTGTATAAATAAAGAAGAAGAGTCAAAGAGCTTCCCATAGTACTTATGATACAGAATAACCTATGTTACCACTTCCACCGAAATATAAACTTCATATTATTAACTGAAATACAATATTAAGTACGTATCGTCAAATTCGCTAAAAATGCATTTTTTGTAACATTGTTAATTCCAAAAATAATGGTAAGTGATACAGATTTTTTGTCGTTACTTCTAGATTCACCACACTAAACACCACAAAAGTAACCCACTTTAATTAAATCAGTTTTTTGAACGTTGGTGTGCGTAATCAGCAATACAAGCATTATAATCCTGACGGTCAACAGACAATCTGTTAAAATTGTTGTTCGGAAATGAAGCTTGATAAAAGTTGTTGTATTTCTCAGGTCCAAGCTGCTGTCTGCTTCATTATACATCATGTAGGAAGTTCCGGTGATGGAATAGCAACGTTCTAGGATCTCCCACGTGGCGGAAGGGCCTCCGACAATCCTACCCGAGGTACGCTAGTCTTCCATGGCCTGAAAAGAGTAGTTAGGCAAGTGAACGGTGTTAAATTGCAGCAGATGTATGGCCAAAGCACGTTCAGTCAAGGACAGAGCACCTCTTAATCTCCGAGTCTGGAACCAACACGACCATTTCGCGTGCCGATCATACAGCAGGGACTTCAAGTCAATAACAATTTCATACTTAATACATTTATTATATCCATATTACATTTATTCGGTAGTGTAACATACACCCTCCCCCCCCCCCCCCCCAGCATTACTATAATATTCGATACCCGGAATTTGTAGCCGGGTATGGGTACTTTCTGTTACACAAAGAATAAAAATCATGCCACCATGGCACCTTTTCCTGTTATGTAAATGTACTATATAATACTATGAATCATATTTAAACAAAATTTATGAATAATTAAATAATATGTAAATATGTAACGTAATAATCACTATGAACCATCAACATTTACTCAGAACTATAATAATCAGTATGTAATTAATTTGATTAGAAGTAGTTATAACTGTTAGCATCGTTATTACTTTCGTTAATTAACTGCAATTATATCTCGAAAGTTCAGTTTGGAAAACGTTATTATAAATCGATCAAAAGGCAAGAACCAAATTTAAATTCACGTAATTTCAAGTGCTATGTAATTTCAAGCCCAAATTTGTAAACCAAAATTAATACCATTACTGAAATAATTAATTGATCATTGTTAGCACATGTAATTAACTCCATTACTTACGTTTGGATGCGTATTTCAGAGTCATGATCCGAAAGAGGTTAAACAACTTTTGTATATATTACGTAAATGTTAGCAATATTTCCCAATCGATAATCCATTTGTATTTATTAAATTAATGAAACGCATTATTGTAAAAAAGTCATATTTAATTTTCAATCTTAAGTTGTACAATTTCTAACCTAAAACTCATCTGTAATGAACTGATATTTTATGCTGCAAGTAATCTGATTGTCAACCTTTTGTATATTTGTAACTTTTAATTGTAACTATTAATTTCACGATGGTGTAATAATTGAAGTAATGAATACTCATTGTTTGGAATATATATAAGCAAACGTGGCAATGCAGGGTCAGTTCGCCTAGGGGTTCACTTTGTAGTCAAGTCTTTTCGGTCAGTAAGTCAGTCTGTCAGTTGTTGTTCAAATGGTTCAAATGGCTCTGAGCACTATGGGACTCAACTTCTAAGGTCATCAGTCCCCTAGAACTTAGAACTACTTAAACCCAACTAACCTAAGGACATCACACACATCCATGCCCGAGACAGGATTCGAACCTGCGACCGTAGCGGTTGCACGGTTTCAGACTGAAGCGCCTAGAACCGCTCGGCCACCCCGGCCGGCTGTCAGCTGTTGGATTGTCAAAGAGACTATATGTGAAGTTTGACGTATTCTGCAATGACTTTGGAAAAATGTTATCATCAACAAATAAACCTCCGCAAATTGTATGACCTGGAGTTTTAATTAGAAAGAATCATCAGCTACCCGACTCAAGCAAATTACAAGATAAGTACAACAAAAATACTTTGTTATGCATCGCCCTTACTTACGTCCACTCCAGGTGCAAATATGTAACTAATTATATTAACGCACCGGTAAACAAATCAAATGCATTCATAAAGTAAGGGAGATGTCATAGTAGGATAACTGACTTTCACTCAACCTGATTGTGAAGAATGGAATGATTTTGCTTTAATATGAAATTTATTATGTCTTATCTTCACACACGAGGATTAGTTACTATATTTACGTTTGTTGCAAAAAATTATCTTGCTCCATATTTGAGAAACAGCATTTGCTGGAAATAGCAACAATATTCGTTCATCAGAAAATCTGGACTAGATAGAACCCAATTGCTCCTGCAGCCGTACATATTTATTTTAACTTTACACGTTAAAATTATCACATAATTAAAGAGTTCACAAAGAATATTCTAAGATTGAGAACTTTGCGAAGTTCTTGTGGCATTCAGTCTAAAACCGATTTGATGCAGGTGTCGATGCTAGCCTATCCTACACAAGCATTTTCATCTCTGCATAACTTCTGCAATCCACATTCCTTGATGCCTCAGGATGTCTCCTATCAACCTACCCCTTCTGTTAGTCACTTTGTACAGTAAATTTCTTTTCTCCCCAATTCCACTGAGCAGGGGAGAGTGTTGTACCTTGGAACACTTTACAGATATTGGCCTCTAGTCATCCCTGTAATTTAAGTTTAATATATTTTCTTATTCCATTTTTAAATGAGGACGTTCACTTTCTGTAGACTAGAAACTTTCTCAGAAATTAGAAAACTTACTACGGAAAATTAAGGTTTTACCATGTGTGAAACCACATTCCAAGGCACAACACGATAATGCACCTAGAAACAAATACTCGACTGAAATTTAAAAGCGTTGCAGTCGAGAAATCTTGTGAATACAATATTTAATATTGTATGTGTTACATTATTACTCTGCTATACTCCAATAATCGGTAAGTGAAATCAAATCAAGGAGAAGTATTAGCAAAAACCACTTATTAGATAAATACAGTTAGAGATAGAAGCTATTGGAAACTGACCAGCAGTTCTCATTTTCAAGACATGCGAAATTTTCAAGACGTTAAAGAAACTAAGTTCATTTGCAAGGATCACATGTTTCATGATAAAAGGCATTCTTATTTTAAAGGTACAAGATGTCTTAATGTCCACATATTATATAAGTTATTCTAAAACAATGTAGCATTTTGCTCACCATAAAACCCTGTACCTGAGGAATTATCAACCTATTCCAAATAGCTTTAACGTATTATACACCACATCAATGTGTAAAACCAGAAATATTTAAAATACCGCGCAAAACACAACCTCGTATCTTACAACAATAAATACTGTAGAAAATGGCGGAAATTGTGATTCTAAAAACAGACTGAAGTAATGATCAAAAGATACCATGTTACTACGTACACCGCCCCCCCCCCCCCCCCCACCCATGTACGACACTCTCCCTTACCACCTCTTTAATTATCCGATCTACTCCGCACGGCGATCTGCAACGCCTATATAAGACAAGGAGTATCTGGTGGAGTTGTTAGATCGGTTACTGCTGCTACAATGGCAGGTTATCAAGATTTTAGTGAGTCGGAACGTGGTGTTATTGTCGGCGCACGAGCGATGGGACACAGCATCTCCGAAGTAGCTATGAAGTAGGGATATTCCCGTACGACCATTTCACGAGTGTACCGTGAATATCAGGAGTCCGGTAAAACATCAAATCTCCGAGATCGCTGCGGCTGGAAAAAGATCCTGCAAGAACAGTACCAACAACGACTGAATTGAATCGTTCAGCGTCACAGAAGTGCAATCCTTCCGCAATTTGCTACAGATTTCAATCCTGGGATATCAACAAGTGTCAGCGTGCGAAACATTCAACGAAACATTATCGATATGGGCTTTTGGAGCCGAAGCCCCACTCGTGTACCTTTGATGACTGCACGACACAGAGCTTTACACCGCGCGTGGACCCGTCAACACCAACCTTGGACTGTTGATGACTGGAAATTTGTTACCTGGTCGGACGAGTCTCGTTTCAGATTGTATCGAGAGGATGGACGTGTACGAGTATGGAGACAACCTCATGAATACATGGACCCTGTATGTTAGCAGGGGACTATTCAAGCCGGTGGAGGCTATCTAATAGTGTGAGGCGTGTGCAGTTGGAGTGATACGGGAGCCCTGATATGTCTAGATACGGCTCTGACGTAACATCCCGTCTGAACACCTGTATTCATTCATGTCCATTGTGCCTTCCGACGGACGTGGGCCACCAAACTCCCCAGACGTGAATTTTATTGAGCATATCTGCGATGGCTCGCAACATGTTGTTCAGAAGAGATTTCCACTCCTCGTACTCTTACGGATTTATGGAACAGCCCTGCGGGATTCATGGTGTCAGTTCCCTCTAGCACTACTTCAGACATTAGTCAAGTCCATGCCACGTCGTATTGTGGCACTTCTGCGTGCTCGCAGTGACCCTACACGATATTAGGCAGGTGTGCCAGTTTATTTGACTCCTCAGCGTATAATTCCCTCAGAATTACCTGATTTAATTTGGCTGCTTTCTATTACCTTTGTTTTGCTATTGCTAATGTTCATTTTATAACATCTTTTCAGTGTACTATCCAGCTCATTCAATCTTGGATATAATTTTCAAAAAAACGTTAAACAGTGTGCCACATGTTTAGATAATCACACTACAGTCTTTTATAATTTTCACTTTTCTGTTTTCCCTCTGCAGATGCAACACCGAGCTATTAGTTTCATTCAAGCGGTGTTGTACAAAATGCTTGATTAGTTGTGACTTCATGATTACTGTGTGTACTTGCATGGATAATGCAAACTCGTAGAAAAAAATGGTTCAAATGGCTCTGAGCACTATGGGACTCAACTGCTGAGGTCATAAGTCCCCTAGAACTTAGAACTACTTAAACCTAACTAACCTAAGGACAACACACACATCCATACCCGAGGCAGGATTCGAATCTGCGACCGTAGCGGTCGCGCGGTTCCAGACTGTAGCGCCAGACTCGCAGAAGCTCTGTAGGTCTGTACCCACGAAGGGCAAACGTTGAGTACCAGCGTCTACGAAGTGTGCCACATCTTATTATGTGGTGCAGACTTTTTGCTTCTGAAAAACTTTGTGGGTCTCATTATCGGCACAACTCCTTCCTCATGACAATTCCCGGCAACTTGCTACAAATAGGCAGTTATCCAGTATAGTTTAAACAAGAAATACGTATTAAATAGAGGCGCAGAATGCACCGAGACATTACGTATGGCAGTATCTAATATTCTAAATCAAATGTGTGGCATATTATTTCGTCTATGCTCGGAAGAGGCAGCCTGAAGTTAAAAGAGATGGAGAACTGGAAGAACGTTAACTATGGAAATAAATGAAACAAACGATAATAGCGAGAAGGATAATTCGAATTATTATCGTACATATTGCTGAGTACAAAACTAATGCAAGGGAATATTATTCTACTGTATATCTGAATGCAAAGGTGTAAGAGAAGAGAGGTAATGCTCCGTAGATAGTGACAAATGACGGGCACCTTTGGGACCATAAGCTTTGGAGTTGTTCAGCGACTGCCCTGCCGGGAGCTGGTGGAATATGTGTCGATCTTGGCTTAACCGTCTGTAAAACGAGGCTGGTAAATAGATAGCATCTCTTAATTTGGTACTGAAAATAAGAAATATTAATTCTAACTACACGCTTATGTACTTCACATTTATACCAATCTGCAGAAGGATATTCGGAGCACACAAAAGGTTTACTGTTGGGATCAGGAACAAGCGCCATAGTGTCGGAATGTGGCTGTCCACAAAGGAGACCTCCATCCCGTCAGTGACGGGGACATCCTCTTGCCACATTGACCAAGCATAGTCCAGATTCTTCATTTCTTTGGAATAGCTGCCTGCTTTGGTTTACTTTAGGCGAGCACGAGACTGGTCAAAGATAACGAGTGATTACATATGCACTATCTATAGGCTCCTGCACCTATCTTTATGCAGACGACGCTCTCTCTCTCTCTCTCTCTCTCTCTCTCTCTCTCTCTCTCTCACACACACACACACACACACACACACACTATCCAATTATAAACAAATCAAAAACAGTACACACTTTCAAAAAGGTCGCTGCACAGTAGTTTACTTCAGTTTTGTGGTGTATACCGACATACTTGAACACAGACTCTAAAATGATCGCTGCACATATGTGAAATCTTCCTGAGACGCTTCACACTCTTTTGAGGGAAACAGATCTCGAAACCGATATCAGATGTAATATCTGATTTTACACGCCACAATGACTATATTTGGAAGTCTAAATAAATATCTCTGTAACTCTAAACAGGACACTCACAACTGTTAGAGTTTTAGCTGCTTGTTTGAAGGCACTGTCAGAAAGAGACAGAGAGAAATTTCTGAATCCTACAACTACTGTGGTGTTCATCACTTTTCTGAAACGGTGAGTGGGCTTAGTTTATATTTTCTGCTGGAGTCAAGGACGTTATTTTCCTCACTTCTGGAAGCACACACTAGTGTCTAAGCACAGACGGGAAAATCGGAACAATTACACGTACAAAATTCGAAGCACTGTTCTGCAGACGAGAAAAATGGCTGGAATTTTCGGTGAATTTTCGATGTGCTGCAGCTGCTGGTCTGGAGATGCTCTAAAGCCACAGCAGCGGGTGTGGGACAGCATCCCGCTTGTCCAAACCAGAGGAGGATGGCCTGCTTGGACTTATCTCTGAACACTCGAACAAAGAAAACATCACTTGACACTTAGACGTCACAGAACTTTCGGTAGATACCTTGCCCCCGTCCTGTTCGAACGAGTCTGTAGAGGCTCCTATGCCCCGACAAAGGATGCCTTGTGACCCTCTGACGTCATGGAACTTCTTGTGACTGGATCATTCTGATTGGTTCTTACTGAATGTACCCGCCAAACTACTGCTATTACTGGTGTGGGAGCACTGTCTGCCACTTTCTGCAGACAGACAAATTACGAGACTATTTTGTACAGATCGAAAAAAACACACAGTAGTCATATTGCACTGAGATTAAAGTGGTTTACAGGTCATGAAATACTGACACTATTGCCAGACTTCCTCAATTACAGCGCACAGCTTCTGTTGGGAAAAGCTCGAATTTTTCAGCGTGAAGCCAGCCTCCAGCTGGGCTGTATCATAACATACCGTATCAAAGTAGTAAACACAATTCGTATCCTACGTCATACAAAATCATCACTTCTGCGTCCTGCATATAGCTTTCGGCCACCTAGACACTCGTACATGTACCACGAAAACAGACAGACCTTCCAAAAATCATAAGCCATAAGCACATGTTCCGTATATAGTCCTCATAGCTCTAGACATTTCCAGCGAGGTCGGTCAGTCATTCACTGATGTCAATGGTCACGAGTCAACTCCCCCATGTACATGCTGGCGTGATGGACGATCAGAGCACCCTCCATGGACAGCGGCCTCTCTGTACTGCTGTACAAAGGCTTGGCTGGTACCCCTCGGCACACAGGCATTACTGATCCTGGCCCAGACCTGCTTCCTTGCTTGCTGCCATGCTTTTTTACAGCCATCTCCAGACTGTGGGATTACAAGAACATGTATCTGTTCACATGGTTTTCCAGAGTGTCATACCGTTTACGCTATAGTTCTCGATATCAAGCACATAACAGTATGCTACCGATCACTTGCACAGTAAAATTCCAAAGATAAAGAGTGGAAAATATATGTCTAGAAACTGGAAACCTTAGCGACGTGAAACGAGGTGGGACATGCTGCAAACCACTGAGTAACTAGAAACTTATCTGGGAAGATCTTTACGTGAAAACTCGGAAATAGAGGAAACTAGTAGTTCCACTCGTATTTTTTAAAGGAATACCGATGGCAATGATATAACAGATTCCAAATCATCCTTCTACTTTGCAAAGTCAACTAAGGTGTTTCTCATGTCTATAGAACCAGCAAAACGTCTCTTACACCTGCCTTTCACCATCTAGATGCACACACCACAGTCGATGTCCTCTCAACCAAATGAAGATGGGAAATATGTAGTAGCAGTCAACCGGACAATTTACAAGGGAGGAAATAATTGTCCACCGCAAAAACACGCTCACACTGACATGAAAAATTTTACTAATATTGTTGCACAATAGACTGAAAACATTTTTAGCTCCAACGTAAGGAATCTTCTTCAAAATGGTACTTCTAAACTATTTTTCTCTTCAACGAAAATTATACATTGGTGACTCGAAAACGCGTGATTTCCAGAAGGGATTACACAGAATAGTTGGATGAACACTGTGTTTCTGGCCAATGAGCTGTTTTGTCGTATCTTGCGGTTGCAAGACAGAGTGGTATGTTCATAATGCTGGTGTCCGGTTGGCTACAACGTAGGGTCGTTCGACCTCAGGAGACCAGCCCTGATGTATTCTGAAAAAATTGTTGAATTGTAAGAGAGAATGGGGTTGTTTCTTTTAGGTCTTGATCGACACTATCATATAATTTTTGATATTGACTTCACTTTATACCCATTCTTCTTCTACTTCTTTTAGCCCATCCTCATTTATTCTCGACAAGAAACAAAAATTTTTCATGTTGCTTGCAGAGAAGTATGGGTTTTTGTTAGTAATGAACTTTTCTTAAGTGTTTAAGGATTGAAAGATTCCAGCGATATATTGCAAAGGTTTATGGATATACAACAGGGATAATTTTTCACTTCATTTGAGAGGGTACAGTTTCACCCCACACCTATTTATCAGCATCGTTGTTCTTATCAGAATGAAATTCTAAGAAATTAATTTAATTCATCGTTAGCTGTGATCGAAGTAGAAAAGAAAGTGGATTCTACGATATGAGTTTGCACATCCTATCCCAGTTGAGCCTAATGTTGTCTAATGTTTAACAGTTGTAAGTGTCCTGTTTTAGAGTTACAGAGACATTTATTTCGACTTCCAGATGTAGTCATTGTGGCGTGTAAAATCAGATATTACATCTGATATCGGTTTCGGGATCTGTTACCCACAAAAGAGTGTGAAGCGCCTCAGGAAGGTTTCACAAATGTGCAGCGATCATTTTAGAGTCTGTGTTCAAGTGTGGCGGTATACACCACAAAACTGAAGCAAACCACTGTGCAGCGACCTTTTTGAAAGTATGTTTAGAGACATATTCAGTTGAATTTAGAAATTCCTGAAGCACAGGACGCTCAAAGACAAGGAAAGCCTGTGGTATTTCCCGCAAAAGCGCTCGAAGTATCTCAGGGATGGTTTCATAAGTGTGCCGCGATCTTTTCTATTAGAGTCTGCATTCAAGTGCGGTGATGGTATTCCTCGGAGTTGTTTAAATATTCTTGCGACATCTGCAAAGCTCTCTCTCTCTCTCTCTCTCTTTGTTTGTGCAGAGGTACATTTATTTCCTGTGATATCTTCGGGTTACGTATGTGACAATATTCCGCACATTGCTTAAACACTAGAGGTAATAATTCCCAAAGCAGTTGTTGTTCAATGACAAAGGGTATCCGTACGCAGGTGATGGGAAGGAGGAAGACTGCGGGTATTTCTAACGGGGCAGGAAGTACGCGGCCGCCCCTGTGGCTACCGCGAGGCTGTGCCGTGAGCCCGGCGCATGGCCTCTCTTCCAACGGATGCAGAGACTCTGGGGTGAATGTTTGCCTCTTATGCTTTGGAAGACTGACTCGACTTTTATCAAATGATCTACAGTTACAGCAAACACATTTATCAGCATGAGTTGAGAAGTGTAACTTAGCCTCATCCTGCTGCATCTTCATTATTTGATGAAGCGTATTCGTCTTCACCAAATATCATTGCTTTCCAAACACTGTGCAGGTGGCTATGGACACAGTCCTCAGCTTCAAGATTACGGCTAATATATTCCTCCTTCTCTAGCACAGATATCTCATCCATTGAACACATAGTACACACAGTAAACAATTACGGCCATCCTGCCAGTCCATTTTTTCTCCAAACCACCATCTTTGATTATGTCATCGGAGGGGAGTGGGGAGGGCTGACAGCGTCCTCTGGTGATGATGTCGTGAACTAGGTCAGTTGGACTCCAGACCTCAAGGATGGATCTACTGCCTATAGCAATTCAAACTATTTAAATAAACAATGCGTACAAATTAAAGACTTACATCCATTTTATCTGGCAGCCCAGCACAGAATGGGTCCTTTTCCCGCCGATTTACAGATGGAATGGGGGGGGGGGTGGAGAGGAGGGGTAGTGGAGGGGGCAGAGTTAGATTAATGGAGGTAGCCCAATTGAGCTATTTTCCCGCAAAAATTTGAACTTCCCACCATGACTTCACTGCATCGTTGACACATCTATGCTTGCCGTCTTGGATTAGCCATTTCAATAAATTTGGCAAAATGCAGAGTTGGGTGACACCTGCTTTGCGCCTTTCTAATAACCCATATAGCTTTCATTCTTTCGCTATGTGCTTTCTTCCGACCACTTGGTACCTGATCTTTTAGAGACTTCATTCTTTGGCTTTACTACCCACCTATTTATCGTCTGACGGTAAAGTTTTCTGTCTAGTGTGTCCTATTTTCCTATCTGTGTCTTTTCCAAGTCATATTTCACTTCTTCTATTCATGGTATGATCTTCAGTTTTGCAGTGCATGTCAAAATCTTGTGAGCTAGCCTTGAAAATGGGAGTTTCCTGATATCTGCGGTAAGGTTGGACAGTTCTTCTAATGATTTGTGCGATTTTCCTCATGATCTTTCTTTCCTCGTTCAAGACGTTCTCCAGATCGCCCTTTCTATTAAGTACCAAGGTTTCGCTTGCGTACAGCACTTCAGGTTTAATCACTGTATTATAATGTCTGATCTTTGTATAAATGGACATACATTTTTTGTTGTAGATTTCACGCGTACTCCCATATTCTCGTTTGAGCTTTTGTAACCGAACTTTCTGTGCTTCCTTTTCCAACCCTGTTGGTCCTATGATCTCACCGAGATATTTGATGTGTGGAACTCGTTTGATCTGCCCGTATTTCGTGTTCAGTTCCTGAATGTCTAATTTAGTGCAAATGAACTTGTTCTTCTCGAATGAAATTTGTAGTTCAGTTTTCTCAGCACATTCCTTAAGGACTTCAATCTGTTTGATAGCTGCATTTTCGCAGGCCGCTAGTATCGCTAGGTCGTCTGCGAAACTTAAATAATTGACCTTGATATCATCATTATTTCGTCCGAGTTGAATGGGTTTCCAGTTATCCTGGGTTTTCCATTCTTTCTCCCATTCTCGAATGACTTTATCCAGAACAAGGTTGAAGAGCAGTGGTGGCAGTCCATCACCCTGTCGCACACCGGTCTTTATCTCAAATGGCTCTGACAGTTCGCCCATGGATTTCACTTTTGACTTCGTGCCCGTTAGTGTTTCCTAGATGAGCCTTAATGTTTTTCAATCAAGTCCTTGTTCTTCTAACATGTTAAAGAGGGACTGTCGATCGACCGAATCATATGCCTTCTTGAAGTCGACGAACATACAGATGATCGGTGAGCTTCGTGTTCCTCTATATATCAATAGCGTCTTCAAATTGAAAATTTGTTCAACACAACAACGCCCCCGATGGAAACCTGCTTGATAGTCACCAATTTTGTTTTCTAGCTGTTCTTGTGTCCTTCGAAGAAGGCGCGCGGATAGAATTTTGTAGGTGACTTCAAGGAGAGAAATCCCTCTGTAGGTTTTGACACCTGTTGTGTCACTTTTCTTGTTTAACGGATGGATGAGTGCACATTTCCATTCTTCAGGTAGCTTTTCCGTTTTACAGATGTCTGTGATGATTTGTGTGAGCTCCTCAATTGTATTTGGGCCTATGTTCTTCGATAGTTCTGCAACTATACTATCTTCTCCAGATGCCCTGTTATTCTTGAGTCAGAAGATGTGTCTATGGATTTCTTCTTTGGTAGGTGGTGGAGAATCTGGTTTTACTTGTGCGGGAGTCTCTTTGGGCCATCTTGATGTGGGCTCCTGGCAAATGAGTAGCTTTGAGAAATATCGAGCAAATTCTCTACAATTGTCTCGGTTGGCCAGCGCGAGTTTGCCGTCTGGTTTTCGGAAAAATGGACTACGCAGAGTGAAAAGGGGGAGAAACTCCGACATGTGTGTATCACTAGCTTTAACTGTCAAGAAATCCCCCCTCCTCCCCCCCCACAACCGCACATGTATCTCCATCGCACTGTGCATAGACTGATTTGCACAGCAGTCGTCGAAGAAACGTCATCTAAACAGCGCTCACACACTAGTTATAGCTTCTCTGGTAGCAAGAAGCTGTTTGATAGGATACCAACGTGTCACCTGGCGAAAGCAGCGTTTACCCGAACAGTATTAATACCACGAAGTGCGTATTTAGTAGCAACAACACATGCTACTTCTACTAACCACAATATTATAATCAAGTGTTTAGTGTTGAACATTCTACGGTCGCAGTTTCGAATCCTGCCTCGGGCATGGATGTTTGTGATGTCCTTAGGTTAGTTAGGTTTAAGTAGTTCTAAGTTCTAGGGGACTGATGACCTCAGATGTTAAGTCCCATAGTGCTCAGAGCCATTTTTTTTTTGTTGAACGTTAAGATTTTATCACGAATCCACCTTCCTCGTGGTTCACACATATCTTTAGAGCTACGACGATGCCCCATCTATGACACTGACATTGATGATGAAGCATAAATCAGCTAAGTACAGCGATGAGTCCTGCTCTGAGCCCCGATGATCAGCGAAGGCGTGTCTGTAGACGTCGTGGACAGCAGTTGCATACCAGCCTGAACGTGGCCCGTCGTACGGCCCAGCATCCAGGAGTGACCGTCTGGAGTGCCATTTCATTTCATAGCAGGATCCCTTTGGTTGTCATCCGCAGCACCCTTATAGTGCGGCGGTACGTCGACGATATTCGAAGCCACCTAGGCTTACATTTCTGCTAGATAATGCCTACTCACACACGCCGAGAGTTTCTGCTGTTTGTACTTGTGTTTGTCAAACTCCAACTTATTAGCAAGGTCGCCCGATCTCTCCCCAGTGGAGAACACTTGGAGCATTATGAGCGGGTTCCTGCATCCAACTCGGGAATTTGGCTATCTAATGCGTCAACAACATAGAATTTAGCACGGGAGGAGGACTTCCCACAACTGTATCAACCAACGCCAAGCAACTGTTTGAATAAGGGACGAAGGTGGACCAACACGTTACTGATTTCAACTATTTTTGACACTTGTTCTCTTGAACAAATCATTCAATGTTTCTGAAATTATAATCATTTTCTGGTCTGTGCATGTACATGACGTCTACCGATTTCTGTCTCATTCAGATAACTCTTCCGTGGTACGTCGTCTTTCCTTTTTTGTCTCAGAGTGTATTATACAGATGGGGTAATCGATAGACGGGGGCTGTAACGAGTAGATATAAGAGGAGTGACACCACATATACTTATAATAGAGATATAATTGTGCATTCTGTAGAGACATGGCGACAAGACGAAACTGGCATACTCACACCAGCTCTGTGTACGTGTGGGGAACCGGTAATGTTATTTTATTTTAAATTCTGTGGAATTCTCAATCTCAGTACATGTGAGTTGCAAATCATATGTATTAGGAATCGTAATAATATTTCAATTCATTGTAAAGTGTTACGAATCCAGAATCGAAAAAAGCGAAACACACTGGCTGCGTTTGACGCTACTACAGATGAAATAAGGAGGAGTTTGTTGTAGAGCATAAAAAGGGGCTCTGTGGATAACATGGATAACATAATTTTTATCTACACTAACTAGATTAGATCCTAATACTATTGATTGGCGTTTCTCTAATTTTTAAACAAATTTATCGTAGAGTTAACCATTTTTTTATTGTTCTCTAAAGCGGTATCTGTTGTGGGAAGTTTACTGCTTTCGATACATATATCATTGACTGCTTCAGAGAAGAGTGAATCCACGTAGGCGATTGACAGATACTGCTTCATATCTCATCGCCAGATCCTTTGTGGTAGATTAGTCTGAGCTGAATTTCCAGGGTCACCTGATTGTTCTATTTGCCATCCAGCGACCTGTTGTCTCGATCCTCTGTGTAACATTTTGCAGTCATACGTTGTTATTTAAATAAAGTTGCTATAAAGTGACCTGGGTGTCTTTTAAGGGAATTTCCTCCATTAATATGCACTCTGGGTAACGTCACGAATACTGAAAAAAATCACATCCACCCTTTTGCTGGCCCTGGATAGTCCACGTCACAGCGTATACATGAAGTAGTGTAATTACAGCGATATTTAGAGGGTGACACTGGAAGGTTTGTCATCTTGAGCTTTCACCCAGTTGCTTTATATCATCTAATACACTGTGTTTGACATGTGGGGGCCTAAAGCAAAATATTATCTATCTGTCTACAATTCTAATTATTTAATGTGGAAATCGATTACACAAACTCTTGCTGTTGGTGTTTGCCCGTAGAAACAAAATTTATCCTGAGCCATTTAGTACTACTATAGAGGGTGAATAAGCGCTGAACTGAGGACCTAAGCCTAGATTATTGTTTTAGTATATCAAAATACATGTATTATTTCTACTTGAAACAATATCAAAGTCATACATATTTTACAACGACCCTCCATGATGGGGTGGCATTATTACTTTCTTCCCTATAGTTGTCCTGCTTGGGAGCAATTTCTCGCATTTTTTTTTTGTGGACATACTTTGGGAAATATGCACTGCTAAGTACCAGATTTAGAAGGTCACGTGACTGGAAGTTTTATTGTCATGACCTATAACCGATGTCACTTTTTCACTAATAGAGTGAATAATCATCATTAATAAAAAGCATTTGCTGTTAGTGGTCATACTCCCATGCTAAGACGCATTACAGAGTTTGTCCTACACTTTTACGAATACTAATGCAGACTGATTTTGGGCCGAAACCGACAAATCCAGAGAATTATAATACATACTGTTGACTTGTCTAGCTGTGCATACATTCCATGTAATCAGGTCGGATAATTAGTTATAAAGCTATGCTCACTATGTTTAGTGTCTTTTTTTATTTATTTAACCTGGAAAACTGATTACATGAGCTACCAAACAAAGCGATGCTGACAGTTCTACTGCGGCCTATATATAGGCTGGACAATTGTATATACGTCATAAGCAAACCAGTTAGGAATATAATACCTTCCCAAAGGTTTCTTTTTCTATTTTATTTTGGCAGTGTTAAGAATATGTAGAATTTTTGTAACAGTAAATATGTGGAAGCAGGGCACAACTACACATCTCTAGAGCGTCAGATTGTCTTGTTAGTAGAGATATAGAGCAAATTATATCTTCCTGATATGTAAAGGAGGAAATGTGGATCGTGCAGTATTAGACCATTACCTATTACAAGTTTCGTATATTCAGCCTTAAGATCGATCTACAGCTTTTCCACTGGGGAAATAATACTAGCCTGATCATGACATTTTTAACAGACAACGCAATCACAGGGGTGTTATAAATTTAACGTATACAGGGTGTTACAAAAAGGTACGACCAAACTTTCAGGAAACATTCCTCACACACAAAGAAAGAAAATATGTTATGAGGACATGTTTTCGGAAACGATTTCTTTCTATGTTAGAGCTCATTTTATTACTTCTCTTCAAATCACATTAATTATGGAATGGAAACACACAGCAACAGAATGTACCAGCGTGGCTTCAAACACTTTGTTACAGGAAATGTTCAAAATGTCCTCCGTTAGCGAGGATACATGCATCCACCCTCCGTCGCATGGAATCCCTGATGCACTGATGCAGCCCTGGAGAATGGCGTATTGTATCACAGCCGTCCACAATACGAGCACGAAGAGTCTCTACATTTGGCACCGGGGTTGCGTAGACAAGAGCTTTCAAATGCCCCATAAATTAAAGTCAAGAGGGTTGAGGTCAGGAGAGCGTGCAGGCCATGGAATTGGTCCGCCCCTACCAAGCCATCGGTCACCGAATCTGTTGTTAAGAAGCGTACGAACACTTCGACTGAAATGTGCAGGAGCTCCATCGTCCATGAACCACATGTTGCGTCGTACATGTAAAGGCACATGTTCTAGCAGCGCAGGTAGAGTATCCCGAATGAAATCATGATAACGTGCTCCATTGAGCGTAGGTGGAAGAACATGGGGCCCAATCAAGAAATCACCAACAATGCCTGCCCAAACGTTCACAGAAAATTTGTGTTGATGACGTGATTGCACAATTGCGTGCGGATTCTCGTCAGCCCACACATGTTGATTGTGAAAATTTACAATTTGATCACGTTGGAACGAAGCTCTCAACCGTAAAGAGAACATTTGCACTGAAATGAGGGTTGACAATTGTTGGATGAACCATTCGCAGAAGTGTACCCCTGGAGACCAATCAGCTGCTGATAGTACCTGCACACGCTGTACATGGTACGGAAACAACTGGTTCTCCCGTAGCACTCTCCATACAGTGACGTGGTCAACGTTACCTTGTACAGCAGCAACTTCTCTGACGCTGACATTAGGGTTATCGTCAACTGCACGAAGAATTGCCTCGTCCATTGCAGGTGTCCTCGTCATTCTAGGTCTTCCCATGTCGCGAGTCATAGGCTGGAATGTTCCGTGCTCCCTAAGACGCCGATCAATTGCTTCGAACGTCTTCCTGTCGGGACACCTTCGTTCTGGAAATCTGTCTCGATACAAACGAACCGCGCCACGGCTATTGGCCCGTGCTAATCCATACATCAAATGGGCATCTGCCAACTCCGCATTTGTAAACATTGCACTGACTACAAAACCACGTTCGTGATGAACACTAACCTGTTGATGCTACGTACTGATGTGCTTGATGCTAGTACTGTAGAGCAATGAGTAGCATGTCAACACAAGCACCGAAGTCAACATTACCTTCCTTCAATTGGGCCAACTGGCGGTGAATCGAGGAAGTACAGTACATACTGACTAAACTAAAATGAGCTCTAACATGGAAATTAAGCGTTTCCGGACACGATTCCACATAACATCTTTTCTTTATTTGTGTGTGAGGAATGTTTACTGAACGTTTGGCCGTACATTTTTGTAACACCCTGTATATCTGTCTATGTGGCTGCGACATCGTTGCTCCCAAACAAAAAAATGGCTCTGAGCGCTATGGGACTTAACATCAATGGTCATGAGTCCCCTAGAACTTAGAACTACTTAAACCTAACTAACCTAAGGACAGCACACAACACCCAGTCATCAGGAGGCAGAGAAAATCCGTGACCCCGCCGGGAATCGAACCCGGGAACCCGGGCGTGGGAAGCGAGAACGCTACCGCACAACCACGAGCTGCGGACACTCCCAAACAAAAAGTCCGATTTTAAGGCAGTTTTTTTAAGTTAAAGGATAGTTTAATTGGGATGGTTCTTAGCCACTTTCCATGAAAGTCTGTTCCGCCGTTTAAATTTCATCAGCTAAGTTAAGCAAGACTGTTTTCCGCCAGCGCGCTCTTTTTATATGCGCTACGTAATACAGAAGGCTACATCAACTTACGTTGTACCAGACTGTAGCGCTCAAAAATATCTAAATTTTGGGGAACATGTGTCTACCTTTTACGGTTGACCAAAAATGATGATTTTTGTCTTTTGAAGCCTGTTCCAGAACCTACAAAGCAGAGAAAGGAGACTGTGACTCAACTGTTAAAGATAAACATATACTCTCGCAGGATTTTCTATAGTTCTTTTTGAGGTCTGTTATTCACGCCATAACTGCCTATTGCGAGAGAGCACAATGGCAGCCAACTTTCTTCCGACTTGAGTTAGACTTATCCCCACTGCTTATTGCTTATGTTGGCTAAATTACTAAATATGTACTAAAACACAGTCAATGAATATAGGTGTGGATTGAAAGAAGAAACGCGTAAGTCGTATAAATGAACAAAATATCAAAGAAAAGAAATATTTCGTAATAGTAATTTCAGGTTGTCACTCAAAGCTGCACATGCGATGTTGCATTGCCTAAATCTTCTAACTACAATAATATTTACGAATACATATCTGATGTCAGAATACTTAGATTTCAGGGAGGCAAGATCTCGTGTCGTAATTTCGTGTTTCGTCCCGGAAACCAGCAGCTCACGTATAGATCTTTTAAATTTTTAATTTAAGTTTTATCATATGTCTTCCTAGCTCCACCACAATGCCAGTACATAACATACCGCACGAAAGAACAACCAGAAAAACGACCACCCATCAACCACATCGTACCCCAACGGTCACAGATTTGATTTCAGAAAGTATAAAAAATAACATATATAGCATATAGCTGATCGTAATGAAATAACCAATCAGCCGTGCGGGCTTGTCGTGCGGTCTAAGGCGCCTTTCCACGGTTCGCGCGGCCTTCCCGTCGGAGGTTCGAGTCTTCGCTTGGGCATGGGTGTGTGTGTTGTAAGTTAGATTAAGTAGTGTGTAAGCTTAGGGAACGATGACCTCAGCAGTTTGGTCCAATAGAACTTGCCAGAAATTTCCGAATTTTTTTCCAAATCACTAATCCATTAATTAAAGAACAGAAATAACTGCAATAGTACAATTTACAACTTTAAATTCATTTCAACATCAATTCTTTTAATAAGTTAGTGAGAATATTTTCATTTGTTGTTTAGTCTGGTGCTGTTGGTTAGTGGCTTCGCCGTTACTGGTTTGGTTTCTTGACTGGAGGCGAATAAATTTTGGCGAATTGTTCTCAGCCCTTGGCATCGTCAGCTCATGCGCTAGTAAATAAAACAAATATTTGTCTTAGTTTCCGAAGTTGAGATTTCATGACAATGAGAGAAATTTGTGTCTGCTGCATCAAAAAAATGGTTCAAATGGCTCTGAGCACTATGGGACTCAACTGCTGAGGTCATTAGTCCCCTAGAACTTAGAACTAGTTAAACCTAACTAACCTAAGGACATCACAAACATCCATGCCCGAGGCAGGATTCGAACCTGCGACCGTAGCGGTCGCGCGGTTCCAGACTGCAGCGCCTTTAACCGCACGGCCACTTCGGCCGGCTCTGCTGCATCTCTGCACTAACTACCTATAGAACGCCAACATTAGTGTAAAAACTTATTTAATTATAATTGGCATTTGAACAGATATATATTAGCATCTGAAATGAAATCTTGGCTCCACAGTAAGAACTCTGCCGATAATGAAATATTCTCAAACAAAAATATATTAAAGAGAGGAGAAAATGAAATTAATATCATTCTTTAAGGAGGAAATCGCCGATGATTTCAGTTCGTTCACAGAAAAATTTCTTAACAGGCTAATCCTACGCTTACTACTATACAAACATACTTATGTGTACAATCAAATAATTATAATCCAATGAATGCAAGAGATACTTTCTATTCAACCGCTTCCTGAAAATTTGTTAACGACTCAGAGTAAAGGAAACAAAGAGCTAGAAAGACCTATGAAGTCAATCTTAAATATTATGCCAGGACTATAGAAAATATGTCTCTCAGACTCTGCCTTTGTAATTGTATTTTAGAAAACTGTCCGTTCAGTCCCAGCTGTAATGTTAATCTACTTACTCACGATTTCTTCACCTTTTCAATTCATACTGAAATCATAGTCGTTCAAGTCATTCACCCATCAGTTGCCATCAATACCATATTGTCACCGTAGATACGCAACGTTTACTGTAAAATAGCCCTGGGAACACGCCATCTCTGGTCCGGAATACCTTGAAAAAACTTTGATGTAGGCTGCAACTGTTTGCACCTTCATTAGAACTCTTCGTTTCAGAAATCACGGTCACTGGCAGCACAAGTCAGCCTTCCGGTACATCAGTTCACACTACGTTATTCGTTATTACACCTTCCAATCAGACGATGTATTGTTCAGCAAGTCAAATCGTACCGTGCACGTGTTGACAGATATCTTACATCGCTAGTCCAAATCCGTTTATCAGCTTCCCGTTTAAAGAGTAAATCTGCCACACAACCAAGTTCACTTGCGAGATAATGCGTTGACGCATTGAATTTTTAGCAGCACTTTCACAACCCAGTTCAACTGCAAGGTAATGCGTTACAGCACGGAATTTTAACAACAATTTACTTAGGTCCTCAGAAACAGTTCTCAAACCATCCGAGTGACAAGTAGAGCACACAATACTTCATCGTCTTTCCAGTACTCCACATACAAAGACAAAATGAAAACTGTTTTGTAATTACTATTACTATATAAACAACAATCGGGACACACTCATTCTCAATTAGATCGCTACAAAATTCAGAGTCTATGCTACATTAGGTAATTAATGTTCTAAAATGCAATAGCGATTAATTCAGGTTCAGCAAAGCACCATGTAGAAATGTCTATCAGATATGATTTCAAAGAGAAATAAAAAATACGATTGATAATTTCAGAGCCACATGATAGGTGAAAGCCAAATCATTAGGCCAAGTTTCTGTGACCCTTTCGTCAACCTTCCATAACAAACATCAAATCTCGCTAACGCTACAGCCCTGGCTTCGCTTTACAAGTCTTTGTTGTACAACAACGTTCTGTTTTGATCTCCTTTTATGATGTGTCACTTGACTCTGTTGCTATACGGTACGTCGCCTCATGACTCGAAGCAGCATAAGCTAGGGTCCATTACTGTGCTATCAGAAGCACTCAAATCATACGTCATTCATCAATGATTCTTCAGATTAAACATAGATTCCAGGAACCATCTATACGACGTGCTGGATATCAAACTTTCCACCGGATTCTCTTCTTTTAGCCCAGAAAAATCTAAATGCTTATATCCTCCAGACTCTTCAAAATCATTAAAATAATGTAATATCCTTGTTTTCCCTCTTATTATATTGCATATTCTCATCATCGACATCTTTTCACCTTCACACTACAGATATAGTATACTAGCAGTATTATTCTGCAAGTTAAACATAAATTATCCCTTAATTTACCTTTTAAATATAAAGGACATCTGAAAAAAGTTAACTCACGAAGTACTACCCTTAAAACCAGTATCCGTCAAACAACACCATAGCCTGTGTACTACAACTGGCATAGTGTGGCCAAACCATCTGTACTCTGACCTGTCATAAATATTCATACTATGGTAATGCTTATTACTGTCTCCGCAATATGCCTACTTGAAAAAATCTACGTCTACATATATACTCCACTAGCCACCAAGCGGTGTGTGACGGAGGGCATTATTTGCGCCAAAGTCATATCCCCCCCCCCACCCCCTCATCCTGTTCCACTCGCGGATCGCGCAAGGGAAAACGACTGTCTGAACGTCTCAGTACGAGCTCTCTAATTTCCCTTATCTTTGATTGACGATCATTGCGAAATATGAAAGTTGGTGGTAATAATATATGCTCTACATCCTCGGCGAAGATCGGGTTTTGGAATTTAGTGAGCAGCCCCTTCCATTTAGCGCGTCGTCTATCTGTAAGTGTGTCCCATTTCAAACTTTCTATCGCTCTCGCGATGGCTAAATGTACCAGTCACGAATCTTGCCGCTCTTCTTCGGACCTTCTCAGTCTCTTGAATCAGACCCAACTGGTGAGGGTTCCATACAGACGAACAATACTCTAAGACTGGACGAACTAAAGTATTGTAAGAAATTTCCTTTGTGGAAGGACTGCATCGCTTCAGGATTCTACCAATAAACCGCAACCTAGAGTTCGCCTTACCCGTTACTTTTGTAATCTGATCGTTCTATTTGAGATTATTTCGAATAGTCACACCCAGATACTTGACGGATGTTACCGCTTCCAAAGACTGGGCATTTATTTTTACTCGTACATTAATGGGGGTTTTCGCTTTGTTATACGCAGTAGGTTACACTTACTAATATTGAGAAATAACTGCCAGTCATTACACCACGCATTTATTTTCTGCAAATCCCCATTGATTTGTTCACAACTTTCGTGTGATACTAATTTCCTGCAGACTACAGCATCATTAGCAAACAGACTAATGCCGCTGTGAATACCATCAAGCAGATCGTTTAAGTAAATCGTAAAAAGCAACGGACCTATTACGCTGCCCTGCACACCGGATGTTACGCTTGTCTCTGTTGAAGTCTCCTCATTCAGGACGACATACTGCTCTCTGTCTGTCAGAAAAGATATCATCGCATAGACCGTATAAGCGCGCACTTTTTGGGGCAAGCGACAGTGAGGAACTGAGTCGAACGCCTTTCGAAAGTCGAGGAATATGGCATTAACCTGGGAGCCGGTATCTGGAGCCTATTGTATATCATCCACAAAGAGGGACAGTTGTTTCCTAAAACCGTGCTGGTTTCTTCAGATGAGCTTCTCAGAGTCTAGAAATATAATTATGTGTGGACACAAAATATGTTCCATGATTCTACAACAAATCGATGTCAGTGAAATTGGCGGGTAATTATGTGCATCCGATTTTTTACCCTTTTTATAGATTGCTATGACCTGGGCCTTCTTCCAGTCCCGTGGAACTTTCTGCTGTTCCAATGATCTCTGATAGATGATGGATAAGAATAGTACCATATTTGTAGGTCCTCTACCGTAAACGAGTTTTTGAAATTCTTCCAATCCATATGTGGTATACAGCAAACCAGTGCTCAACAGTTTTGGTTAAAAACAGTCTTGGTTGCAATTTTAGTTTTTTATTTTTCAACGACGCGTTTCGCCTTATTTAGGTATCTTCAGGTTATCTTTTTTAGATGGACGCGAGAGGCACCAAGATCTGCATAACGCGTTCCCGTTCACAGGAGTGAGTTTTTGAAAGCTGGGTGTAGAATTTCGGCCTTCTGTTTATCATAAATACAGCTTTACATTCTCATACCTCTTATGTACGCTTCTTCAACAACTACTAAATTTCACTGTGATGGCAAACACATGAAGTCACAACCAATTCTCATCACAACTTACACAGTCTTGTCAAATGCTACTGCACGCAAACTAACTCAAGAGACAGGAGAAAAGCTGAAATCCCACCCCCTCTCCACATAGTGCACAGAACAGTAAAATAAAAAAGGACTGAATATGAGGAAAATGAACGAAATCCACAGCTACCACGAGAGTCTCATAGTAGCTCAGTATGTACCTCCGAAAGAGTGGTAGATCCTCTATGGGTTCTAGCTACCTCTTTGTGTATGAGGCTTGAGGCCTATTATGTTTCTGAGCCCAAGTTCTTTCCACGATTTGGGATATGTCAACCTACAGCAGCCATTGACATGCGATTTATTTACTACCTCAAATGGACCGCGATAAATCACGCAAAATTTCTTTATTTTAACCTTCGTTCGCTTGAATGTCTCTTTGATATTTATCGAAAGAACATCTTCTACTTCAAAGCTGATAGGCTTGATCCTTCCAGTATGTCTCCTTCAGCTTCTTCTTTCCTCTTTTCCTGAGCTAACAACTTTTGTTCCAAGGTCTGTTTCCTAATCAACAGAAACTACTTCCTCTATAAAACCATTACTTGGTTTTTTCAATTAATGTAAGTTCACTTGGCGCTACTTCTGTGGATTTGTGCCAGAAGTTATTAATCATTTTCTTAAAGACAGGATATAGCAAGCCCTAGCTGAATGCTTCATGGAACAGTCTGTATTCCATGCCTATTTAAATACTTCTTCATTCATTTACACCTTTAGGTTGCAGAATGCACACATAAATCCGAACACGTTTTTCTTATGTCTTTCAGGGCTCACCTACTATGTTATAGCAACAATATGTGCCCCTTTATAGTACAACAATGCAGTTGGATTTCCTAACGTCGGAAAATAGCATAGTACCCTCTCTTCCACGACCTCGTGTAGAAGCTTTACAACTCAGATGGCTCCTAATAAACGATATCTTCTCCTTTTCATTAGAGTAACTGGGTGAAACAGCTGTAAAGTCCTTCAAAAAATCAACAGGATGAAATGAATCCACTGGGTCAAACTTTCAAAAATTGTTGCATTCAGCTAGAAAATTTTCGACTACCACACACTTACTAGTACATGACCCTGACTACAATACACTGATACACTGCTCTATTCTTCGCTTAACTTCTTTCAGCTCTCCAGTATATTTGGCTTCTATACCGTCATTGCCTCCAGTACATGGAGCCAGCACCTAAATTAACCGATCTTCTAGCGATGATTTAACGTCAGTTCACCATTCCTCTGACTTCTTGTGACTGCTAGTACAGTCATCGCCAACCGTCCTAATCTGTTCCTTGAGACGAATTTCCACCGCTTGGATATAACGCTATAGTCATTTTCCTGCTTCTCTGTTTTCTGGTCTAGCTTGCAGCCTCAAGAATTAACAGTTTTTCTAAGTTCATCTGTCACCGAAGATATTTTATAATCAATGTCACTCTTAACATCTGTAAACTTCATGTCTGAGTGTTTCTTAATGCCGGAAAACATCTGATGTAAGTCTTTCTTAAAGCTAGCAAATTTTAGTCTGAGTCTTGCTCAAGGCAAGACAGGTCTCGCTTAAAGTAGTCTGAATCATGCTTGGCGATAGCAAACATTTGGTTCGCAGTTAGCAAGGCTGCTTGAAACCTTATGTTCTTATTAGACCTTATTAGACGAACTCACGTTGCCCACATCTGTCTTTGTCTCTCCTGTTTTAATTGCCAGCTTAACACTACTCTCTAATGCAGAGGCCGGGTTCGTTTCAGAATTACAGACTAGTAACAATTGGGGTTGCCTCTGAAATTGTTGCTTTATCGGAGCACCACTTAATTAATTTGACAATTCAGAGTGTTCCTTTACCAGGATACTGATTAGCTAGCTGTATTTCAAGTAGTTCCTTGCGGGGTGGGGGAGTGGCTATGTACGTAAAAAACAGTATTTCATATGAGTCCATAGATGTATCACGGCACTGCAATGAACGCATATTTGAATGTTGTGCAGGGGCAATTAAATTTAGTGAAACTAAACTTCTATTTGTTGTCGTTTATAGGCCTCCTGACTCTGACTTCAGAGCATTTCTATTCAAGGTAGAGATGGTTCTTGATTCCCTTTATAGGAAGTACCAGAAATTCTTCATTACTACATGGGCACTCTGTTATTAAAAGGGCGAATGGCCTTTCAGACCATGATGCACAAATTTTAACACTAAAAGGCTTTTATACTTAAACAAATGTCACATATAATTACAAACTATGTAGGAAAGTTAATCCAACAGCAATAGCGTGTTTTTTAAACCTTGTCAAGGAACAAGAGTGCCAGTAACATAGATGATAAATATAATGCTTTCCTTAACACATTTCTCACGCTCTTTCAGAGTTGCTTTGCATTAGAACGTTCTAAACGGACTACTAGCAGTAAAAGGCAGTACGGGTGGCTGACTGGTGGGATAAGGATATCATGTAGAACAAAGCGGGAATTATATTAAAATGTTAGAGGTTGTCACAACCAAGCTACAGCAGCCCATTACAAACAGTACTGTAAAGTGGTTAAAAATATTATCAGGAAGGCACAGAATATGTGGTACGCAAATAGAATAGCTAATTCACAGGATAAAATTAAAACCATATGGTCAACTGTGAAGGAAGTGTCTGGTCAGCAGCACAAGATTGACGATATAAAGTCAGTTCATAGTAAAAATATTTCTGTTACTGATAAATCAGATATATGTACAATATTTAACAATCATTTTCTGAGCATAGCTGGTGAATTAAATAAAAATTTAGTTCTACAGGGAATCATATAACTCTCTTGGCAAATGCCTTTGCGAGATTGATGTCCGAAATACTCGTCCGTGATACAGACAAGGGTGAGAGTGAGTCAATAATTAAAGCACTGAAGACTAAGGAATCTCATGGATATGATGGAATGCCTAGCACAATATTGAAGTACTGTGCTGCGCATGTCAGCCCTGTATTTAGCCATATTTGTAACTTTTCCTTTAGGAATGGTCAGTTTCCTGGACGATTAAAGTACTCAGTAGTAAAGCGACTTTATAAAAAGGGAGAAATGGATAATGAAGACAATTTTAGACCTATTTCTATGCCATCAGTGTTTGCTAACGTTATTGAAAAGGCTGTGTACGTAAGGATAATGGATCATTTTCTATCACACGGTTTGCTATCAAATGTACAATTCGGCTTCAGAAGTCGTTTAACAACTGAAAATACTATATTCTCTTTTCTCTGTGAGGTTCTGGAGGGTTAAACAAAAGGTTTCGAACGATAGGCATATTTTTTGATTTAACTAAGGCGTTTGTTGTGTTGATCACAAAATATTGCTCCAGAAGTTGGACCATTACGGAATTCGAGGAGTACTTCACAATTGGTTCACCTCTTACTTTAGCAATAGACAGCAAAAGGTCATTATTCACAGTGTTGAGAATGACTGAGATGTGGGGTGTGAGTGGGGTACAGATATAAATGATATGCCCTCTAGTATTACGGTAACTCTAAAATATCTCTGTTTGATGATGACACTAGCTTGGTAGTAAATGATGTGTGCAACATTGGCACTGTTTCAAATAGTGCAGTTCGTGACATAAGTTCATGACTTGTAGAAAATAGCATTCCGTCTTCAGGCCACGAGTGGTCTACCGGGACCATCCGACCGCCGTGTCATCCTCAGAGGAGGATGCGGATAGGAGTGGTGTGGGGTCAGCATACCGCTCTCCCGGTCGTTATGATGGTATTCTTGACCGAAGCCGCTACTATTCGGTCGAGTAGCTCCCCGACTAACGCTAAATGATAGTAAGACTCAGTTTTTACAGTTTCTAACACACAGTTCAACAAAACCTGACGTTTTAATTTCACTGAATGGGCATATGATTGGTGAAACTGTACAGTTCAAATTTATAGATGTTCAGATAGATAGTAAACTGTCGTGGAAAGCTAACGTTCAGGATATTGTTCAAAGACTTAATGCTGCCATTTTCACTATTCAAACGGTATCAAAAGTGAGTGATCCTTCGACACGAAAATGAGTCTACTTTGCTTACTTTCATTCGATTATGTCGTATGGTATTATATTTTGGAGTAACCCTTCCCATTCTCAAAGGATATTTTTGGCTCAGAAACGGGCGGTTCGGGCAAAATATCGTGTAAGTTCTCCAACCTCTTGTCGCCCCTGTTCACGGATCTGGGTATTTTGACATTGGCCTCTCAATATATATATTCCTTACTGCCATTTCTTGTTAACAATATGAGCTTATTCCCAAGAACAAGCACCTTTCACTCAGTTAATAGTTGGCAGAATCGAAAGTGCATTTGAATCGGACTTCCTTAATTCTGTGTAGAAAGGTGTGTAGTATACTGCTGCATCCATTTTCAATAAGCTACAACTAGAATTCAAAAATCTTAGCAGTAATACACACGCTTTCAAATCGAAACTGAAGAGTTTCCTCATGGTCACGCCCATTCTGTCGAGGAGTTCCTTGAAAAATTAAACTGATTCTTTGTGTAATGTTGACTGCGTTTACTTAAACTTATGTCTTGAATTTTTTCAGGTTCATACACATTTTGTTTTTATCTGTTATTACTTTTGTGTTGTAATTTCATGTACTGACACGTTCCATAAACTTGGAGATTTGCTCCTCAATTTGGTCCTACTGGATCTGAATGTGTAAATAAAATAAATAATAAATAAATATCTTCACTTTCAAATTCGACTGGCGCCATTCTTTCTACATACGCAATACCTATAGTTTCAAAAGTATATAAAAAGTTTTTATTGTTTTACCTTAGTCCTTATTTGACAGCTCGTTGTTACTCAATCCTTCCCCGACCCAGAATCTATTGTCGTTATTTTGTATCTTTCACGCCGTGCAGTGTCATATTACCTACAGCTGTTGATCACAGCGCTCTGCTTTTATTGCTTAACTGCTAGTCCCGAAAAATGGCGCTACGTTTTCCTGAAACTCTAGCACTCAAGCGCATTATTACACATTCTTTTTTGTTCTTTCAGACAAGTCGATAATTTACCTCTATTAATGTTGGTGTAATACCCGATTCGTGGTCACGCGGAAGTTGAAATTAGCAAAATTACAACTGCCAAGTCATTAATCGCAATCGGCTGGAGGGGTGAATAATTGCTTACTAATAACTCGTTATCTTTCATGTTACTAGGTATCTTCCACATATCCACCGATCATTAACATAGGCTAATATTCCATTTACATAACTCTGACTTCTCATACTTCTTCATTGTTCCAACACAGTGCTCATCCATAACATTAGAACACCAAAGAACAAATAAAAAAAAAAGACCAGTGATTAATGTAGGGGACAGTGTTGTACTTGAAGGACAGTGTACATTGGAACACATGATATTTCCTGGTCGGTGTTGCAAACCAGGGCCTAATTTTAGCATCACAGGAAGTAATCGCTATAATTGTTAATTCATTTATCCCTATTTGAGACAAGACGACCAGTTCCTCCATAAAAAGTGTTTGCGGTTGCATACGAAACCATGATTGTAACCAGGAGCGCACCTCCTCGTCCGAAGCAAATTGACAGCTACGAATGTCTTTCCCTCAGGACTCCAAAAATTTGGAAATCGCTTGGGGAAAATCGGGACTTAGCGGAGGGTGTGTAAGGGGTTTCGAGCGGAACTTCTGCAGTATACCGGAAACACTATGAGAGTGGGCCACAGCACCCTCACGAGGAAGCTGCGGCGGACATCAGCCAGTACAGTCCAACTTTTTGTACCGTGGAGTGACAGAGGGCAGAAGTTGGATGTTGACCCATATTCGTGACCTGAGCTCGACATCCGACTATGTTGACTTAAAAGGGGATGTGTTTCTTGAAGTCTATGCGGTCACTTCTCACGCCACTATTAACTTTATTACTCTAGGCACGGGACCATTATTCAATTGTCACGGGTAGGACAACACCGTAGTGAATTAGGGCACGAGCAGACAATTCATTCGGGCATTCAGGTGGGACATTAAATACCCTGATTATTGAATACCATAACCAGATGCCACAGTTTGAATATTGCTCACACCACAGTCAATGTGGATGAATTTACGTACGCCTCTGTATTTTTCTACAACTGCGCACAAATGTCATTTGTTACCAACCTGAGAAATAGGTAGCACTGTATAAAGTACAACTGGCATGTGTCTACTATTGCTTCCAGCAATTTCAAATATTCGAATAACCATTTGAAAATCTCAAATGCTGAGGCGACGAGGCATTGTGGTCAAAAACGCGCTGAGCAGTTTTCGCTCTAGTGAATGTCGTCAGTCTTACTCACAGTGTATTGTAGCCTCCCTTCCACAAGCACTGCCCAGCGATGTAAAAAAGCCAAGAACGGACTGGCTACTCCGCTCGATATGCACTCGCCGAGAATCATGTCAGCTATCCACCCATGTCACTCGGACCTACCCAAACTTTCTAATATCACACTGTCTATACCAGGGCCGGCAGGATGTATGGGCCAAGGCTTGGCCAGCCTTTACTTTGCTCGCTCATTATCGGATGTACCCGGAACACCAAGAAGCTTCATTGTGTATTGTGATGTGGTATTTTATCGTCAGCACAGTTCTCTTCAGTTCGGCAGAATCGTGGCGTCAGCGCTATTTACCAACCGGTATTTGCTCGTTGGCTTGAAGGACGTTCACAAGCCCAGTGACTGCTTGCACAAAAGGAGGCAGTCCAGCGATCTATCGTCACAAGCCTGTAAAGGAATGACAGATGGGAGGAATGAGAACTCTCGATATATACTAAACTGTCGCATAACCGACAGGTATTGCGAATTTTCTGTGAAACGACATTACAGTACCATGCACAAGGAATTTAATGATTTACTTAGTAATGAAAAAGCACAAAATTACAATAGTCGACAGACGGGGTTTATTGTTCTGTGCATCAACAAGTCCTTTGTGCCAAATTTGTAGGCATGGAGAACGTGACAAAATTGATAGTACGAATAGCGAAATTTCTGAAACCATACTTGTTAGTCCACTGTTAGTTGCTACAATTTTCGATCTAACTGAATGTATGGAGACTACACATTACTGCAAAATACGTTAGTTAATTCAAGTGGCATGTCTAGAAAGATTTTTCCAATTAAAACTCGCTATTGTTGAATTTTTTAAGGCACTAGGAGCGCAGGAACGAAAATTATAACATCGGGAATGGACTGCGGGCCTCTCATTATAAGGACACTTGATTCTGCACATCCCTCACTGACACACTGCAAAGTGAGAACCAACGTTTCTCTCATTTGATGGGGATGCATTTGAAAAGAAGGGAACACACTCTGACAAACACAGTCAAGTTCCCTGAGATCACTAGCGTTAAAGAAAACGTGACGTTTTTTAAGAATTCATCGTGGCCTTGAAAGAACTGATTCCTAAAACTTTTGGAGGCACTGCCAATCTTAAACCTGTTTTAGAGACTGTTTGCAGTTTCAGTTGAAAGCACCCGTATACGTATACAGGGGCAACTTACTGATCTGCAAGGTAATTCCCATTTCAAAGACACGTACCTTTAACATGAAAGCTGTGCAGGGCGTCTACATTGCTTTCCTCAGGTAGAGTCTTTACGTCTCCGTATAAGGTTGCAAAAGTGCTGCAATATTTCGATCCACGTATGTATGTGAAAGACCTTTTTTCGATTACGAAATTAAATAAATCACAATTACGAAGTAACCTGAGTTCGAAAATCTGTGAAACTTTATGCGTCTGGCCGTACATCGACAGTTTGTACCAGATAAAAATTATATTGTTTATTCAACAAGCCACAAATAATCAAATATCAGTGAATATTTGTTTTGCTTTAGATCTATGTTGTTGATAAATGTGGAATCTAAAACCATGTCGTATGCAATGCGACTGCAGCCACATTTACACTGAAGCACCAAAAAAACTGGTATAGGCATGCGTATTCAAATACAGAGATATGTAAACAGGCAGAATACGGCGCTGCGGTCGGAAAAGCCTTTATAAGACAATAAGTGTCTGGCACAGTTAATAGATCGGTTACTTCTGCTACAATGGCAGATTATCAAGATTAAAGTGAGTTTGAACGTGGAGTTATAGTCGGCGTCCGATCGATGGGACACAGTATCTCCGAGGTAGCGATGAAGTGGGGATTTTCCCGTACGACCATTTCACGAGTGTAGCGTGAATATCAGGAATCCGGTAAAACATCAAATCTCAAACATCGCTGAGGCCGGAAAAGGATCCTGCAAGAACGAGGCCAACGACGATTGAAAAGAATCGTTCAACGTGACAGAAGTGAAAACCTTTCGTAAATTGCCGTAGGTTTCAATGCTGGGTCCTCAACAAGTATCAGTGTATGAACATTTCAACGAAATATCATCGATATGGGCTTTCGGAGCCAAAGGCCCAGTCGTGTACCCTCGATAACTGCCGGCCGGAGTGGCCGTGCGGTTCTAGGCGCTACAGTCTGGAACCGAGCGACCGCTTCGGTCGCAGGTTCGAATCCTGCCTCGGGAATGGATGTGTGTGATGTCCTTAGGTTAATTAGGTTTAATTAGTTCTAAGTTCTAGGCGACTGATGACCGAAGAAGTTAAGTCGCATAGTGCTCAGATCCATTTGAACCATTTTTGAACCCTCGATAACTGCACGATACAAGCTTTACGCCTCGCCTAGGGCCGTCAACACAGACACTGGACAGTTGGTGTTTGAAAACATCCTGCCTGGTTGGAAGAGTCTCGTTTCAAATTGTATCGAGAGGATGAACGTGTAAGGGTATGGAGACAACCTCAGGAATCCATGGACCCTGCATCTCAGCAGGGGAGTGTTCAAGCAGGCGGAGCTCTGTAATGGTGTGGCGCGTGTGCAGTTGGAGTTATATGGGACCACTGATACGTCTAGACACGACTCTGACAGGTGACACATTGCGGCGGGGTTATGGATTGTGGCGTAAATGTTTGATTACTGTCTCTCGTCGTACTGTGCACTACCCGAGTTCCACCTACCTCAGTACGGCGTCTGATCACCAGCCCGTTTCTCTGCATACGTAGATACTGTTCAGATGGCGTTAAAAGCAGCGTTGAAGAAAAACACCGTCAATACTTACGTTTGCAAAGGCCACGTAAACTCTGGAAGCAACTATCCTGTAATATCTTGTAACAATTTTCAGGTGGAGGGCGGTTGCTTCATCTCTTTAGAAAAATGCCAAAATTCTGCAACAAGTTCTTTTATGTCTTTAGGTTCAAAATAAAACTTGCCGTCAGCCCGTATTTAATTAACGAATAATATCACTGTCCTCAGCTCGCAGTTCAGACAACCCAATACACATACAAGGCACCCAGGAAGGTATTTAAGTGCAACCCGAATTATCACGCGATTTACAGCCGTTACTCTGCTACAATATACGAGTTTCACATTTGGTCCTTTTTCAGTGGATATCTAATAAAGAAATTGCTCGCCAAATATTCCATCATAGACGAACATGAAACATGCCACGCGGAATTTTACAAAGGCCGAAAGTTCACAAGCGGTTCTCTGTCCAACAAAACAATCCAAAAACTTCCAAACTTCACAAAACTGTCCGCAAATGCAACTGTTATTATGGCCACACAATCTGGGCGCAAGAAGCCAATTATTTATTCATTTTACACATAATAAAGACGGAAGCGTTCGACATGACCTGCACATCCGATAGCTGACTAGCGACTGAATAATGTCGTTCCTTCCAGAGCCTATAACTACACTCCTGGAAATTGAAATAAGAACACCGTGAATTCATTGTCCCAGGAAGGGGAAACTTCATTGACACATTCCTGGGGTCAGATACATCACATGATCACACTGACAGAACCACAGGCACATAGACACAGGCAACAGAGCATGCACAATGTCGGCACTAGTACAGTGTATATCCACCTTTCGCAGCAATGCAGGCTGCTATTCTCCCATGGAGACGATCGTAGAGATGCTGGATGTAGTCCTGTGGAACGGCTTGCCATGCCATTTCCACCTGGCGCCTCAGTTGGACCAGCGTTCGTGCTGGACGTGCAGACCGCGTGAGACGACGCTTCATCCAGTCCCAAACATGCTCAATGGGGGACAGATCCGGAGATCTTGCTGGCCAGGGTAGTTGACTTACACCTTCTAGAGCACGTTGGGTGGCACGGGATACATGCGGACGTGCATTGTCCTGTTGGAACAGCAAGTTCCCTTGACGGTCTAGGAATGGTAGAACGATGGGTTCGATGACGGTTTGGATGTACCGTGCACTATTCAGTGTCCCCTCGACGATCACCAGTGGTGTACGGCCAGTGTAGGAGATCGCTCCCCACACCATGATGCCGGGTGTTGGCCCTGTGTGCCTCGGTCGTATGCAGTCCTGATTGTGGCGCTCACCTGCACGGTGCCAAACACGCATACGACCATCATTGGCACCAAGGCAGAAGCGACTCTCATCGCTGAAGACGACACGTCTCCATTCGTCCCTCCATTCACGCCTGTCGCGACACCACTGGAGGCGGGCTGCACGATGTTGGGGCGTGAGCGGAAGACGGCCTAACGGTGTGCGGGACCGTAGCCCAGCTTCATGGAGACGGTTGCGAATGGTCCTCGCCGATACCCCAGGAGCAACAGTGTCCCTAATTTGCTGGGAAGTGGCGGTGCGGTCCCCTACGGCACTGCGTAGGATCCTACGGTCTTGGCGTGCATCCGTGCGTCGCTGCGGTCGGGTCCCAGGTCGACGGGCACGTGCACCTTCCGCCGACCACTGGCGACAACATCGATGTACTGTGGAGACCTCACGCCTCACGTGTTGAGCAATTCGGCGGTACGTCCACCCGGCCTCCCGCATGCCCACTATACGCCCTCGCTCAAAGTCCATCAACTGCACATACGGTTCACGTCCACGCTGTCGCGGCATGCTACCAGTGTTAAAGACTGCGATGGAGCTCCGTATGCCACGGCAAACTGGCTGACACTGACGGCGGCGGTGCACAAATGCTGCGCAGCTAGCGCCATTCGACGGCCAACACCGCGGTTCCTGGTGTGTCCGCTGTGCCGTGCGTGTGATCATTGCTTGTACAGCCCTCTCGCAGTGTCCGGAGCAAGTATGGTGGGTCTGACACACCGGTGTCAATGTGTTCTTTTTTCCATTTCCAGGAGTGTACTTCCAATGCGTGGGAAATGCTTAACTCTGATTGTTTGTTCAAAATGACCAGCGAATCAAAACAATCTTTCGAGATTATATTGACGCTAAAACTGTCCTACACCAGTCATTATTCACAGATGCATTTATGTCACTTCATCATGCAAATATTAATAAAATGTTTAACAAATCGAAACGAAAAGAAAACTGATCTTGAAATAACTTTGGAAAACTATTACTCTACAAACGACTATTCTGGCTGCTTTCTTACAAAAGAATGTACCCTTGGACATACGTCATCAGCAAGATGGGGAAAACACAGCTTTCTCATGACAGTTACGTAATGCTGTACGTCATATAATATTGAATCTTTACGTATGTTCCACATACACACTCTCACTAATTCTCATTTACTCACACAAGAGCATATTAACTAAATAATAATCTTTTCTGAATTTTATATTATGAAAAATGAAAAGTAGTTAACGTTATTTAATTATAAAAATCTAAATAAATTGTACTGCCATTTTTTGAACTTCAGCAATGATTCCAAATGATACTAAAAGACAAACTGTTATGAATTCTAACTGACTTTAATCTTACAAGTGTTGGTTTGGGGTGTTTTAGGTAATTTTCCCTAACTCTGAAAGTATGCCAGTTAAAAAGCTGAGATTTTTACACAATCTTCTTTTTAATAACAAAGGACTGTATATTGACTTTTAACTAAATTGAATAATATTTAATATAGTTTATTTAGATTCTTAGGGGCTTGAATACTCTGTCGCTCGAAATGACACAGGTACCGTTTCCCACGGCTAGGCTAGCGACAGGTGCGAATGGGTCACGTTAAGATACAAGCAGCTGTTTCTATCACCGCCAACGGCTCCAAAGCTACGAGCCGTACTGCAAAGCAGTGTAATAAATGCTACTGCGTATTGACTCGCGACGTTACAACGTACGAAAGAATCCTGTCTGATCACCTGCATCCATTCATGTCCACTGTGTATTCCGGGGGAGTTGGACGATTCCAGCAGGACAATGCGACACCCCACACGTCCAGAATTGCTACAGAGTGGTTCCAGGAACACTCTTCTGAGTTTAAACCCCTCCGCTGGCCATCAAACTCCCCAGACGCGATCATTATTGAGCATATCTGGGATGCCTTGCAACGTGCTGTTCAGGAGAGATCTCCAGACCCTCGTACTCTTACGGATTTACGGACAGCCCTGCAGGATTAATGGTGTCAGTTCCCTGCAGCACTGCATCGGACATTAGTCGAGTCCATGCCACGTCGTGTAACGCCACATATGCGTGCTCGCAGGGGCCCTACGCAATATTAGGCAGTTTTACCAGTGTCTTTAGCTCGTCACTGTAAATACGGTGCATTTGCAGTTTCTCCTTCTTTCCCCTACTTGCACTTAGCCTGGTATGGCTGTGTAGGAAATTTGCAGCTTCCTGAGTGCTATGGCAGTGGCACCAAGTTACGACTTGGAGCTGAACTCTTGGCCATCCCTGATCAACATCTTCATAACATAATCTACAAGGGGGATCGAGACCATTGTTTTCATCGTCCTGTGCATGTATAGGTTTGTAACACTTAATGCACGTCTGAAAGAACAGGCAATATTGACGCTCGACGGTTCTATGAAATACTTCGAAACTAAGTGGCTGAATGCGAATTTCTTGGCATCAGCTCCATTAGGTATGGATCTACTATCGAAAAGTGACAAATGAGAAATTAGCTCCAGGCTGGGAGTTGAACCCAGGTTTCTCGCTAACCTCCAAGCGGTCGCCTTAATCACTTCCCTTCCTTTTCTACCAACCGATCACTTCTTCTAGTTAAGTTGTGCCACAAACTTCTTTTCTGCCAGGTTTGGAGACAAATTTTCGTTGTGGAAACTGTTATAGGCGTCTCGCATTGAACTCCGCGCTAAATTTCGAGCTTCTGTAAAGGATCGCCAGTCTTGTGGATTTTGCATTTGTTTAAATTTGGCATGTTTATATCTTTGTTTCTGCAACAGTGTTCTAACCCGTTTTGTGTACCGAGGAGGATCAGCTCCGTCATTTGTTAGTTTATTTGGTATAAACTTCTCAATTGCTGCCGATACTATTTCTTTGAATTTAAGCCACATCTGGTCTAGACTTATATTATTAATTTGGAATGAGTGGAGATTGTCTCTCAGGAAGGCGTCAAGTGAATTTTTATCTGCTTTTTTGAATAGGTATATTTTTCGAGGATTTGGGGATTACAATATTGTCTCGCTACGACAACCCTGTGTTCACTAATCCCTATATCGGTTTTGATGCTGGTTATTAACACAGGATTATTTGTTGCTAAGAGGTCAAGTGTGTTTTCACAACCGTTTACTATTCTCGTGGGCTCATGAACTAACTGCTCGAAATAATTTTCAGAGAATGTGTTTAGCACAATTTCGGATGATATTTTATGCGTACCTCTGGAATTAAACACGTATTTTCGCCAACTACTATCGTATGAGTCGCGTACGTGTTTGAAATCAAACTCAAGTTTACTTTGAACCTTTAGCAACTGTATCGTCTCAACTGGAATGTCGATAAAAGAAAGGATCCAATTATTGTTTTATTCCGGCTGCCCACAATGACCTCTGCCCATACTAACTCACAGGAAGTATATACTTCAATTTCGCGACAAGTTATACTACTTCTAACAGCAACAAACACGCCACCGCCAACCGTGTTTAGCCTATCTTTTCGGAACGCCGTTAGGTTCTTCGCAAAAATTTCGGCTGAGGTTACAACCGGCTTTAGTCAGCTTTCAGTGTCTATAACAATTTGAGCATCAGTTCTTTCAACACTAATGGCCATTAAAATTGCTACACCACGAAGATGACGTGCTACAGACGCGAAATTTAATCGACAGGAAGAAGCTACTGTGATATGCAAATGATTAGCTTTTCAGAGCATTCACACAAGGTTGGCGCCGGTGGCGACACCTACAACGTGCTGACATGAGGAAAGTCGAGATCCAATGACAGTTAGCAGAATATGGAATCGGTGGGTTCAGGAGGGTAATACGGAACGGCGTGCTGGATTCCAACGGCCTCGTATCAGTAGCAGTCGAGATGACAGGCATCTTATCCGCATGGCTGTAACGGATCGTGCAGCCACGTCTCGATCCCTGAGTCAACAGATGGGGACGTTTGCAAGACAACAATCATCTGCACGACTATGTTTGCAGCAGCATGGACTATCAGCACGGACACCATGGCTGCAGTTACCCTTGACGCTACATCACAGGCAGGAGCGCCTGCGATGGTGTACTCAACCACGAACCTGGGTGCACGAATGGCAAAACGTCATTTTTTCAGATGAATCCAGGTTATGATTACAGCATCATGATGACCGCATCCGTGTTTGGCGACATCGCGGTGAACGCACATTGGAAGCGTGTATTCGCCATCGCCATACTGGCGTATCACCCGGCGTGATGGTATGGGGTGCCATTGGTTACACGTCTCGGTCACCTCTTGTTCGCATTGACGGCACTTTGAACAGTGGACGTTAGATTTCAGATGTGTTACGACCGGTGGCTCTCCCCTTCATTCGATCCCTGCGAAACCCTGCATTTCAGCAGGATAACGCACGACCGCATGTTGCAGGTCCTGTACGGGCCTTTCTGGATACAGAAAATGTTCGACTGCTGCCTTGGCCAGCACATTCTCCAGATCTCTCACCAATTGAAAACGTCTGGTCAATGGTGGCCCAACAACTGGCTCGTCACAATACGCGAGTCACTACTCTTGATGAACTGTGGTATCGTGTTGAAGCTGCATGGGCAGCTGTACCTGAATCTATGATCAAGTGCAAACAGCCTATGCGGCGCGTAATAGCCGCGCTGTCTAGGGCCCCTTGCCATGGTTCGCGCGGCTCCTGCCGTCGGAGGTTCGAGTCCTCCCTTGGGCATGGGTGTGTGTGTTGTCCTTATCGTAAGTTAGTTTAAGTTAGATTAAGTAGTGTGTCAGACTAGGGACCGATGACCTGAGCTGTTTTGTACCATAGTACCTTAACACAAATTTCTAGTTTCCAAGCAGTCTTCTCATAACCATGATGTAGAGCGACCAACAAAAAGTTGGCAGCGAATTATCGATGTTTGAAGAATCTTTTAACTCTCAAATAGTGTTCCCATAAATAAGCCGAATAAGAAATCGCATCACCAATTTGAACGACTGTGACGGCATAGATTGTATGGCGGAAGAGCCACACTGTCGACGCTTCTCCTTTGGAATGGAGACTTGCAGGATAGTACTGGTGACGGTCACATTTGCAGCAGTGGTCCTCTTGACGAATGCGCCCATGATTTGGCAGAGTTTCTACACTACTTTGACGGAGCAACACTGAAATCGATGTTCCAGTTTGTCGGAGTCACCATACCTTCCACATACAGCTGACGCAAGTACATTGATGTCGACGAGTTGCTGGTTCGTTATTAATGTATTATTCACTGCTCTGTTCCACAGCGCACGAACATCTCGTGGCTGCACTAGGTGACTGATATTCTTCCAGACCTGTTGCCAATCCGCTGTAGGCAACCGAACTTGTAGGTTGTGGACTTGTGGTCGTCCGAGTATCGCAGCATAAGTTCGCCGAACCGTCCTGTGCTTGTCTGTGGCCGTCCTTAAAACGGAACTCCTGATGAGGAAGTATTTCCGTACAAAAAGCATCTGGTACGGGATACGAAACACAGAGTCTCGTTCGGATTCCGCTCGATAGACTGCTAGAATCCCGCCGTCGACCTGTTCGGGCTGCTGACCTGCAAGTTGGCTGCGCGTGGACCGGTTTGGAATCGACCCACCCGAGGTCCTAAAGTGATATCTCCAGGATACTTACTGGTCGTCGAATTTACTTTTAAATCTCGTGTCTCCAGAGCAGCCAATACCCAGCTTGCTAGTCTGGTCTGCTGAGAAGCTTCGCTACACATAAAGTTTGAGCAACGTACCAGGCATGGAGAGGATGAACGTATTGATTAGTGTCACTTTTTGATGAAGATTAAACCACCAACTTGCGTTGATTCTGCAAAGACCCCTTTAGTAACTAGGATTGTTGCCGGCTTCATGTCTTCATTTCTTGCTGACGTACAGTGGTTTGAAGCCCCAGTGTCGTGTGCTGGCACGCGACTTGGTAACAAGGTCATTTGTCGCCAATTCTGTGTTGGCCAATTTGGCGGAGGACTGTTTCACGTCGATTGAGTGCCGCACCCGAGGCGCGTTCATAGCGACTAACTGCCAAATAAAACCAATGTGATTGGCTTGTTCTATGAAGATGTCCACGTTATCATCATAGGCTGCGCACTTGCGGGTGCCGTGTTGTATCCTCACAGTCCAAGCCTTTGGCTCACAGCAGAGGGACAATCGCGTTCACAAAGAAAAACATAATTAAGAATCATCCCGATTTAACCAGCTGCCGAACGAAGCAGTGTATGAAAACTCGCTTCATTCTCCGGCCATTAGTGGTCACCAGAGACCTCGCTCCTGAGAGGAAGCTGTTCATATTCTGCAGAAACTGTTGACTAAAGCCTAGGTTAGCCATGACACACAATAAATATTCGTGACTGATGCGGTCGAATGCACTGGCGAAATCAGCTGACAGAATTCCCACGGAGAGAATACTGAGTGTAGTATAGGAGACTGCGTTTCAGTGTGTTGGTGCACCATGGAAGATGTTACGGCGACCGAATCCACAAGGCTGGTAGAGGTAGATGACTTTGTCCTTGACAAGCTTCAGTTAAACCCCTGACTCAAACAGACGGATGTTATAGGTTTAACGTTTGTATCTGTTTGTAGCATCGTGGCTCCTAATCGTAAAGTCCGATTTTAACGCAATTTTTTAATTCAAAATCTAATTCAATCAGGATGGTCCTTAACCATGTTCCTTGAAAGTACCTTCAGTCTTTTAAATTTCATCAGCTAAAATAATTATAATTTTTTTTAAGTCTGTGAATTCCTAAGGGACCAAACTGCTGACGTCGTCGGTCCCTAGACTTACACACTTAAACTAACTTACGCTAAGGACAACACACACACCCATACCAGAGGGAGGACTCGAACCTCCGGCGGGAGGGGCTGCGCAATTCGTGACATGGCGCCTCTAACCGCGCGACCACTCCATGTGATGATTAATCACGATGATGGATAAAACAATACTTATCCCAAGAATTGAGATTCATACTTCTATTGCTTTTCTTGTAAGTATCAGGCCACTGAGTGACATGGAAAAATTACGCACACAAAAATTTTGTAAAGAAATTAAATAGGAGGCACTTTATTCAGAGTAATAGAAATAAATATTGTAAATATTTCTTGGCCAAGTACTATAAGGAAAAGCTTTGCAGGCAGTGGGCTGCCAAAGAAAGAGGCTTTGTAAAAGTTGCGTGGAGAAGTTATTAAAGTCTGACTGGTATGTGCGAATCTAGTGTTCTTTCAGTCGAGTTTGAACCAATTAAGCAGTATGTGGAACGTTTATGCAAGCGGAGATGCTATGTGATAAATGCAAACAGACATCTGACAAATATTTGGAAGAGTACAGTACCTGTGTACTCATCCCTGATGAACTGGAAGAAACATGAAATTGAGTGAAGGATCCAAGAACACTCCTCTGCCTCTGCGTATCTAGCCGTCGGTGGTAGGATCCTCCCGTTCTCAAAGACATGTGATACATGTGATATTAGTGCGTGCAGCGGTTTCCGACCGAGCACCTGCTGAAACGGCGGGTGTCAGTAATTCCGCTGCAGAAGTCTATTGTCGTCGTGTATCTCTCATTGTAAGCTGTGTGTAAGAACACTTACGTGACTACTCGGACTACTATGCTTCATACTTTGATACAAAATGACAAGGACAGTTAAGTTTGGAAATATTGACATCTAACGCATCATTTACACTTGCTTTCTTTTCCCTTTAAGATCATTATCGGGTTATCAGATGCTATGATGAGATCAGTTAATTCGGTAACTAATTGTGCTGCCCGATTAGGTGCGTATCTTAAACGTTACTGCCAATGGTCGATTTCTGGATTTAGTTGGTGGATGAACGCATTTTGCTGACTGTAATATCGCTTGCTGGGAATATCCGTGGGATGAACGGAGGTATTTTGCCTCACCACGGATGTTCTAACATATTTTTTCTGACTGCTCCACATGGGGTACTGTAGAAATTTTACGGTACAAATGTAGAGAAAGGACACTTTGACTGTGGGCGGCATGTAGTAAGGTCACTATGACTGTGGGAGCCGCAGAATAAGGACTTCGCCTACGGGTGTCTGCTTGGGCAGGTCCAGGTGCAACCAGCTGTCCGTTTGAGATTACTTCTGAGACAACGCACTGCGCATTGTATCAGCTATCTTGTAGCTTGTGGTGGGTGTAGGTGAGATCCTCGCAGCTTAGGCAGAATAATTTCAGATAGGAGTTAATTTACGCGTAAAGTTGAGCTGTTCTTAAGAACGAGAGCAGTTGTACTTGCAAGATTAAGGGACCACCAACCATTGAGGTTCAATCATTCTGATTTTTGTATTAATTTGTTAGATTTCGTTATCCGTTTATTTCATTAAGGGGAAAGTCGCGGAAATCCTTCCTCCACTTTATCCACTTTGCCAGCCCTAATTAATTTTATTCTGTGTATGCTAATTACGTTACAATCAAGTACTTATCACTGTCAAAACTTATCTTTGACTAGAAACAGACATTTTCATGGCCCTTAGTATTCTCTATAATTCAAATAGATAGTATCTTGATATCACTGTTTTTGAGATGTCATTTTATTGGGGGAAATAATTTGACTAATTTGACAATTAGAGAGATAGGTTTCAAGTACTCCTATCAGTGAGCCTGTCCATGTAACAAATTTCATTTAATTCTGTTGCTTACAGATTATAAGTCATTGTTTGTTGGGTGCTTTTTTGCGCCGACGTAAATTCTCGATAGAAATTTATAGCGGATACCCTATGCATTATTTTAAACACCGTATTTCCCAATTAGTTACGTGTTTATGCCAGTGAACAGGGTTACCAACTTATGGCCAGTAGAAAACAGAAATCTCCAGCGGATCCGGGTCAAATAAATGTAAATATGTGTAAATTAAAATTTCTGTATAAAATAAACGTACTTATTCAAACCTTATAAGTAACAGGGCAGCATAGCGTGCCAAGCGATAATGTGCCTCCGATACTACCCGTTAAATTGTGACATGAATTCGCTGAGGAGCTGCCTGAAGAACATCACTCTATACAACCTGTGGAGCGCTCGGCTTGTGTCCTTCACAGGTGGGTTCCTGACTTCGCATCCGCAACTCAACAGGCAACGGAGTCGGCGCTCTGCCGTCGCCTGACAATATCGAACGCCCGCTTCAGTTTCAGTCACTCGTCGTCACAGAACGATCTTGCATATTCCGTTCAAATCTCGGTGATGGCAGTTCATTATTCGTTACAAATTTTTCTCAACAAGTAGACTTTCAAACGAATACTGTGCATTATTCAAACAAAAGGAAAGTGTAGCGACTTTACCAATCCAGGGAAGGAACGGTTTTGCGCACTCTATGTATATAAAAATCATGTATCTAAATAACAGAACATATCAAAAGAAAAAAATCTGTAAACTACGAGGAAACTTAAGATATAACTGTATTTTTTGAAGATGTTACCGACTAACTTTTTCTGAAGGATTGCAATAAACGCACAGAATGCGCGGTAATATCTCTCGCTCCGGCCGTTTTTTTTTTTTCTCCATGGCTCTTTCTTCTCGCGAGCTGCTTCAAGTGAAGAGGTAGAGTAAATTTACTACATAAGTCACGAAGACAGATTACTTGTTTAAGAGCCATCAAGCACTGTAAAGTAAAATTAGTTTTGTTACTGCTAAATTACTTGTGACCTGAGCTCATGTCCAAATCATCTATTAGAGACTTACCGCGCTTGTAAAGAATTTGTAGAGAGACATTTGTCACATATTTCATTTATCTTTTGTGTTATACTGTGTAATTGTTTACTAATGATTAATATCAGTAGGTTATACGAAACATATCTATTCCATACCGCAGCTGGATGCTTGTAGTATATACCGTTAAAACGATAACTCTAAGCATTCAAGGGGGTCATGAAGCAGTACTTATTGTTTTTCTCTTTGCAATAATTTCTTATTTGTTGATTAATAAGATAATAATGGTTAGAAAGAAATGTTTACAATGAAAGATAATATTAACTCATATAACAGAAATTCTATTGATATTTCCAGAAAATGTACGTGGGGAATGTAAAACCACTGAGAAAATTGAAAGTGTGTACGTCACTTGTCTTCGTCCTGTTATATCGCTTCTCGTTCTCAGCACCTCAAAGCGAGCAGATATAAATTTGGTTGTTGCAATATTTCTGATCGATAAAGGTTACTAAAATCTATTTATTGTGTCGACTCCATTACTAATTCAAGCCACCACCTTGTCTCCCAATCTCCAGTTCTATTGTGATTTACGTATGTTTCAGAAAGAAAGGTGAGGTTGGCGGCTGATGGTTCGGATACGAACAATCGTACACTGTTGGTGTTCGTTCGTTAAATGTTTGTCTGTCAAGGTCCAGGACTCCTTGAGATATTTTTCTGTTGTACGAAATATTGTATAGCAGAAATTGCGATAATCGGTTTCTGTTTCTGAACAATGAGGCCCGTGAACCTACTCACTGGCCTGACATAACAGAAAGTAACAAGTAATCGGAGTAGTAAATATTGTAGAAACTTCAGTACCCTGTACTGCGGCATGCAGATTAGGCATAAGATAGCCATCCTCAATGTGGGTTGCCTCCATATCGCGACTATCATGCCACATTAAACTGTATCATTTACAGATCATTAAACTATAGTCACTCGTTTGAGAAACGCATTCTATTAGCATCTCAAACGCTGTCTAGTGTTTCACGTTGTGTTACCTCGGCTTATTTCGGGCCTTATTTTGCTGGTGCCGTCGATTTTATTGTCTCATTTTAGCTTTACTGTGAGCTTTGTGAAATTAATTAACTTGTTTAGTTAACCTGATTAACTACATTTATTTACTATGCACATGGAATTTTAGGGTACGATTTTTCATACTCAAATAAATGTTGGTACACTTCCGATTTTCCATAGCAGCTTGTAGTTTCTGTGCTCTTACAACTATGATTTTTGTTTTCCAAAACCACCTCTTACGGAGGAAGAACGTTAGTTTCATTGAAGATCCTTGCGGCAGAGGTCACCCTGCAAAAAGGCGATAATTTACCTATTAATGTTGGTATAAGAACCTTCTCACTGACACAAGGACGGAGAAATCTGGAACGTAGCGAAATTACTAACGGCAAGTCGTCAATCGTAATGGGCTGGTGGTGTGAATACTCACCTGTTACCGACACGTCATCTTTGCCATTACTAGATATCTTCCAAATCCCATCGATTCTTAACGTAAACCAGTATTCTGTTTATGTGGCTCTGTATTTTCATATTTATTCCAAGCACCACCACAATGCTAGTACATGACATCAGAACACGAAAGAACAACCAGAAAAACGAACACACATCAACCATAACGTACTCCAAAGATCACAGATTTTACTTCACAGATATTGAAAAATAACATTTATAATACATAGAGGGGACAGGCAAAATAATGTGAACAATGGAAGCAATGGATGGTTGTGTTTCACCGTCAACAACGAGGGTAAGGCACATGTCATGCTGGACTGTGCGTGTTCAGTATAGGCTAGGCATCAGATGGAGGTTGGTTATGAGTAGTGCACACTTCGTATTTGCATTCAGTGGCCAACATCGACGTGCAATGAAAGACCTAACAGTTCCAAAGAGGGCAGATTGTGGGGCCCGATTAGCTGCAGTATCAGTAACCAAGACAGCCAATTTATTGAAGATCGTCGTACGCTAACACGAATTGTGTCAAAACAACACCAGACTACGGCGGCTAAAGTGACTGCACAGCTCAATAGCCATCTTCGAGACTCCGTATATATCGACACTGTCCGCCGAGAACTCCATAAAGCGAGTATTCATAGACGAGCTGCTGTGCCGAAACAATTAGTGACGACAACCGATGCAAAGAAGCGTAAAACATGGTGTCAGGAGCATAAATCCTGGACGGCTGATCAGTGGAAACACCTCATATAGACCGACGAGTCAACGTTTTCGTTATTTCCAAAGTTATGGAATTGCTTGATTCGAACGGTTAAGCATGGCGGTAGAGGTGTGATGGTGTGGGCAGCCGTATCATGGTATTCTGCTAGTTCCAGCATTACTCTCAAAGGCCGTGTTACAGCCAACGATTATGTGAACATTTTAGGTGATCAGGTGCACCCCATGATTCAGATATTGTTCCCCAACAATGATTCCATATTTCACGACGATAATGCACCCACCACACAGACAGGACAGATCAACCGTGCTATGAGGAGCATGCAGTTGAACTGCAGCGTCTTCCCTGGCGAGCACAGTCCCGGACTTGAACATTATCGAACTCTTGTGGGCGGCATTCGAGCACAGATTCTGGAGCAGATTTCCGTCTCCCTCGTCACTACAGCAGTTAGAAAAGGTTCTGATCGATGAATGGCATAGAATTCCACTGGAGACTATACTATCATTATATGCCAGTATTCCAGCTGTATTAAGGGCAAATGGGGGTCCAGTCCCTTATTAATAAACCATTCCCAAGTAAGTACAGGTGTTCACATTATTGTGCCTATCCCCTGCAGCTGATTGGAATAAAATCAGTAAATAATTTGACTCAATAACAGAAACAACTGCAATCGTATGTTATACAACTTTAACTTCATTTTAATAATAATTCTGTTAATGAGTTACTGAAAATATTTTCATTTGTTGTTATGATTTACTGAAAATATTTTCATTTGTTTTTTGGTAGCTATGACTGGTGGCTTCGCCTTTATTGCTGTCGTTCCTTGACTGGAGGCGACTAAATTTTGGCGCACTACGGCCAGCCGCTCTCTGCCCTCAGCATCGTCAGAACGTGCACTACGAAATAAAACAAACAAATATTTGTATTTGTTCCCGAAGCTAAACGTTCATCTCAGTGAGAGAAATTAGAGTGGCTGCTGTATTTACGCATCAACTAGGTAAATGACACCAATACTACTCCATTATTAATTAGAATTAACATTTAACCCGATGAGAATTAGCGATTGTACAGAAACCTTGGCTTCACAGCAACTGCTCTCTTGAAAATGAAATACTGATAAACAAAAATATGTTAAAAAGAAGAGAAATAAAATTAATTTTACTCCTTAAGGGAGAAACTGCCTATGATTCCAATTCGCTCACAGGAAAGCTCCATACCAGATTCACACTAAACTTACAACTATACAAACATACATATGCGTACTATTATACAGTTATAATCAAACCAATGCAACACGCTTTGCTCAACTGCTTCTTCAAAATTCGTTGATGACTCACAGTAAAGAAAAAGAAAGAGCTAAAAAAATCTACCAAATCAATCTTAAATGTCATTCTATTATAACAGAGAGTATGTCTCTCAGACTCTGCCGGTATAATCGCATTTTAGACAAATGAACTTTTCAGTCTACCCTGTAATGTAAGCTTTGTCACTCACGATGTTTCCACCTTATTCAGTTCATACTGAAGTCATGGTCATTCAGTTCATTCACCCATCAGTTACCATCGCTATCATACTTTCACCAGAGTTACGCAACGTTTACTGTGAAATAGGTGTGGGAACGCCCCCTTTCTGGTCAAGAATACCTTAAAAAACTTTGGTGTAGGCTGCAAATGTTTGGTTACAGCTTCAGTAGAATTCTTCAATTCAGAATCACATCCACTGGCAGTACATGTCACCTTTTCGGAGCACCGATCACAGTGTATAATTCTTGTTACAGCTTCCATGCAGACGACGCAGTGTTTAACAAATCAAATCGTACAACGTATATATTCACAGGTATCTTAGTTCATTAGTCTAAGTGCATTTGTAAGCTTCCCGTTTACATATCAAATCTGCCACACAACTAAGTTCAGTTGCAATATAATGCGTTTCCACGTGGAATTTTTAGTAACTCATACACAACCAAGTTCAACTGCAAGATAATGCGTTGTGGCATGGCATTTTTATAACAATTTACTGAAATCCTCAGAACCAGTTCTCAAACCAAGTGAGTGACAAACAGAACACACAACACTTAATCATCTTTTTACTACTTTACACACACATACAAAACGAAAACTGTTTTTTAATTAGTACTACTACTCTACTACTACTACATAAAGAAGAATAATGATACACTCCTTCTCAATTAGATCTCTATACAATATTCAGAGTCTGTGCTACATTAGGTAATTAATGTTCTAAAATCCAAGAGCGATTAATTCAGGTTGGGTACAGCACTATGCAGACAATTACTATCAGACATGATTTCGAATAGGAAAAAAAAATTATTGTTTACTTCAGAGCCAGTCTCGATTTCGCTTTATACGTGCTTGTTTTACAGCTACATTCCACTTTGAATTCCTTTTACGCTATGTCACTTGATTCCATTGCTACTAAATCAATCCCTACCACGCACACTACGGCACCTCACGAGTCAAAGCAGCAGAACATAGGTTCCCTAACCGTGCTATCTGAAGCACTCAAATTATCAACTATGCATCTGTGAATCTTGAAATTAAACGTCGTTCCCAGGACCCATCTATATGTACTTATGGATATCGAAATTGCCTACTTACGCCTTTCCTCTGGTGCAGAAAAAAACTAATACCAGTACCCTTCATACTCTTTAACATCAGTAAAATAATATAGTATTCCTACTTTGCGTCTTATCCTATTGTACGTTCTCTTCTTTATCGACTCCTTTCACCTTCACACAACAGAAATAATATGCTGGTAGTATTAGTCTACAATTCAAACATATATTAACACTTAATTTTCTTTTTAAGTATAAAGGACTCCTGAAGAAGAATCAAAACATTTGAAACCGGTAAGTATCCATCAAAGAACAACATAGCTTCTGAACTGTAACTGGCATAGTGTGACCAAGTCTCATGTAGTTATGACGTGTCATATACGTTCATACCTTGGTAATACTTACTACTGCCTCCGCAATATGTATACTTGAAAGCAAATACAGTATTACATCCCTATTCCTCTTAAGTCCTCTTCCTCAATCAATTACTAAATTCCACTGTGATAGCAAAGACATTAAGTTACGTCCAATGCTCATCACAACTTGCATCCTCTTGTCTCATAATACTTCACGGACCCTATTCCAAGATACATTATAAGAACTGAAATCCCACCCCATTCCCCCAGATAATACGTAGGACAGAAAAGGAAGAAGGATTCCATATGAGGAAAAGGAATGAAATCTACAGCTACCTTGAGAATGCTGCACTCGCTAAGTATGTATATGTGATAGAGTGGCAGATTCTGTAGGGGTCCTAGCTATCTCTGGGTATATAATGCTTCAGGTCTATTGTGTTTCGGAACCCTAGATCTTCCCATGATTTGGGATGTCGATTTATAGCCACTGTCAAACAGTTTACCTCGAGTGGACCTTCATAAATCACACAGAATTTTTTTTATTTTATTCGTCTAGATTTGCCTTTGTTATTTATGAGAAGAAAATCTTTTACTTCAAAGCTGATAGGCTTCAACTTTTCATCAGATGTACTTCTCTCTCCTTTTTCTTTATCCACCTTTCCTTAGCTAACGTCTTTTGTCCAAGGTCTGTCACCAAATCACTAGAAAGTCTGATTCCTCTAAAATAACAGTACTTGGTTTCTTCAATTAACATAAGTCCACAGGGTACTAATTCTGTGGATTTGTGCCACAAGTAATTAATCATTTTCTTAAAGACAGGAATGTAGCAAGCCCGAGCTGAAAGCTCTTGGAAGAGTGTGTATTGCATAATCTGTTTAACGCCTTCATCGTTCTTTCACTCTTTTACGTTGCAGAAAGTACACAGACAGCCGAACACGGTCATCTCCTTAAAAGCACATCTAAAATTTTTTAGAAACGAAGTGTGCCTCCTTACAGGACAACAATGCTACTGGACTCCTAATGTTGGAAAATAATTAAGTGTAGCTGTTAACCAGCACTTCAAAAGAAACTCAGCTTTGCCAGCCGGAGTGGCCGTGCGGTTCTAGGCGCTACAGTCTGGAACCGAGCGACCCCTACGGTCGCAGGTTCGAATCCTGCCTCGGGCATGGATGTGGTTAGTTAGGTTTAATTAGTTCTAAGTTCTAGGCGACTGATGACCTCAGAAGTTTATGCGACTTAACTTCTGAGGTCATCAGTCGCCTAGAACTTAGAACCATTTGAACCATTTTTGAAGCTCAGCTTCAAATTTCTCAACTGACCGATATGACCTGCCTCTGCAGTTATCCTCCTCTCACACACCTTCTTCGCCGCCCTCGTGTAGAAAGTTCGCGACTCAGATGGCTCCTAATGAACGATGTCTTTTGATTCCAATAATTGGGTAAACCAACTCCAAAATCTTTCGAAACATCTACAGGTTGAAATGAGTCCACTGAGCGAAACTTGTAAAAATTTTTACATTTAGGTAGTAAGTTTTTTGCAGCCACACTCTTACCAATACACGACACTGACGGCGATATGATGACACACTGCTCTATATTTTTCCTAGCTTCTTTCAGCCTTTCAGTATGTTTGCCTTCTATATCTTCGTGCTCAGCCGTACATGGAGCCAGCACCTGAGTTAACTGGTCTTCTAGAGATGATTTAACGTTAGTGCAACACTTCTCTTACTTCTTGCTCCTGCTACTACAATAATCACCAACCTTCTAATCTGCTCAATGAGATATACACTCCTGGAAATGGAAAAAAGAACACATTGACACCGGTGTGTCAGACCCACCATACTTGCTCCGGACACTGCGAGAGGGCTGTACAAGCAATGATCACACGCACGGCACAGCGGACACACCAGGAACCGCGGTGTTGGCCGTCGAATGGCGCTAGCTGCGCAGCATTTGTGCACCGCCGCCGTCAGTGTCAGCCAGTTTGCCGTGGCATACGGAGCTCCATCGCAGTCTTTAACACTGGTAGCATGCCGCGACAGCGTGGACGTGAACCGTATGTGCAGTTGACGGACTTTGAGCGAGGGCGTATAGTGGGCATGCGGGAGGCCGGGTGGACGTACCGCCGAATTGCTCAACACGTGGGGCGTGAGGTCTCCACAGTACATCGATGTTGTCGCTAGTGGTCGGCGGAAGGTGCACGTGCCCGTCGACCTGGGACCGGACCGCAGCGACGCACGGATGCACGCCAAGACCGTAGGATCCTACGCAGTGCCGTAGGGGACCGCACCGCCACTTCCCATCAAATTAGGGACACTGTTGCTCCTGGGGTATCGGCGAGGACCATTCGCAACCGTCTCCATGAAGCTGGGCTACGGTCCCGCACACCGTTAGGCCGTCTTCCGCTCACGCCCCAACATCGTGCAGCCCGCCTCCAGTGGTGTCGCGACAGGCGTGAATGGAGGGACGAATGGAGACGTGTCGTCTTCAGCGATGAGAGTCGCTTCTGCCTTGGTGCCAATGATGGTCGTATGCGTGTTTGGCGCCGTGCAGGTGAGCGCCACAATCAGGACTGCATACGACCGAGGCACACAGGGCCAACGCCCGGCATCATGGTGTGGGGAGCGATCTCCTACACTGGCCGTACACCACTGATGATCGTCGAGGGGACACTGAATAGTGCACGGTCCATCCAAACCGTCATCGAACCCATCGTTCTACCATTCCAAGACCGGCAAGGGAACTTGCTGTTCCAACAGGACAATGCACGTCCGCATGTATCCCGTGCCACCCAACGTGCTCTAGAAGGTGTAAGTAAACTACCCTGGCCAGCAAAATCTCCGGATCTGTCCCCCATTGAGCATGTTTGGGACTGGATGAAGCGTCGTCTCACGCGGTCTGCACGTCCAGCACGAACGCTGGTCCAACTGAGGCGCCAGTTGGAAATGGCATGGCAAGCCGTTCCACAGGACTACATCCAGCATCTCTACGATCATCTCCATGGGAGAATAGCAGCCTGCATTGCTGCGAAAGGTGGATATACACTGTACTAGTGCCGACATTGTGCATGCTCTGTTGCCTGTGTCTATGTGCCTGTGGTTCTGTCAGTGTGATCATGTGATGTATCTGACCCCAGGAATGTGTCAATAAAGTTTCCCCTTCCTGGGACAATGAATTCACGGTGTTCTTATTTCAATTTCCAGGAGTGTATATCCACCACTTGGATCCTGACGCTACACGCATTTTCCTGTTTTATGGTGTAACTTGTAACCCCAAGAATTAACAGCTCTTTTTGTGTTCTTATTGGACGTACTCATGCCGCTCACATGTGTGTCTCTTCGTCTATTTTACTTTGCAGCTGAGTGTTACTCTCTAATGTATAACCCAGCTCCCCTTCAGAACTACAGACTGTTGCATCCTGAGGATTTCAAACTGTTCATTAACAATGCAGGTTTCGACACATCTTCACATTCAAGCTTGGCCGATTCCGTTCTTTCGACGTACCCAACACAGATACTCTCAAAAGTATATAAAAAGTTGTTATCGTTTTGCCTTAGTCCTTATTTGAGAGTCCGCTGTTACTCATTCCTTTTCCAATCCAGAATCTGCTGCGATTATTTTGGTTCTTTTGCGCCGTGCACCGACATATTGTGTACAGTTTTCCGATCATAGCGCTCTGCTTTTCTTGCTTAACCACTAGTCTCGAACTCCGGGCGGGTAGCCTCGCGGTCTGGGGGGGGGGGGGGGGGGGCTTGCCACGGTTCGCGCGGATCTCCCCGTCGGAGGTTCGAGTCCTCCCTTGGGCATGGGTGTGTATGTGGTCTTTAGTGTAAGTCAGTTTGAGTTACATTTAGTAGGGTGTAGGTCTAGGGATCGATGACCTCAGCAGTTTGGTTCCATAGGAACAGACAACAAATTTCCAATTTAGTCTCGAGCAATGTCGCTTCGTTTTCCTGAAACTCTCACGCCAAGCACATTATTACCTATTCTTTTCTGTTTTTTCAGGTCACATGCACCAAGATTGTGACAAGGCGATAATTTATGTCTATTACCATTGGTAGAATAACCTATTCGTGGCCAGGCGGACGCTGAAATTCGCAAAGTTACTACTGCCAAGTCGTTAATAGCAATCGGCAGGAGATATGAATACTCGCCTGTTAACAACTCATTATTTTTACCGTTACTCGAGATCTTTCACTAGCCTACTGACTATTAACGTAAGTTAATATTCCATTTACATAACTCTATATTCTCATACTCCGTCCGATCTCCACTGTAATGCTAGTACATAACATCAAAACACCAAAGAACAAATAATAAAAAAAGAGACCAGAGATTAATGTAGGAGAGAGAGTTGCATTTGAAGTATACTGTATTTTGTGGCGGTGTTCGTAGCGACAAACACTTGGCTGTAGAAATGGCTTACGAAGTCACCGCCACACTTTTAATAGCGGGCCGACCGGTCCGCTGGAACAGTGAACAGAAAGATGAAAGCCCAAACACTCATATTAAATAAAAGTCGGTACTTATCTTTATTAATGAAGATACAGTAACACAGTAGTGAACTCGGTGTCTACAGAAATCTGTCTAGTTCAAGTCGGAGCGGCTAGGTCAGCGTCGGCTGACGACAAACAACAACTCTGCTGCGATGAACACACAACTGACTAGCAAGTACACAATTCGGTGGCGAGTATACAACTGAGCGGCGAATACAGAACTGTCCTAGCGCTCGCGACTCCAGCGCTTAAGAAGCCAGAAGCCAGCGGTGGCGCGCGCAGACTTGCGGCGATTTCCTGTCTCGCTGGCGCTGCTTATGCGGACGGCGTCCGTACTTTGATGCTGCCAACCTTTTGGCAGCGGGCTCGCGTGGCATTACTGGATAGGACATAACACTGTACCTAGGAACACACGATTTTTCCTGGACGCGTTTCAGTCCCGTGACTGAATTTAGAATGACATGAAATGAATGTGCACTAAGAACCGCCATAAGCTGTTTCCTACATTTTCTGCTGCTTTTGTTATTGTTAGACATGAGGGTGCATAATGGGTAGTCAAATGGAAACGAGACAAATGTAAAAAAAGGAAGTAAGCTTTTCATTATTTCGAAGGTAATCACCGTAATTGTAAATATATTTATCCCTCTGTGAGACAGGGCGGTCAGTGCCTTCATGGCAAAAAGTTTGCCGGTTGCCTACGAAACCGTGATTATACCCAGGTGAGCACCTCTTCATTCGAAGCAAATTCACGGCTACAAATGTCTTTCTTCAGGGCTCCAAAAATATGGAAATCGCTTGGGGAAAAATCAGGTATTAGCAGAGGGTGTGTAAGGGCTTCCCGGTGAAACTTCAGCAGCGTACTCGAAACACCATATGGCGGGCCACAGCACCCTCACGAGGAAGCGTGAACTGGTACATTTCATCCTTAAGGGTTCCATACAATGACAAATGGAACACGTTGGAGTTAACCAATATCTGTGACCCGAGCCCGAGTTTTTTAAGGTCTACGCGAACACTTCTCATGCCACTATTAATTTTATTACGGAAGGCACCGGACCATTTCTCATTTGTCACTGATAGGACCACGCCGTATTGAGTAAGGGCAAGAGCAGCCAATCCATTCGGGCATTAAGTACACTGACACCATTAGCAGAAGGCAGAATGTGAATATTGCTCACACCACCATCAACGTAGTTGAATTTACGTACGCCGCCATACTTTTCGACAAAATATTCACAAATGTCATTCGTTACGAATATGAGAAATAGCAAGAACTGTATGAAGTTCAACTGGAATGTGTCTAATATTTCTTCCGTAATTTCAAATATTCGAATAACCCCTCATGAGTATCAAATGCCGTCGGGAGCAAAGCAGTACCGTCAACAACGCACTGAGTAGCGTTGAGTCTAGTGAATGTCGAAACTTTTACTCGCAGTGTATTGGAACTCAGCACTTAGACCTCTATAACAGGCCGCTCAGTTCGCATACACAAGGACTGCTCGCCGATGTAAACAACCCTAAAGCGGCCACGCTGCTCCGCTTGATGTGCACTCGCCAAGAATCAGCCAGATTTTACGCTATCTACATCATGGCAGGTCAAGGCGTGCCAAATTTCACGCGTGCAGTGTTTACGGATCTAGTTGGCGCCAAGGCTCTGCCTGCATTGGGTTTGCTAGGTCGTTATCGGAGGTACTCGGAACAGCGCGAAATTGCTCTGGGTATAGCGGTGTGGAATTTTTCCGTTGGCAGAGCTCTCTTCAATACGGTATTTGTTTGGGATACGGAGAACTTGCACAGGTCCAGTGGCTATTTGCACAAAAAGAGGCATTTTAGCATTGTGGTCTATCGTAACAAGTCTATATAAATGAAAGAATGACAGAAGAGAGGGATGAGAATTATCAGTATATATTATGCAGTCGCATAACTGGCGGATACTGCGAATCTGTTATGAAATGACATTAAAATCCCATGCAGAAAGAATTTAAATATTTTCTTGATAATGAAAGACTACGAAATTACAACGATCGAGAGACAGGATTTACACTGAAGCGCCAAAGAAACTGATATAGAAGTGCGTATGTAAATGCAGAGATATGTAAACAGGCAGAATACGGTGCTGCGGTCGGCAACGCCTGTATAAAACAAGGATCTGGTGCAGTTGCTAGGTCGGCTATTGTTGCTACAATGGCAAGTTATCAAGATTTAAGTGAGATTGAACGGGGTGTTATAGTAGACGCACGAGCGATGGGACACAGTATCTCCGAGGTAGTGATGAGGTGGGAATTTTCCTGTACGACCATTTCACGAGTATACAGTGAATACCAGGAATCCGGTAAAAAACCAAATCTCCGACATCGCGGCGGCGGGAAAAAAAGATCCAGCAAGAACGGGACCAACGACGACTGAAGAGAATCGTTCACTGTGACACCGTTTTTTTTTTAAACGAAAAAATGGATGACATCGAAATAAGAGTCCAAGGAATAGAAAAGCAACTGGAATCACTCAACAGAGGAAAGTCCACTGGACCTGATGGGATACCAATTCGATTCTACACAGAGTACGCGAAAGAACTTGCCCCCCTTCTAATAGCCGTGTACCGCAAGTCTCTAGAGGAGCGGAAGGTTCCAAATGATTGGAAAAGAGCACAGGTAGTCCCAGTCTTCAAGAAGGGTCGTCGAGCAGATGCGCAAAACTATAGACCTATATCTCTGACGTCGATCTGTTGTAGAATTTTAGAATGTCGTTTCTGGAAACCCAGAATCTACTATGTAGGAATGAACATGGATTCCGGAAACAGCGACAGTGTGAGACCCAACTCGCTTTATTTGTTTATGAGACCCAGAAGATATTAGATACAGGCTCCCAGGTAGATGCTATTTTCCTTGACTTCCGGAAGGCGTTCGATACAGTTCCGCACTGTCGCCTGATAAACAAAGTAAGAGCCTACGGAATATCAGACCGGCTGTGTGTCTGGATTGAAGAGTTTTTAGCAAACAGAACACAGCATGTTGTTATCAATGGAGAGACGTCTACAGACGTTAAAGTAACCACTGGCGTGCCACAGGGGAGTGTTATGGGACCATTGCTTTTCACAATATATATAAATGGCCTAGTAGATAGTGTCGGAAGTTCCATGCGGCTTTTCGCGGATGATGCTGTAGTATACAGAGAAGTTGCAGCATTAGAAAATTGTAGCGAAATGCAGGAAGATCTGCAGCGGATAGGCACTTGGTGCAGGGAGTGGCAACTGACCCTTAACATAGACAAATGTAAAGTATTGCGAATACATAGAAAGAAGGATCCTTTATTGTATGATTATATGATAGCGGAACAAACACTGGTAGCAGTTACTTCTGTACAGTATCTGGTAGCATGCGTGCGGAACGATTTGAAGTGGAATGATCATATAAAATTAATTGTTGGTAAGGCGGGTACCAGGTTGAGATTCATTGGGAGAGTCCTTAGAAAATGTAGTCCATCAATACTTATGTATCTCTCAAAGGCTTCCATGAAGATGTCCGCAGCTACAGGGGATAGTGGGGAACCCTTTGCCACTCCATCTAACTGTTTGTAATATTTTCCCCGCCAGATGAAGTACGTAGATGACAGGCATAAATCTTCCCTTACGCCATGACTAGCCAATCATATTAGAGGGCCAATTAAAAGTCTTACAACAATGACGTCAGACATCGATAGTCTGTAATAAATAGAAGCACCTATCACCATGAAACACCAGTCGTGCCCTGAGGAAGGCCATTGCTATTCGGTCGAAACGTCGGTTTTAGTTTATTATTGTTGTTAGTTTTTAGCAATGACGTGGCATAATACCCAGAAAAATTTTAATTACTATGACACCGGCCACGGAAGCCTACGTTCTTATAAAACACAGTTAAGTTCCCTAATCTTACTGGCTTTAGACTAAACATGAGGTTTGCGTAGCTCATTGTGGCTTTGAAAGAATTACGAGGGTAGTTTCGAAAACGTTTTGAAGCTGTTTTCGAGCTGTTTTCCATACGGTTTGCCGTTTCAGCTGAAAGCACCTCTCTGCATATTCAGATGTAACTGACTAATCTGCAACGTAATTTCCATTTTGGAGGCAAATTCCTCTGACGTTAAAACTGTCCAGAGATCTACATTGCTTTCGTCAAGTAGACTTTCCACGTCTGCATAATGAGGCTGCAAATGTGTTACAATACTTTGATCAACTTACGTATGTGATAGAGATTTTTTTGTATTCTGAAACTAAATATGTCACGATTAGTTAAGAACTCGAGTGCAAAAATCAGTAAAATTATCTGTGTGTCTCTATACGTCGACAGTTTTCACCAGCTAAAATTATATTATGTTTTCGTCATGCCATAAATAACACAGAATTTTTTTTTACGTGTGGCCATCATAAATGTGAAATATAACAAAAATGTGAAATATAAAACCAATTCGTGTGCTGTACGATTTAAGTGACGCCGTCGATCTGTCCGGGCTGCTGGCCTGCAAATTGCCTGTGCGGCGTCCCAGAGGGGCCGCGCAATTGCGTTTGAAGTCGACCAGCCCGAGGCCCTTTTTTACATCTCCTGGATACAGGTCGCCGCAGTGACTTTGAAAATCTCGTGTCTGCAGAGCAGCCAATATACAGCTTGCGAGACTGGCCTGCCGAAAGCTCTGGTATACTTAGGATTTGAGCAACGTACATAATTATGTAAAAAATATGATATACAATAAATAGGTAACGCTATTCTTCAATAACTTTACAATAATTAAAGACAGATTGTTTTTTATATTTTATGTAATAAGGTATTACACCTTCACTAGCTATTTTGAGGTGTAGATGCTGGACACCAAACAGAAGAGGCGTATACCATGCAATAATGAAAGTTTGTTGTTCTAGAAAGGAGAGATGCCGTTAACTATTTATTTATTTATTTATTATGGTTCTCCCGACGGGACGACACTTGGATCGAAGCGTTAATACACATATTATACCGAAAGGGACAATAAATATTTTTTTCTACTCTTTAGAAGTTTTTCTGTGTTGGAATTTTTAAAATTTTTAATTTTAGTTGTATTCAGTTTCCGTAGTCCATTATCCCGCAGTTGCTGTTAGCCAATGTGTGCACTTGGAGGCTGTGGACTAGGCTTTTCATTAACACTGAGAGTAATGTTCCGACTAGACTTCTCAGCTGTCTGAAGCTTTGTGGGGGGACATATAAGCTTCGGATCATTCCTGCATCTATTTACTAGTCTGATAGTGACGTCAAACACTAATACTTCGAGAGTTATGTCCTTTTATTCTGCCTGGGAGCTTGCCGTATTTCATACACAATTAGTGTTGTTGCAGAATTAAATTTCCAAGTCCTATAGCACCTTCACATACCACAGTATGCTAGCTGTGTAGCATGTGTCTTTGGAATTGTGTGTCATTCAAAAATACGTTAGAAGCGCTGGCCATACTCGGATTTTCCAGTCGTTAAAGTACGATACTTAAAGTTATTTCCCATGTACTCCAAAAACTGCAGGATTTATTTTGTTTAGTTATCGTAATTATAACTATATTTCTTTATTCCAAATGAGAGTGCCGCCTGGTTGAATATGGGCTCTCCCACACACAAGCTTAAGTTTCAACAGCACATTATTGGAATGAAGTTGCTGAGCTTCTTTCTCGCTGGTCCAGTGGGAAATCGAAAGGTGAAGGGAATACTTAGCGCTTAAACTTTTGGCAACGTCTATCTGGAAAGGCGCCAGAAATTTACGGCAGGTTTGCCTAGGTGGTATGCTCCCTCACTGAATGCTTAATGTTTGTACCAAAGGCTTTTGTGTCACCCACCATGCCGGAGACGATCACATCTGTAATACCATGCATCTGATCAACCACTGCTTTTCGCTGGGTTTGTTGCAGATACTGGTCTGTTCCATTTCTAGGCGTGTCTTCTGTTACGTTGTCGTACAGTCACGTACAGTACCTTTTCTTGAAAGTATCAGAAACTTACTATGACGTTGCACAATCTAGTAATGTAGTGGTCGTTTGGTTGGGGTTTATGTGTAGGGTATATATTATTTCATACACATACAGTATAATTGATGAGAAATTGATAGCGCTTATGGAGTTTGATATGACGCCATGAATATGATGATGTTGTTGTTGTGGTCTTCAGTCCTGAGACTGGTTTGATGCAGCTCTCCATGCTACTCTGTCCTGTGCAAGCTTTTTCATCTCCCAGTACCTACTGCAACCTACATCCTTCTGAATCTGCTTAGTGTATTCATCTCTTGGTCTCCCTCTACGATTTTTACCCTCCACGCTGCCCTCCAATACTAAATTGGTGATCCCTTGATGCCTCAGAACATGTCCTACCAACCGATCCCTTCTTCTGGTCAAGTTGTGCCACAAACTTCTCTTCTCCCCAATCCTATTCAATACTTCTTCATTAGTTATGTGATTTACCCATCTAATCTTCAGCATTCTTCTGTAGCACCACATTTCGAAAGCTTCTATTCTCTTCTTGTCCAAACTATTTATCGTCCATGTTTCACTTCCATACATGGCTACACTCCATACGAATACTTTCAGAAATGACTTCCTGACACTTAAATCAATACTGGATGTTAACAAATTTCTCTTCTTCAGAAACGCTTTCCTTGCCATTGCCAGCCTACATTTTATATCCTCTCTACTTCGACCATCATCAGTTATTTTGCTCCCCAAATAGCAAAACTCCTTTACTACTTTAAGTGCCTCATTTCCTAATCTAATTCCCTCAGCGTCACCCGACTTAATTAGACTACATTCCATTATCCTTGTTTTGCTTTTGTTGATGTTCATCTTATATCCTCCTTTCAAGACACTGTCCATTCCATTCAACTGCTCTTCCAAGTCCTTTGCTGTCTCTGACAGAATTACAATGTCATCGGCGAACCTCAAAGTTTTTATTTCTTCTCCATGAATTTTAATACCTACTCCGAATTTTTCTCTTGTTTCCTTTACTGCTTGCTCAATATACAGATTGAACAACATCGGGGAGAGGCTACAACCCTGTCTTACTTCCTTCCCAACCACTGCTTCCCTTTCATGTCCCTCGACTCTTATAACTGCCATCTGGTTTCTGTACAAATTGTAAATAGCCTTTCGCTCCCTGTATTTTACCCCTGCCACCTTTAGAATTTGAAAGAGAGTATTCCAGTCAACATTGTCAAAAGCTTTCTCTAAGTCTACAAATGCTAGAAATGTAGGTTTGCCTTTCCTTAATCTTTCTTCTAAGATAAGTCGTAAGGTCAGTATTGCCTCACGTGTTCCAGTGTTTCTACGGAATCCAAACTGATCTTCCCCGAGGTTGGCTTCTACTAGTTTTTCCATTCGTCTGTAAAGAATTCGTGTTAGTATTTTGCAGCTGTGACTTATTAAGCTGATAGTTCGGTAATTTTCACATCTGTCAACACCTGCTTTCTTTGGGATTGTAATTATTATATTCTTCTTGAAGTCTGAGGGTATTTCGCCTGTTTCATACATCTTGCTCACCAGATGGTAGAGTTTTGTCAGGACTGGCTCTCCCACGGCCGTCAGTAGTTCCAATGGAATATTGTCTACTCCGGGGGCCTTGTTTCGACTCAGGTCTTTCAGTGCTCTGTCAAACTCTTCACGCAGTATCGTATCTCCCAATTCATCTTCATCTACATCCTCTTCCATTTCCATAATATTGTCCTCAAGTACATCGCCCTTGTATAGACCCTCTATATACTCCTTCAACCTTTCTGCTTTCCCTTCTTTGCTTAGAACTGGGTTTCCATCTGAGCTCTTGATATTCATACAAGTCGTTCTCTTATCTCCAAAGGTCTCTTTAATTTTCCTGTAGGCGGTATCTATCTTACCCCTAGTGAGATAGGCCTCTACATCCTTACATTTGTCCTCTAGCCATCCCTGCTTAGCCATTTTGCACTTCCTGTCGATCTCATTTTTGAGACGTTTGTATTCCTTTTTGCCTGTTTCACTTACTGCATTTTTATATTTTCTCCTTTCATCAATTAAATTAAATATTTCTTCTGTTACCCAAGGATTTCTACTAGCCCTCGTCTTTTTACCTACTTGATCCTCTGCTGCCTTCACTACTTCATCCCTCAAAGCTACCCATTCTGCTTCTACTGTATTTATTTCCCCCATTCCTGTCAATTGCTCCCTTATGCTCTCCCTGAATCTCTGTACAACCTCTGGTTCTTTTAGTTTATCCAGGTCCCATCTCCTTAAATTCCCACCTTTTTGCAGTTTCTTCAGTTTTAATCTACAGGTCATAACCAATAGATTGTGGTCAGAGTCCACATCTGCCCCTGGAAATGTCTTACAATTTAAAACCTGGTTCCTAAATCTCTGTCTTACCATTATATAATCTATCTGATACCTTTTAGTATCTCCAGGGTTCTTCCCGGTATACAACCTTCTTTCCTGATTCTTAAACCAAGTGTTAGTTATGATTATGTTGTGCTCTGTGCAAAATTCTACCAGGCGGCTTCCTCTTTCATTTCTGTCCCCCAATCCATATTCACCTACTATGTTTCCTTCTCTCCCTTTTCCTACACTCGAATTCCAGTCACCCATGACTATTAAATTTTCGTCTCCCTTCACAATCTGGATAATTTTTTTTATTTCATCATACATTTCTTCAATTTCTTCGTCATCTGCAGAGCTAGTTGGCATATAAACTTGTACTACTGTAGTAGGTGTGGGCTTCGTATCTATCTTGGCCACAATAATGCGTTCACTATGCTGTTTGTAGTGGCTTACCCGCATTCCTATTTTCCTATTCATTATTAAACCTACTCCTGCATTACCCCTATTTGATTTTGTGTTTATAACCCTGTAGTCACCTGACCAGAAGTCTTGTTCCTCCTGCCACCGAACTTCACTAATTCCCACTATATCTAACTTCAACCTATCCATTTCCCTTTTTAAATTTTCTAACCTACCTGCCCGATTAAGGGATCTGACATTCCACGCTCCGATCCGTAGAACGCCAGTTTTCTTTCTCCTGATAACGACATCCTCTTGAGTAGTCCCCACCCGGAGATCCGAATGGGGGACTATTTTACCTCCGGAATATTTTACCCAAGAGGACGCCATCATCATGTAATCATACAGTAAAGCTGCATGCCCTCGGGAAAAATTACGGCTGTAGTTTCCCCTTGCTTTCAGCCGTTCGCAGTACCAGCACAGCAAGGCCGTTTTGGTTATTGTTACAAGGCCAGATCAGTCAATCATCCAGACCGTTGCCCTTGCAACTACTGAAAAGGCTGCTGCCCCTCTTCAGGAACCACACGTTTGTCTGGCCTCTCAACAGATACCCCTCCGTTGTGGTTGCACCTACGGTACGGCTATCTGTATCGCTGAGGCACGCAAGCCTCCCCACCAACGGCAAGGTCCATGGTTCATGGGGGGGATGAATATGATGTGACATCATTATTTCTACCAATGTGTTCGTTTCTGACACATATACTATGTTGTTACACAAACTAGCATAAGAGTGGTGGCTTAGCATTGATATAATTATAAATTTTGGGCCCATACTGAATTGTGATTGGCTGAGAGCATTACGACGTTGGGAATACTGAGGTGGATTATCCGTAATCGGATAAAATACGAAAATTGTGTAAAATATGAAGATAGGTGAAAAATGTAGGAAGGATATGAATACTTATATATCTTCATGGTATTAACAAATAGACTTCAGATGATGTAATTTAATGTTTGTTGTTATTAACACTAAAGACACCCTACAACTTCTCCCTGTTGTGTCCACTAAGATGCCCTGCCTATAAGACATGAAGATAGCGAGGAGGTGACTCAATAGCAATGATGAAAAGTTCAGACAGATTATATGCATCGTTCTGATTGGCTAAGAGCAGTATGGCGTTGATGCGCACTCAGGAACAGTGGGTTGGGTATTGCAGAATTGGATAAAAAAGTGGAAACTACAGAATAATACGAAAATCGGCGGAAAAACGTAAAATTAGGGATAAAATTGTTCTTCCACATCTTTCTGGATGCGGTCTCTGCTGGTGTGTCAAATGATGCAATATTAAACTGATATTACCAATGAGTCTAGAGTGACATGACATGATATAATTTGTCGTTAACAAATAGACTCCCCATCAACCTATCCTAATTCTGTCCAGTTCCAGAATAAATCCATCCTACTCATGTGTCCAATTTATGAAAGATTAAATAGGCAGAGCAGGAAAGGATGCTTGATCATCTATGGTTCCGGGGGATAAGAGCGGTTTCCCACCAATTTCATGTCCCATGGCCACTATCGATTTATGTCATGACATTGCAGAACTGCCCGTCTCTGCTTGTTGGCGTCCACTGGGCTACCTTGATCAATTCCTGGCGGTCCTCTGAAGGAAAGGGAGTTGGGGTTACCTTGAATATAAGTCGGCCAAGTGCGTAATCTGACAGCAATGCCCAATATATCCAGAACCCATACTGATAACCTGTTCACCTCACCAACTGTTTTTCTTCTTTCCTGTGGGTTGTTTCCTCATGCAGACGCCGTAATCTGTGTTTCCTTGTTGCGAGATATTCTTAAAGAGCCACCAAACAGCAGCGGATACAAAAATAAGAATTTCGTTTTTCAGTGATAAGAAATCTTATCCCATAATGGATAGGAGAAAAATTAATTATGAACATTTATAATGTACTAAGGTGTAGAGCAAATGACACAATGCGACCATTTTAGTATCAAGACAGGGTGGACTCACTTATTAAATCGGGCCAGTAGAGGTTATTGTCTGAATGTGATGCTAATAGTACAAATGGTGTTCTCAAAGCTCAGTAGTCTAATACTCTAACTTGACTGTTGCCATAGCACACTCTACATTGAAACTCTTTGCCTCTTCACTGCAAGAGAAACACAAGAAAAGAGCTTTGAGAAGGAAGCCGTTCTACTACAAAACAGACCTAATAAGCTGTAACAAATGGCTATTAACGCACGATGATTACACAGATATTAGACTGACGCAAACCTGGGTGAGTAGAGTGGTGTCCAGGTGACTGTTCCCCACACTTCAAACAGCTTTTTGCAACAGTTACGTTGTGGTTGACATTTTGTATGAGAATATATTTGTTTTATTAATTTATTTAACCTAATCTGATTAGGGCCATGAGGTCATCTCTACATCGGACCAGTGATTCACACTTACAGGTACCTGCTCTACACCAGAGTTACCTAAGAAATAACAATATTCACATGACAAATACTATTAACGGAACTATCAGTTCTGAAGTGGCAGTATTAGTAAGTTATGATAACTATTGTCTACTGAAGTTAATGCTGGCAGTACCTATATTACTGCAGCAGCTGCTGCTAATACTGATAGCAGTAATAATGACAATAATAATGTGACCTGTAACAATTATGGTAATGGCAGATATAAGAAGAATTTATAGGTGTACACAATAGATGTTTTCTGATATAGTGAATTCCGGTTAAAGCAAATTTCAGGAGACTCCATTCGCTAAGAACACTGCGAAATGAAGAAGATCATGTTGGAAAGTAGAATTTACGGGTAAATGTGAGCGTACAGGGGCAACGGCAATCCTTATTATCGCTTTCGTAGACTGTCATTAACAGTCTTCTGAAACTGGAGATGTTATTCATTTCTTCAATAGAATGTGGGAAGTTATTCCAGAAACAGGTTCCTGCAAGTGGGAAGAGCTTCGACAAAGTGGCTGAACAATGGACTGGGACTGTGCCATATTGTTCAGATAAGAGTGTTAAGTTTGAGGAGAGATGTAAGGGGAAAAGCTTTCGTTGATAAAATAGTAGAGAAGACAGAGGGCATGCAAATCTTTGCACTTGTCTGCAGGTAGCCTGGATGGCTCTGCGTATGGTGGTGAAATATTATCTCGAAATTGAATGTCACAGACATAAGGAATACAGGTATTTACAACCAGTTCCATGTGTCGTGTGATTCACTAAGAAAGCCCTTGCGGAATAACATCGTTGTAATTAGTAGTTGAAAGTACACTACTGGCTATTAAAATTGCTACACCACGAAGATGGTGACACCTACAACGTGCTGACATGAGGAAAGCTTCCAACTGATTTCTCATACACAAACAGCAGTTGACCGGCGTTGCCTGGTGAAACGTTGTTGTGAGGCCTCGTGTAAGGAGGAGAAATGCTTACCACCACGTTTCCGACTTTGATAAAGGTCGGATTGTAGCCTATCGCGATTGCGGTTTATCGTATCGTGACATTGCTACTCGCGTTGGTCGAGATCCAGTGACTGTTAGCAGAATATGGAATCGGTGGGTTCAGGAGGGTAATATGGAACGCCGTGCTGGATCCCAACGACCTCGTGTCACTAGCAGTCGAGATGACAGGTATCTTATCTGCATGGCTGTAACGGACCGTGCAGCCACGTCTCGATCCCTGAGTCAACACATGGGGACGTTTGCAAGACAACCATCTGCACGAACAGTTCGACGACGTTTGCAGCAGCATGGACTATCAGCTCGGAGACCATGGCTACGGTTACCCTTGACGCTGCATCACAGACAGGAGCACCTGCGATGGTGTACTCAACGACGAACCTGGGTGCACGAATGGCAAAACGTCATTTCTTCGGATGAATCCAGGTTCTGTCTACAGCATCATGATGGTCGCATCCGTATTTGGCGACATCGGGGTGAACGCATACTGGAAGCGTGTATTCGTCATCGCCATACTGGCGTATCACCCGGCGTGATGGTATGGGGTGCCATTGGTTACACGTCTCAGTCACCTCTTCTTCGCACTGCCGGCACTTTGAACAGTGAACATTACATTTCAGATGTGTTACGACCCGTGGCTCTACCCTTCATTCGATGCCTGCGAAACCCTACATTTCAGCACGATAATCCATGACCGCATGTTGCAGGTCCTGTACGGGCCTTTCTGGATACAGAAAATGTTCGACTGCTGCCTTGGCCAGCACATTCTCCAGATCTCTCACCAAGTGAAAACGTCTGGTCAATGGTGGCTGAGCAACTGGCTCGTCACAATACGCCCGTCACTACTCTTGATGAACTGTGGTATCGTGTTGAAGCTGCATGGGCAGCTGTACCTGTACACCCCATCCAAGTTCTGTTTGACTCAATGCCCAGGCGTAGCAAGACCGTTATTACGGCCAGAGGTGGTTGTTCTGGGTACTGATTTCTCAGTATCTATGCACCCAAATTTCGTGAAAATGTAGTCACATGTCAGTTCTAGTATAATGTATTTTTACAATGAATACCCGTTTATCATATGCATTTCTTCTTGGTGTAGCAATTTTAATGGCCAGTAGTGTATAAGTAATTGCACAAGCTTCTTTTTCTGTTGAAAGGGGAAGAGCGTTCTATATTTCTGTAGGGAATGGAGAGATGCTGTAACCTTCCCGCACATTATTGTTGTATAATCATCCCAATTTAGACTTTCATCTACTATTACTCCTAGAATACATGCTGCAGGAGAGAAGTTGATATTTGTCAGATTTTGGGATAAAATGGAAGGAATTATAGATTTTTTGGGCTAATGAGCCTAGAATGAACCAAAGTACCACTTGGGTAATGGATTGGTTGCGCTTTAATCCTTTGTATTCAATCCATTGTGATAGAGCTCACAGGTCTTTATTGAGATTCCGTTAGCTGTCTTTACATACATGGTGCCCCTAATGTACCACTATCATTTCAAAAAATTATAACTAAGAAACTATTTGAAATAAATCATTGCGATTTGTTGTAAACTTTGGAAGCTGCCAAAGTTTTCATCTGTTATGCCAAATATACATTTTGTGCTGCACTTGTCGATAATAGAACGTTCAGACGATTTTCGAGTGGTCCCTAAGCTCTGGTCACAATTTCAGCATCAAAAGTTCTGATTGCTTCATTGATTCACGAACGAAGTGTTGCAGTGTCACTCACTAGTGTTATGTACATGCTTTCCTTGACGCTACCCCAAAATGAAAGTCTAATGTTGTGACACAGGAAGAGCTATCTACCGTTCTGGAAATGTCTTACTCAGCAAATCCCTGATGTTCAGACTCCAAAGTGGGGTACACCACTATTCTGGACAATGATGGACTGCTGCAGCTTTTAGCATCAACTATTCGAGTATGCCCAGGTAACCAATTCCTGTCATGGCTTTCTATGTGAAGAAAAACCGACTTATCACCCTGTTGTGCGTTAGACCACACCAAACATTAAGCTTCGGGCTACCATGGATTCTTCATATCTGTTGTGTAGGATTTCAGAACCCCAGATCCTAAAGTTGTGGATATTCACTTATCTAGAAACGTGAAACGTTGCTTTGACTGAATATACGTAGTTTTTCAGGTAGTCATTTCAGTGTCACGGGAGGCAGGCATGGAACATGCAAATATACACCACAGAGAACAATCCTATGGCTGCAATGATTGGACCTTCAGCACTTTGTACCTTAAAATGCGTAACTGATTATCTAACACCCTGAAACGGCCTTGCCGCAGTGGATACACCGGTTCCCGTCAGATCACCGAAGTTATGTGCTGACGATCCTGGCCGGCCCTTGTATGGGTGACCACCTGGGCCGCCATGCGCAGTTGCCATTTCTTGGAGTGCACTGAGCTTCGTGATGCCATTTGAGGAGCTACTCGACCGAACAGTAGCGGATCCGGTCAAAGAAAACCATCATAACGACTGGGAGAGCGGTGTGCTGACCACATGCCACTCCTATCCACATCCCCTCTGAGGATGACACGGCGGTCGGATGGTCCCGGTGGGCCACGTGTGGCCTGATGATGGAGTGCTTTCTATCTAACACTTTATGGCTGCACGATCTTGCTCCCTGCAGTTAGCAAGACACACAATGAATTGACTACAGGAGACTGCATTGAAATTAAAATTGTAAAACTACCACAGGCTATTGTAGATTGCCGAAAGTAAGTGTAGACTATGACAATTTTTCTACTAGCTTTGGTTAGTTAAGAAAGTAACTGCGTTACATATATGTTAGCTGTACTGCATACCTATCAGTCATTATTTCTGATCGCTGTTTGAGTACACAATCAGTGTCTTACAAGATTGCGCTAGGCACTGTTAATGGTGATCCATCTAGAAACTGAGTGAGAACATATAAAGAGCTGCATTGCCTATGAAACATTACTTTTTTACATACTTATACTCCTATTTGTTACTTAAATACAAACAATATTTATAGCTAAATTGAACATTCAACCCAGCTAGGGTGGCCGAGCAGTTCTAGGCGTTACAGTCTGGAACCGCGCGACCGCTACATTCACAGGTTCGAATCCTGCCTCAGGCATGGATGTGTGTGATGTCCTTAGGTTAGTTATGTTTAAGCAGTTCTAAGTTCTAGGGGACTGATGACCACAGGAGTTAAGTCCCATAATGCTCAGAGGCATTTTTTTGAGCATTCAATATTTAATTCCAGCTTTGTTCGAAAATTTTTGATCTGAGGTATGAAACAGGTGGATGTTGTATTAAAAAGAAGAAAAAGTGTCCAGCTTTGTCCCACAGCGCTAAGAAAAGCAATTTCCTTGGAAAAGGTAATTTTTTTAGAGAAGAAATACAAAATAAAACATGTCAGACACTGCTTCAATATCTGTTTTTATAAACAACTTTCACACTTATCAGTGATAACAGGAAACTGTTGCCTTAGAATGTAATGAAGAATGTCCTACTGACTACAAAATAACACCAAAAATTGCACATACAGGTGTATATGAAATGAATGTACAAAATGAGAGGGCTGGTAGAGTGAGTCATGACAAGCATATTTTACACAGCAGCCATGTCCTCATCCCTTAGCATATGGTGTTAGACGTCATTGAACAGTGTCCCATGCCACCATGAGGGTGGACACAGAACATGTCAACGAAGCCGTCTTGGTAGCAGGTCTGCAGGGCAACATTTGTGGCATCAAAGTAGATGAGAAGTTGGGGTGAAGATTTTTAACCTGTATTTGCCAACAATTACATAAAGTGCTCAAAATGGTGCCCTCCTGCTTGAATGCACACCTTGCAACGACACTGGAGTGATTATCACACTCTTCAAAACACTCCTAGCAAAGTGGAAATTGCATCAAAGTCTGGCATAATATGCAGTATCAGCTGTTCATCAACATCAATGGATGTTTCACAGACAACAGATATCATGTGGCCCCAGGAAAACAAGATAAATATGCATCATGAAGGTAGAATGTGCAGGACACGCCACAGGCCCAGTGTGCCCTATGCAGTACTTACCAAAGGTTTCATCCAAATGCATTTGCACTGCATGGGTGCAGTGGACCAGTACACCATCGTGTTGGTACCACTATCACTATCACACATTGTGTGGAACATGTTCCAACAACCCTGGCGCAATATCTCATAAAAAGATTAAGTATCTGTATGAATTCAGTCGCCAGGGGAACATGTTTGTATCAAACTGGTCCAAATGTTGGCAGCAGAGCGATCTTGCTGATCATGAACAAAGGCAGTGTATCGATTTCCCCATACCCACATCTGTTGATTGTGGCTGTTGAACATATCCTGTCATGTAAAAGTAGATGGAAATTGCTGACAAACCCCCAAATTTTGGGGCCAGTCAGTAATTTCCAACCAGTGCTACCGAAAATTTTTTGATTAAAAATAGGATCACTTAACTCAATTTGCTAATTGAAGTTTACCCAAATATCATGAAATATAAAATCAGAAAACTTGTAAATTTTATCTGATTGTAAAATGATTGGAAAATCAAAAATCTCACATATGAAAAAATTAAACTCTTTCATTTTTCATTTTTCAAAATTCTAGTAAACTATTATTTCTCTTTTTAAAAAACTTTTAAATCTTTTCCCTTATAAATTGTAACAAAAAAGTCTTATAAACGAGCTTCTCCAAATCCTGAATTTGCTTTGTTTTCCAATTTTTACAAATACAATAAATCATCACAAATAAAAATATGACAAATATACAAAACAAATTTAAGTTCAACAAAGATACTTTTACTGGAAGAAATAATAAGCCAAGAGAGAAACCAATTAAATGTCGTATTTGCAAATAGAAGAAACAGAAAAATTAAACTCTTTTTTTATAACTTTTAAAAATATTTGAATTATCATATGAATATAAGTATTGACCATAAATTTTATTTCTTATTCTAAACCTAGTTCATAATCAGTAGCATATTTAACAATAGTTACTCTGGTTTGATATAATCAATAATAGTTCTCCCTTTATTTGGTAACGAACCTTTTATTTCCACTGCAGAGCAATTTCTATCAGGTCATCTAAGAACAGCATTTTCAGCACTAGAAGTATAGTAAAAATAACATCTAATTCTCCTTCCCACAAAATTTCTTTATAATTGTAAGAAAATCCACCAAAAATTTCTAATGGATAAAGTAGTTCCTTTTTATTACTTTCTGTTTTACCATTACAAAGTATATGTCCTTCCATATAAATTTTATTAGAAAGAGGAGAAGTTAAATTTAGTAAAATTGTCAATGAATTAAAAGGATGCTCTATTGTTTACAAATTTTTTCACACAGTTACAAAATCAAAAATTTTTTTATTTGACTTTCAATCATATGGAGGAGAATTTGAACCATCAACTTGAATAATTTTATTACTCATGTACAGATGAGCATGATTCAGATGAACACAACCATATCCAATATTTATATAAGTTGTATATTTCTGTTAGGAATATTTAAATTATCTTTACTTTTATCACTAACAGGAAAGGAATACAACTGAAAATTTAATGAAAACATCTAACAGATTAAAATTAACAAATTTATCATCCCTAAGCATTACCAATGAGGCCCATTACTAACTTCCTTTCTCCATGCATTATTTCTTTGACTGCCATTGCTGCCAGTTTCTACCAAAAGATGCATCTTCAGCATACATCCTTACATCTGCCATCAACTGAAGTTCTTTATCTGCTTTATGCCTTTTTTTCTAAATCTTCATTATCTCTATAAGCAAAATCCTTTTTTTACAAGCTTCATCTAATGGATTCATTCTTTTATCGTCTCTAACTGTTCTTACATCTAATTTTCTTCCTGGACCATAATAAATTATTAAATGCAACATGCATTTCAAGGGGTAATATGTTTTTATTAAAGTATTACATAATGCTTTCCATATCTTTCTGATTTCCAAAATGTGACATGTAAAATATACAAAAATCTAATTAAGTAAGTTATTTGTTTTTGATTATAAATAAGAAAATCACTAAATTAATTTGTTAAAATTTTTTATTCCAACTTTTTGAATATATCAGTTTTCCTGCTAGCCAATTCATCTTCATGAATGATTGCTAATCTATCAATTAAATCTCTCACACCATTCATACAAAAATATTCAATTTGTTTTTATGTACATTATTCAATTAAGCTTTCACAAATATTTTCATCTTCATGTGAATATAAATCTCGTATCTGTTTTTGAAAATAGTCATTGACAATTTCTTTTATCAAATATCTGTACTGATTACCTATAAATAATTTATTTTAATTGGATTATTATCAGTATATATAATATATCTCCATAATTTGATAAGACAGTAGCATCAAATGTTTATTCATACCATCCATAATAATTATTCATTAATCCATCTGTTCCTTCATATGTTTTATCACCCCACTGTAAATATCTCACCAATAAAGTCTACCCATAATTTGCCAAGAAATCTGAATATAATGTCAGGTCTCAATTCAAAAACTGCTGTTGATATGTTGTAGCATTCTTTCACTTACATTTAATTTTTTGTATTTGATGCTTGTTCTTTCTCTTTTAACTTTTTTTCTGTCTTAGTCCCTTTTAGATATTTCTTCAATAAATCCCATATATCTAATGTCCTTAAAGTATAATCTCTACGATACTGTTTGATTGTAGGTCTTCTATGTAATTCGTCTAAACAATATTGCTGTGGATAATAAGAAAAAATTTGTTTTTCAAATTATACATTTTCTTCAATTGCTTTTAAGACTTGAGCTCCTATTTTTTGATTGTAGCAATAACAGTTTGTTTTTGTGCTTATATTTTTGATATTCAGTCCAAGGTTGTGTTTTTTCCATTTTTAAATGCTTCTTTTAATTGTTCTTTTATATTCTGTATGGTTTAGCTTTCTTAACAACCTCCAAATCGTATACCAAAAGTGTGATAAGACGTTCTGGACGATCATATTTTGCTAACATTTGTTAAGGATAAAAAATTAATATTTTTAATAATTATATTATTTAATGTTTTATGTCTAAAGTTATGTTCAACTCTTATGTTTATTTTAAATGTAATAATATTTTCGATTTTTATTTTTGAAAATCTATTAATTGCGTTTAGATGTCAAAGATTCAAAAGTAATGAATTTATGTTTACCATTACAAAATCAAGTAAATCTTCTTTTGATTCCAAAGCTGTATTCCGAAACATCATAATGTTATTATAAGTCCATAAAATCAATAAAATTAAAAAAATTTTAATCATAATTTTCATTGTAAAATGTGTATGTGATAATTAAAATTTCCGTAGCTTTATCAGATAACACTCTTGATGTTTCTTTTAACATATATTTCATGTTAAAGTTTTCCAACTCGTCTAAGGCTTTACAATGACACAGTTGCTAAGAATTATTATTTATCTTTGGTGCATTCTAGTTTAAATTTTTTACATTTGTATGAATAGCTTTCTGTAGTTTTTAGAAACTTATAAAGTAACTTAATTCATAATTTTTTAAACATTTACACACTTTCTTAGAACAACAGATTCTTTCAATTCTAAACAGGGAGTATAAACCATAATTTTATAATTTTTCATATTTTCTAGAAAATCTTTATTATAAAATTCTTTTCCATTATATGTTTGTAAATTTCTTCCATGACTTTGCTTTTAAAACTTTTTCAAAAATTTGTGAAATTGGAATAGGCCATACAAATTTTGAAAGATATCAATCGCTAATAAATATTTACATTGTATATTTTCTTTTGGAGTTCCTTTCAGTTCACCAGAATATATTTCTACTAGATCAGCTTTTCATACATCAACTATACCAAGAAGGACAATATATTTTATTTTGTAATTTTGCCTCATTGTTTTATGTAATTAATTAATTAGTTCTTCTCGAATATTCAGAACATCATCTATAAAATTTGTCGATAAATTTAATATTTTTAGTAGCACATCTGAACATATACCTTCACTTCTTTGTTTTCCAATTTTTGTTGTTGTTCTGTATGAATGATGTGAAACTGTAAATTTTCTACATTTTAGACACCAAATTTAACTAATGGAATAACTATTTATGTTATTCATTTATGTCCTGAAAATCATTTATAAATTTTCAAAGAAAAATTTATAATATTTTTAAGTAAAATATTTTTATGTAATTTTAAATACAATAGAATTCGAATTTTTTAAAATATTCCTCTTATTAAAATTTTTTGTGCATGCAAATGAACAGTGATACAATGGATACTGAGTTGTCAAGTGGGAAAACAACCTAAAGCAATTAAAATTAAAGAAATGAATCAACTAATAAATGGTGTTGATAGTTTCTTAACTGATATTCAAAGAGAAAGAAATAAACTTATAGCATAGGTACTTCAATTGGAAAAAATCTGAACATCTCATAACAAAAGGAAACATACAGATTCTCGATAAACAAAACTGGATAGTTGATTAATGTCTGCTGCAATTACCATATGTAGATGCCGCTGGTTCAATTGCTGGTAGAGTAACAAAAACAATAATATATAAAAATAAATAAGAAATTTGAAGAACAAAACAAAGAATATTTATGCAGTCAAATGGAAGGTGCAGTAATAAAATTAATGTAAAACAATAAACCATCATCTAATTTTTAATTTCAAAATCTTGCTAAAGTATTAAACATTTAACATTTAAAGGCATTTTTATGATTGATGGATTATCTACTAAATCAGAATTACTTGACTGTGGTGTAGTTTAGATACTCTTGATAATGAAGATATTCATTTTAATTGTTATTATAAACAGAAAAATGTGAATTTTGTTATTGATACACTTGTCAGAAATGTACCAATAAAATTAACTAATGATTAGGAAAAGTGATTTGTATTATAGTGGTGTTAGAATGCAAAATTCAGATACATTTATTTGCAGTTATTTATTCCTACTTGTATTAGAACTATTGTTTTAACTAATACGGAATTTAATTACATTACCTATGTAATACACTGCCATATATGGAAATAAATTAATATAACGAATTAAGTATTAGAAAAACCTTTGAATAAAAAATAATAACAGAAATTTAAGAGAATTATAAACGTAAATTAATAAACATGAAGTAGAAAAATTGAAAATGGAATAGCTTTAAAAATAGGAAACTTCCCTAAACAAGAATTAAACAGAGACCCTAAAAAATACAAAAATTAATAAACTAGGTTTAGGAAAAGTAGATCAAAACTTAATAAGAAGTAAGAAAACTGACTTGGAAAAAAATTAAATACCTCTAGTAATAGAAAGTTTAATTAAACCAGTATCAGACATAGAAACTAAAATAAATACTAATATTAATGTGCTAGAATCTGAAGGAATAGAAGAACAATTAACAAAAAAATGAATAAAGATAAATTAGGAAAAGTAAAGTACACCAAGAAATATAAAATTTAACAAAACAATTTCAGAATGATGTAAGTAAAATTTTTCCTCTTACTAAGATTAATGATAATTTTAAAAATACAAGGTTCGTTGAAGTGGGTAATTTTAATATTTCTTATAATCCTATTACTAAAAAATATTTACAAGAAAAATTTAATATGTTAATAAATTTGATAAAAATATATAATTCATGAGAGTGCTGTAGAAGTTTGTCAAAAGAAGAAAATTACATGAATTCAACATTTAATCTTATTTCACATCAATTTAATGGCTCAAAATGTAAAGTATTTGCTATTCAGCACTTAATTTTAGTGGACATCAATTTAATGGCTCAAAAAATAAAGTATTTGATAAGCAAACAACTGAATTTACATTCTCTACTGGAAATGCACAAAAAATTAGTAAATTCGTCTATTATAATTTTATTCTTAAAACGAGACCTAAAAATATATATGAAGATTTTTCTTTTAATGATTTAACTTTCATCATTTTCATATTTTGCTTAGTATTGTTGATAATCTGTACAAAATATGTACTGCTATCCAATCAATAAAAATTCTACGTAAGTCCAGTTTTCTGTATATTAGGTTAAAAGATAAAGTTGAAACTGTGCCAGTGACATTGAAAATAACTTTTTTTTGCGAAATTTCATTCATTAATTAATTGATTGATTTCTCATGAAAATAAGGTTTGCTAACAATTTTAATTTGTTGGTAAATTACTGAACTAGAATTATATTTTTTACAATAATCCTTATTGTTTCTGTTTGAACACCAGATGCACTGTTTGGAGCTCAATAATGAACTTAAATTATTTTGCCTAACAAATGTACTAAATTAATTAACAGACTTGGTTTTATTTATTTTCAATAAGGAACTATTAAATTTAAGTATAAAAGAATAAAATTGCACTGAAATATCGACTTTCATGATCTGGAATACATAAATTAAAATTTTTCATTTTCCATTAAAATTTTATTTTTACATTTTTCCACCAAGTTTTATATTTCAGTATTTATTAAATCTTTACTTCTAAAATTATGGTCTTCAAAAAAGTAATATTTAAAATATTTATTAAACTTTGAATTATAAATAAATGTGCAAATAAAAACAGTTATAAAATATCAATTAGTGAGAATTAATTTTTATATATCTTAATACCAAAGATGAATACATAATTGTTAATAATAATAGAAGAGTTTTTTAGTACTTGATAAGTACTTTAAAATTATTTTAACAAAATGATATAAGAAATGCATTGAGTATATGATATTCAGATTTTTTATAAAGAGACAAGTACTAAGCTAAAATATGAAGGATTAATAAATAGTAAGTTTTAAAATCTAGAAACCATATATGTACACCCTACACTCAAAGCTCATGATTTTCGTAAATGTAATTTCACCTTAAATGAAATTTGTAATTTTTTTAAACTAGAATAATTGAAAGAGTATTATAAATTAAGTAAGCATAGTTTGGTTATATTTCTAATTTAAAACTTAAGAAGCAAAATAAATGAAGCAGAAAATTGTGAACGATTACTGTAATTTAAAATTGAAAATGATGATAAAGTTTTTAAAACTGATATAATCCCTTTACAAATTAGAAATGACATGAAATTTTCCATTTTTAAGATGATATTTACAAAATGAAGCCATAAAAAAGTTAAACTTTAATTAGTTGGAGAAAAATATTAAAAAAATTTTACAAACTAAAATTTTCGAAAATAACATAAACTCAATTGATATGAATCCTTGGTTACATTCGGAAGAAGTTATGAAAGCAGTTAAAGAAAATTTAAAATTATTAATGGCTTGAAATTAATTAAATTTTTTGTCAGTTCATAATGTGGACAAATAAAGTTGCACAATATTGATAGGAAACCTAAAATTATTGGATTTCTAGAGAAAATTCTCCACAAAATGTAACAAAACTGTTTGAGAAAGCAGTAACAGATATTCTGAGGTGACATTTCACACTTATTGTTCTGGTTTGACATTAAATAAAATTATAGGAATACTGTTAGCAGTAACAGATAGGTTTCCTTATGAAGTTCATCTTATACTGCATAGATTCTGCATTAAGTCCAGTAAATAGACAGAAGTGTAAAAATCTTGGTAGAACAAGTAATTATCAACAATTGGTTAAAAATGTTGATGAAAAGATATTCATGATATTCCATATATTGAGCCTATTAATCATGTATCTATCAATATTTATTCTTAAGTTGAAAATATCATTGATAACCATTAAAAATAAGAAATTCTAAGGAAGGAAAACATTTTAGCTCATTTTGTTTCAAAAATTAGAATAATTCATGCTACAGTTGGATGAAAGAGTTATCTAAACTTGTTTCAAGTTAGATTTGGGATTTATAATTATTAATTTTTACTAATAAAGAAAAATTAGATGTCTGCTAAAGTAACTGTTTAATTAAAAATCAAATAAAAATAGAACTTTTACTGAAAACACTCCTTTTGTTGTACACATTTTGGAAGTTTTAACAACTCAGTCGTGAAAATTCTTTACTGTAAAATATGAACAACATGAACCATGTAGCTTTTGTTATTATATTTAATTTACAAATGGTCACTATAAAAACCAAGTTGTTTGTATAGGAATAAACTGCCATAATAACTTTCTTGAGCATGTTAAAACAGAAGTTGCAGAAAGAGGGGAAATTTATTCTGAAATTGAAGAAAAACAATGAATACATATAAATCCTAATTTTATTCGTTTGTAGAAAAAATTTAGACATAAAATAATGAAAAAGTGCATCATCATGATCGTTTGACTGGAAAACATCAAAGCATCATTTTGTAATTGTAATTTAGAATTGAAACACAACTCTCACCCATGAGAACCTTATTTCCTCACTGAGCAAGGTGGCGCAATGGCTAGCACACTGGACTCGCATTCGGGAGGACGACAGTTCAATACCACGTCCAGCCATGCTGATTTGGCTTTTCCGTGATTTCCCTAAATCTCTCCAGGCAAATGCCGGCATGGTTCCTTTGAAAGGGCATGGCCGACTTCCTTCCCCGTCTTTCCCCAATCCGATGAGACCGATGATCTTGCAGTCTGGTCTCCTTCCCCAAACTACCAAATCCCAACCATTACTTCCTCCACACGAATCTTGAGACCATTCAAGTTGAACTTTTCTGTTGACAGAGGTTTACCACTTTCAATAAAAGTGGGTCTGGTTTGGGACAAGAAGAATCTTACAGCCAGACTACAAATTACATATTTTTACAACAGTTTCTGCTTTAGATACATAACATAAAAGAGGTTGCATATGATGTGCTTACTTTTTGAAGCTTATGATTATTATTATTAATATTGTTGGCCTGCACGTATATTGTAATGTGCAGCTTGCGAGACAGGAAGGTGACAGACCTGGATCGAATTGCCGCGACTGATTAACGACCGTGGCTTGTGCAGCGGTCACCCTGACTCTGGTTTTTGGGCGGTTTCTTACGCTCGTTTAGGGAAATGCTGAGCTGGTGTGAACCCCAATAGCATCCTCAGAAAATATGACACTCAACAATTAAAATACACCAAATTAAGTTTGCACAGTTCACAGGCAGGTGGCGCGCACGACTTGACACGTTTCCTAGCCTTAAAGCAGAATCAAAAATGTAAATTAACATTCCAAATTAATAAAGAAGGAGGAAAGTGCCACTAGATGGCGGTCGTGCCCATATTGTTTCCCGCAATACTGACGGGGTAGGGAAATGAAATTGCAACGCTCCGTGCCGAGTTCGACGTGAAGCGGCTAGTATAAATTAAAAAATAAAACATGGACCACCATCAATAATTTGAACGAAGCGGGGCTTGTGTCCGACTGGTGTAGGTCGCACAACGACGTCACTGTTAGTGGACGGCGGGCCGAATCATTCTTTGCGTCACTGATGGTTCAAAAGGCTCTGAGCACTATGGGACTTAACATGTTAAGTCATCAGTTCCCTAGAACTTAGAACTACTTAAACGTTACTAACCAAAGGACATCATACACATCCATGCATGAGGCAGGATTCGAACCTGCGACCGTAGCGGTCGCGTGCTTCCAGAATGAACCGCTTGGTCACAACGGCCGGCTTGCGTCACTCACGTGAAAACTGCGGCAGGATGCAAATGAAATGATCGGCGCACCGATCTCAGGGACGTGGAGCGATATACGCAGTTTGAAATTAGTGAAGTGTTCGGCCATATACGTCCACTAACAGTGGGTCGTTGGCGCCTCTTTTTCAGTCGTGATCGTCTGAAAAACATAAATCATAAAATATTAATAACAAAGTGACATGGAAGGTTGAATTTAGAAATGAAAATCATAGTAAAGTTAAGTTTGACAATATTATAAGCACTTAAGGTGCATTTTAACATAGATTCATACAGAGAGTCGTGACAATGCTTCCGTACCTGAACAGGGAGGGAACAGAACAGAACAAAAACCAGCGGATGCTGGACAAAAGTTTTAGATATAAAAATGACTAACGGAATTAAACACAGGTTGTACTTCAGCAGATACATCGATAAGAACACACAGATGAAACTATAAGCCGGGATGTAATATGGAATCTCTGACTCCTTAATGTCGGAAATAATTTTAAGAGCAAAATAAATACCAATAATTAAAAAGTGGTACTACAGACTTCCCTCCCTTAGTTAACTGACGACTGTGGGTAGAGGAATGGCATCCGCAGAGTTAAATACAATAAAATATTCAAAGCTTAAGCATAGTAGAGCGCACTCTAGACAGGATTAACGCTAACGAAAAGAATGTTACTACTACTACTACTATTATTATTGTTATTATTATTGCTGTTCATTGTTATTACAGTCATTGTTACTCATGTTTGGTTCTTCCTATACTACATTATGTACAGAGGAGGGCACATTCGAATTTCCTTTTACACTCTTTTGTGCCCATATTACTTTCAATCTTCAGATCAAGTGCTCCTGTCTTCTTAGGTTTATCTATTCTTGATATTTCTACCTGAACATGGTTCTACTGAAGCGTCACATATTGTTCCTCTCTTTTCTTTAATTTCTTCTTAGTTAATTAATAAGATAATTATGTTTAGTAAGAGAAGACATTTCTATTTAGAAGAAAATGAAGCTCTCCATTGAAAAATGATATTTACTTATTTAACAAAGATTCTATTTAAAATGTACCTGATGAATGTAAAGCCATTGAAAAATATGAAAGAGCATATTTTGTCTTTTTCCGATTATATCTCTTCTTGTTCTTAGGATCTCAAACTGAGCAGATCTGAATTCGCTAGCTGCAATAATTTTCATCCATAAAGATTATTTAAATCGGTTTACTATATCGGCTCCATCGTTGATTCAAGCCACCACCTTGTCTCCTAATCATTAATCCCATTTATCTTGTGATTTATGTATGTATCATAAAAAAAACACGCGTGGTTGAAGGCGGATTGTTCGGGCACAAACGATTGGATACTACTGGTGTTCTTTCTTTAAATCCTCTTCCATTAACCGCCAAAACCGGCTGAAACATTTAAACCGATCATTTTTTCTGCTGTACGAAATACTGTATAGCAAAAATTACCTGAGTCTGATCGGTTCCTCTTTCAGAGTAATGACGCCGATCAATCTACTCGCAGGCCTGATATATCAGAAACTGACTGAATAAATAGGAGGATGGGCTCAACAAGGTAATATGAGCAGTAAATACTGTAGGAACTTCAAAATGCTGTACTGCAGCTTGCGACTTACGAACACAGTAGCTATCCTCAATGTGGGTTGTTTCCATGCCGCGATAGTCATGATATATTGGATTGCATTGTTTACAGATTATTAAATTAAAGCTGTTCGTTTGAGAAATGAAGTCTATTACCATCTCATTGCTGAGACAGGAGGTAGCGCAACATCTGGCGCCCAACGTGGGGCTCGATTATACGTAAAAGTAAGTAATTACATCTTGCGTCTCTTTGTTTCGTGTACGATGTGCAATACTGGAATAATAAACCCTCTTAATGCAAGAAAAAACGTTAAGAGGATGTACCTATATTGGGAAAATAAAGTGTAATATTCATGGAAGGCATTTTGTTTCATGAAAAAAAGGAAACAGCAACACATCACGGAAGCAATTAAGGTAAGGGATACCTTTGTTTGTTTGCCTGAATTTTGATCGTCGCAATTTTTTCCTTTTTCAGTTACCTAACTGAGGAATCCACAGTTGGAATTAAATCATTACAAGAATGCCTTACAAAAGGTTAAACTCTGTAAATTTCATTGTTGTAACAGATTGTTACTAAGAGTGTAGCTTTCAGCAAGCACACAAGCAAGATGGACTGTATACTTTTATTCTGTTTTAAAATATAGAGTCGATCTTGCCTGACTGCATGTACAAAGGATCTGTGCTGCGAATAGTTGCAGCACTTCTTATCTGTAATATAAGGCAAAATAAATTTAAACAACTTTGACCATTGCGTGTTATGATCAAATTGGTTAAACCAGCACTAATAGAACCTATGCATGACATGAATACTGAATATAATGTCAATGGCGGCAGTGCCGATCCAGCAACAGAGGAAACAAATCTCGCTGTTCCTGAATCATAATTAAACGTACAATCAGTATTTAGTGAGGAAACTCCCGCAGTTAGTGAGATTGTAGATCGGTTTGCAAAAATTTTTAGAAAAATAGCCACGGTTGTAAATACTACACTTGTTGATGAGAAAAGATTTTCTGTACAAATAGATAATACACCAACAAAGTGTGACTAGGTATTAGCCACGAGAATTTCTGTTCAGGTAAACACTACCTCTGCCGATCGTAAAAAAGAGTTTGCTATACAAATAAATGACACCCGGCAGAGCCGCGCAAATAAATACTAAGCTAGCGACATAATGGCTGTGCTGAGCGAATGGACGAGCTAGATAAAGAGTTAGGAAAACGGGTAAATTCTGGGTTATCTAGCACGTCATCTGAAATTTCCGGCTTAAAGAAAACTTGAAAGTGTATACCTGAAGTGGAGAAGAATTTGGACAGTGATGTTGAGAGTCTGCAGGCAGCTGAAGCTGCGGCAGGAAGCACCATGAAGAAGTTACCTCGAAAGGTAGAGAATTTAGTTTTTGAATACGAATAAGTACTACGAGAGCGCATAGATACTCAAGGTCAAAGAATTTGTAATAATTTTTTGAAATGGTAAGAAGAAAAAGATAAGCTAGTTAACGAAAACTTAAACACAGAGCGGAAAGATGCTATACAGTGGCCTAGTAATGAAACATCAAATGAAGCTGGTATTACAGGTGAAACAATACGAAATGAACTGGAAGACATAAAGAGCGTGTTGGAGCACGACAATCCTGAGTAGCGCAACTGCGTATCCGCACACGTCAGTATTCTGCACCCTGAGTCACGGCAATAGTGGCGCCACAGTGTGGCGGCAGACACGGTGCAGACCGTATTTGTAAAAACGTGCGAGACGACTGATTCTGGAAACCGAATTTATCATGATGAGACAGGACGAGTTAATCTACACACAGACTGCCTACTGAATCAGGGCGTGTTGGAGGGGTGGTGAGGGGGGGGGGGCAGCACGTACCTTGATAGTAATGCTATTAGAGGAAAGCTTGCAGAAACATTGCCAGTTTGAGATGTATTCATCTAAAAAGAAGTACCATCATCCGGTTGTCTTTAAAAAGGCACTTAAGACTGCCCTTCGAAGACTGAGGCAGAAAATTCAGTTCGTCACAGCATATACATTTAGGGCGAGGGAATCCTGTGGTCAGAAGACCTTCCTGGCGAAGTATTGGTGGAGCAACGTCTTGTGAGAGAAGTCTTTAATCTAGAAGTTTACCACCGAAAATAATGTAGCTTGAGGAAATACTTCGAGCGATACATTAGTAAAACTCGCTACTGGGACGATCCTGTTGCACCTACAGTTGTGTTGCGTATTTTAAACGCTATTTTGTCAATCAATATCTGCGAGAAACTGATCGCAACACCAGATGACTACCTTGAGTACTTGCTCTCTGTCCTGGATTCGGTTGACTTAATCCAGGAAGATTTTAAATATGCTGACGGCAACGGTAGCGTGCAGCCTGTAGCCGCCAGTGCACGGCCAACAGTCTCGGGAGCGTCAACAGACGTGGTGGAAACGGTGCGGCGCCGCAGCCCGTGTCGCAGAATCAAAACAATCACGTAAACATACAGGAATAGGCGCCTTTTTACAAGCGGCCGAGGAACAATAACTGTCATACAAATCACAATCACCGAACGAGGTGGCGCAGTGGTTAGACACTGGACTCGCATTCGGGAGGACGACAGTTCAATACCGCGTTCGGCCATCCTGATTTAGGTTTTCCGTGATTTTCCTAAATCACTCCAGGCAAATGCCGGGATGGTTCCTTTGAAAGGACACGGCCGACTTCCTTCCCCTTATTTGCGTAATCCAATGAGACCGATGACCTCGCTGTCTGGTCTTCTTCCCCAAACAACCCAACCAACCCCAACCCAACAAATCACAATGAACCACACCAAAACGAGTTGTACTCGAATTTCGGCAAGCAGTGCCGACCTCAGAACGGGAATTCGCTACCGCCTCGAAATTATAATCATAGTAACTGGCAGGTGACCAATGCAGGACCTCAACCTAACTGGCCACCAACCAACACGTGACCAATACAGGACCGATACAGGATCTCTACCGTTTTGGCCACTACCTGAGAATCAATCAAAAAATGGCTCTGAGCACTATGGGACTCAACATCTTAGGTCATAAGTCCCCTAAGACTTAGAACTACTTAAACCTAACTAACCTAAGGACATCACACACACCCATGCCCGAGGCAGGATTCGAACCTGCGACCGTAGCAGTCCCGCGGTTCCGGACTGCAGCGCCAGAACCGCACGGCCACCGCGGCCGGCAAGAGAATCAATCACACCGTTCGCATTGTTGAGGTGACTAGTGAGCATTTCTGTCCAACGAATGAAGTATCAAACTAGATACGACTTCATCTTGCACCCTGAGATTAAAATAGTCATAGGATAGCGATATGCACATATACAGATAACTGTGGTATCGCGTACACAAGGTATAAAACGACAGTGCATTGGCGGTGCTGTCACTTGTACTCAGGCGATTTATATGAAATAGTTTCGGACGGTATATCGCCACACGACGAGAATTAACAGACTTGGAACTCGGAATGGTAATTAAATCTTCACCCACGAGTCATTTCATTTCAGAAATCGTTAGGGAATTCAATATTCTGACATCCAAAGCGTCAAGAGTGTGCCGAGAATAGAAAATTTCAGACATTAGCTATCACTACGGGTGGTTGATTTGGGGGAGGGGACCAAACAGCTAGGCCGTCGGTCCCATCGGATTGGCGAAGGATGGGGAAGGAAGTCAACCGTATTCTGTTGAAGCAACCATCCCGGCATTTGCTGAAGCGATTTAGGGAAATCACGGAAAACCTAAATCAGGATGGCCGGACACGGGTTTGAACCGTCCGCCACCCGAATGCGAGTCCAGTGTGCTAACCACTGTCCTCTCACTACGGACAACGTAGTATCCGAAGGTCTTCATTTAAAGACAGAGAGCAGCGGAGTTTGCGTAGAGTTGCCAATGCTAACAGACAAGCAACACTGTTTGAAATAACCACAGAAACCAGTGTTGGACGTACGATGAATGTACCGGTCAGGAGAGAGCGGCTAAATTGGCTTTTATCCTCTGGTCAAGATGAACCGATCATTGACTGGAAATTGTTATGTTCGGCTACCTGGAGAGCATTTGCAACTATTTTTGGATTTCATGTTCTGAAACATCGATGAAATGGCACTGGGCCACAGCTATTTGTGACTGGTTTGATGAGCATCCTGGACCGTTCGAGCGAATGATTTGTCCACAGAGATCACCCGACATGAATCCCATCGAACATTTATGGGATATTATCGAGAAGTCAGTTTGTACACAACATCCTGCACCGACAACGCTTTCGTAATTAGGGACGGCTATAGACACACCATGGCTCAATGTTCCTGCGTGGGACTTCCAACGACTTGTTGAGTCCATGTCAAGTCGAGTTGCTGCACTTCACAGGGCAAAAGGAGGTCCGACACGATATTAGGAGGTATCTCATGACTTTTGTCACCTCAGTGTATGTTAAGATACAATGATAGTATAGGTATTAGACAAGAGCTCTGTGATGATTCTGAGTTGTATAGGAAACCTGCACAAGAACTTATTCAGGCCCTAGTTGACGCCGTTGTAAGCGGAATCTCGATCACTATTATAAGCAATGCAGGTGCTTGTATGAACATAATTGCCGTTAATTACCTTAAAAGGATTGCCAACACTACGAAAGTGCCCATTATAACAGCGCAAATTTTTTGGATATCTAATGCTATTGCTGCCAGACGCCAGAGGGTGGATAAGCAAGTATAAATTAACGTAAAATTTGAGAACAGAGCCATTATTTCACTTTTCTCGTAATGAAATGGCCTTCTATCAGTTGCTTATTGGACGTGGAGTTCCTGCGAGGATGGAACGCAACATCGACCTTCCGAGCGGCCAGTGCCATTTCATTCTTGGATGCTAAAGAGGTTTTTAAATATTTAATTAAAACTGTGGCATATTGTGATAGATTCTGTTATGGGGCTAAAGCAAAAAAGTAAGATTTACGATGATGTGCCTGCATTATCACCCTGAATATACTAGCACCACACCTGTTTTGTCAAATGATTACGATGCAACGTGTGATCCTTCCCATATAGACAAGAACGCTGATGAATATGAATGTTTCTCAGAGTAACAGAGGCTCGAGCTAGCAAAATTACTGATGTGTTATGCTAAAGTTTTCTCCAAGAAACCTAGGGTGATTAAGAGGTGTCAGTATCATATGGAGGTGGTTCCCCATGAGACATGTTCTCATGCATCACATTACATCCCATGGGCCAAAAGGGAGGCCGTAAACCGCAAAACTCAAAGGATGTTGCGAGTTGATATCATAGATACTTCTTTGACACCTATCATAGCGCATTGTTAGCTGTACCGAAGCACGTACGGGAGGTTGTGCGTGGTGTTGCTTGCAAGATCCAGTAACAAAATTATGATCCCATAAGAACCTGACGCGATGAACTTGTGGATCAAATTCAAAAATTCTGTGGAATACAATAGCTACCCGCAACAGATCTCTGCTTCTCCTACTGCCAATTGGGTTTAACAGAGGACTCACGCAAATATACAGCATTTATTCTTGGGGGCGAGTCATACCAATTTAAAGTATTGTCCTTTGGGCTTAATTTGAGCTCTGGAGTCTTCACAACGGTCCTGGCCACTGTCTTTGGACCTGAACTGTTACACAAGGTTACAGTATATGTAGACGGCATGATGACTGAAACTGAGACTTGACAGGGACATATTAAATTGCTAGAACGAGTGTTCAGTAAATTCTCGAGTTGTGAAGTGACTGCCAACTTTGAAAACGAGGAGGTTAAGATTCTGGGACACATCATCTGAAAAGATCAAAACAATAGGAGATTTTTTCCACCTTCTTCCACGAAAAAACAGTTGAAGGCGTTCCCAGGACTCGCTTCCTTCTTCAGGAAGTTCGTTCCTATTCAAATATTGAACAGTATGAATTGTTAAATGTCTTACGTAACAATATTACTTGGTTCTCATCTCAAAAGTGTCAAGAAGGCTTTGACAAAATAAAACAGGCTTTGGTCACTTTGGAAATTTTGCACCACCCCAACATGCAGAAGGCAACGGCCTTGCCGCAGTTGATACACCGGTTCCCGTCAGATCACCGAAGTTAAGAGCTGTCGGGCGTGGCCGGCACTTGGATGGGTGACGATCCAGGCCGCCATGCGCTGTTGCCATTTTTCGGGGTGCACTCAGCCTCGTGATCCCAATTGAGGAGCTACTCGACCGAATAGTAGCCTCTCCGGTCAAAGAAAACCATCATAACGACCGGGAGAGCGGTGTGCTGACCACACGCCCCTCCTATCCACATGCTCATTGAGGATGACACGGCGGTCGGATGGTCCCGGTGGGCCAGATGTGGCCTGATGACGGAGTGAATGCAACATGCAGAACGTTTTATGCTTTGCCTCTGACGCATCTTGCTGGGAGCCTATCTATTCCAGGTAACAGACAAAGATGAGAAACCTGAAGAAAGAAAGCTTTTTTCTCGCATGTAAAATGCTCCACCCGAGGCTTGCTAGGTCGTCTCTCTTTTACATGAGTACGATTATGAGATTGTTCATCTCCACGGTAAAGATAATGTATCTGCAGACGCTCTGTCTAAACTCCCGCAAGGATTAACTGAGCATTCAGATCTGATTTAACAGATGACCGATTTTAAAATACTGTTAATGAAAGATACGCTACACCGACTGTATTACCAGGAGACGAGTCGGGATATGAGAGTTTTAGAGGACACAGATCCGTGATGGCGCAAAGTGAAACAAACAATTAACAATAGAAAACCCACGACACAAAGTAATGCAGTATTACAAGATCCATGACAATATTCTCCTCCACCGGTAAAATGAATGTATTCCTACTGTGTGCCATAACCATCGCATATAGTACATGCACCTGGCATGGTGGAACTTTGGAGTTGAAAAATGTAAGAGGAAGATAGCATTGCACTGTCACGTCCTTAATCTACATCGTCGGGTACACCAGCTGTTATGGACCTGTGTTGTCTATCAGAAGGCCAAACCCATGAACATATCCTACAAAATATTTTTATATCCAATTTTGACTTCAAGATCAGGGGCAATCGTGTCCCTTGACATTACAGGATCTTTTCAATAGGCTCGTAGAGTTGTCAAATACCTTGTGGCTGTATACAATTGGTTCTCTAAATACCTTAAATCTTACATTAGTTAAACTAATACAGCAACGCCTATAATCAAAAGAATTAGGGAAGATTACATTCTCAGGTTCGGGATACCCCAGGCTATACCATCTCGTAATGCCCCGAACTTTACCTGCAAGGCATGGAAGAGCAGCAGATCAGACAATTTTGATCCCTAAATTTGATCCCGAATCCAATTCGACCTAAATGGTTTTTAGCGACTTCAACCGCTTCATAAGAAGGTACATTCCTCACTAAGAAACTACATGGGTCGATTTTTCAGTTTTGTAAATAAGAAATGCCTTCTCTTGCTCCACGGTATTTTATTCTTCCAGATGCCTTTCGCCTTTTTTTCACTTTAAGGCATCATCAGAGGGATCTATAATGATACAGTTATAAGACTCTTTTGTTTAGATATGTTTTATTCGTATTTTATGAAACAGTTCACTTATCGCTTCTTATGTAAATAAGTGATTAATTACGGTTCCTCATGTTTTTAGTTGGCATCGGTGTTTCATCTGGTCACATGGAGGTCGCACTACCGCTCTACTTACGGAACATAAGCATGTTTTTCCCTTATGTCTCGTAAATAGAGCGACAGTGCGACCTCCATGTGACCAGATGAGAGGAAAGACCGATGCCAACTAAAAACATGAAGGACAGTAAGTAATCACTTATGTACGTAAAAAGCGAAAAGTGGTCTGTTTCATAATCTAAAAATAATACATATCAAAACAAAAGTGTATCATAACTGTATCATTATAGATCCCACTGATGATGCCTTAAAGTAAAACAACGCGAAACCTGTCTGGGGGAATAAAATACAGCATAATAAGAGAAGGCGTTTTTTTATTTACAAAACAAATATTTCTGTTCTTCCTGCAGAGGATGGTCACGCAAACAAACTCTTTCGATGGGTCGAGTTTGTAACCCCATTTGAATAAATCATCAACAATTTGCCCTCGCAGCCACACGCCATACACCTGCAAAGGTTATGTTCGAAGCCATAGAGCAGAGCGAGTGGGTAAACCCTCTCCCGCACATCCGAGGTGATGACATATCAAGGGAAGCATAGGCCAGACGCTCATTTCCCTAACATCGACGGGACGACTAAGGAAATCAATCTATGACAGAAAACACTGACGAGTTGAGAACTTCCAGGATGAAAGTAACCCAGGACGAAAGTAACCCACGCCCTTTCTTCTGTAGAAGAAGAAGAGTAAGAAGAAGAAGGAGCAGATGCTATACACTGGGCTGTATAAGATTACGTTAGTACCACATGAGGGAGCGTATCTCATTGCCTATTCGGATTCAAATTAAATCAAAGGACTATACCATCAGAGAAATCTAACGAAATACATGCAATAGAGGTTCATTAAGTCGTGCATATTTCTTATTTGTAAATACATTACTATTATCATGTTATTTTATTTCTATGTTTCATTATGTGTTTGTATTTAGTACAAAAAGTATTGTTTGCTCGAATGTATTCAATAACGCTCACTGCAAGCTAACAAGCACTCAATGTCCATAATGTTCCTCTCTATTGTACACAGTAGCGAGTGTTACTAGAAGATTAAGAACAAAGCCAAGCAGAATGTAAATAATTCTTAATTTTTAGGGGCATTCCTGATTTACTTGGCACATTTAACATTACGGACATTTGGCCAAAGGATGGAAAGTCTATTTAACATGAACAGATCATTTGTAAATGTTTGTTTAAATTCTAAACGGAAAGAGACGTTGTTTCCGAGCTTCCGTGGAAAATAATTTTCCTATATGGGCGATACTAGTGAGAACCGGAAATGTCACCATGAGGTTGTATAGACGTATGTAGCATAGGTTATATGCCTTATCTAGGCCCCTACGTTGATTTAACTGTGTAACTAGGATGCAGAGTTGGGGATTGTCGACAATATGCCTCCTCCCTTGTAGTTCATAAAATAGTTGGCGGAAACCACTTCGCCATAAATATTACTTAATGGCCAACTTACACATCCCCTTCTGTCTTTCCTCCCTCACTCTCAATAAGTGATTGACCAACATCTCCGTCGCCTAGTAACCATATTTCTCCTTTCTTTCCCTATGTAAATACCTGGTTGACTTTTCTGTCGCCTAATCCACGATTCTCCACTTACCTCTTTTCTCTCTTCGTAAATAAGTAGCCGACTTTTCTGTCGCCTGTCAACCATAATTCTCCACTTACCATAAACCTCTTTGACGGGAGTAATCCTAGCCTATCAGTGTGTCGTAATTCATTACAGCGGAAACCACTTCACCGTTTCAGTTCATACTAAGGAGTAACCATATGTCTCTTATGACACAATCAGCACATCATCTCAAGACAACAATTAGTTATTCCCTCTATTTTCGCCAATATAATTTCTACAATTGTACGTCGACATATTCACTAACCTAGTTTAGCATCGTCCTCCTCTTATTCCGCAGCCATCAGCTTGTTTATATATAATAGCCCTCATCTTGCTTTTCTATTCGTTGAATATTTTGAAACGTAAAAGCTTGTTTATTGTTGTGACTAATATTTAAAAACTGTTCCACTACATACTTCATATGTTCTTTTATGTGTATTAGTATATTACTAGTGCCTTGTTATAACTATATATTTCGTTCTCTTTTTGATGTATCTGTAATCATATACTTGTTATATTTTGGCCTGTCTACATTTGTTCCGTCAAATGTCTGGTTTTCACCCGTGCGATGCAGATGTTTATTCTGCTGGGTTACTTTGTTTTTGTCATAGGTTGTTTCTTTGTTGTCCCATTAAAGGTAAGTAAATTTTCTTGTATTAACCTTGATAGTAAAGAAGGGTAAAGACGACAGATATTAGTTCTGGAGGAAAGAAGGGGAGGAAGTAACAGCAGGAAAAGAAAATGAAGTACGTTGTTGGTTAATTCGGTGCGCGGTAATCGTCAATTACCTAGCAATACAAAGAGCGTTATTGGCCCCTGAGGTTAGTATTCATAATATTTTTTCATGTCATCGATTGACAGTTTATCTGATAATTGTTGTGGCAGTATTTCCGAGGTAGAACGAGACACTTCATTCACAACTTTCTCAACTACAGCCACGTAATCCATCCCCATGTGATGCTTCTTAGAACTGAATCGATAACTTTGTCTCCAATAGACGAATGCAGTATACATTTGACAATTTTTGCTAGCGGCCTCAGACAGGAGTTGGCTGTCAAGTCTGTGTTTATTGAGATCTTGGCGCTCCTGAACATCAGTATGGGACCTCATAGTACCTTACTCCTATACATTTGGGGTATAATGGCACTTTCACCATCAAACCTTCTGTTGACAACTACTTCACCTCTCGCTGTTTTGTGTTCTGCAAGACCAGTATTGATTCAAGAATGCTTGAAGAAATTCCTTATCTGTTTTACATGTGTTACTGATCCTTGTTCCCCATGATATTGCTTCTCCTTCTAACCCTCTGGCCAGGAATTTGATTTTTTTTGTTCTGTCATGTTTTCAGGAATGGTGCTATCAAACTGCCTAATGAAGGCTACTGGGTATATAGTTTCCTTACTAGGGAACTGATGGAATTCATAACCATTAGCGTAATTTCAGACGTCACTTACATGGACAACACGTTTCTTTGTTTCTTGTTCATACCAAATTTCTGCTCTTTGTTTAACATCTACAGCTACGTCTACACGGATACTCCGCAAATCACATTTAAGTGCCTGGCAGAGGGTTCATCGAACCACCTTCACAATAATTTTCTATTGTTCCAATCTCGTACAGCACGCGGAAAAAACGAACACCTATATCTTTCCGTGTGAGCTCTGATTTCCCTTATTTTATTATGATGGTCGTTTCTCAATATGTAGGTCAACGTCAATAAAATATTTTCGCAATCGGTGGAGAAAGTTAGTGATTGAAATTTCATGAGAAGATTCTGCCGCAACTAAAACGCCTTTGTTTCAATAATGTCCATTCCAAATCCTGTGTCACTTCAGTGACACTCTCTCCCCCATTTCGCGATCATACAAAACGTGCTGCTCTTCTTTGAAGTTTCTCGATGTACTCCGTCACTCCTATCTGATATGGATCCCACACCGCGTAGCCGTATTCTAAAAGAGCGTAGTGTATGCAGTCTCTTCAGTAGATCTGTTACATTTTGTAAGTGTCCTGCCAATAAAACACAGCCTCTGGTTAGCCTCCCCCACAACATCTACTATGTGTCCTCCCAATTTAACTTGTTCGTAATTATAATTCCTTGGTATTTAGTTGAATTTGTCGGTGTTGTGGTATTCAGTCCAGAGACTGGTTTGATGCAGCTCTCCATTGTACTCTATCCTGTGCAAGTTTCTTCATCTCCCAGTACCTACTGCAACCTACATCCTTCTGAATCTGCTTAGCGTATTCATCTCTTGGTCTCCCTCTACAATTTTTACTCTTCACGCTGCCCTCCAATACTAAACTGGTGATCCCTTGATGCCTCAGAACATGTCCTACCAACCGATCCCTTCTTCTAGTCAAGTTGTTCCACAAATTTCTCTTCTCCCCAATTCTATTCAATACCTCTTCATTAGTTATGTGGTCTACCCATCTAATATTCAGCATTCTTCTACAGAACCACATTTCGAAAGCTTCTATTCTCTTCTTGTCCAAACTATTTAACGTCCATGTTTCACTTCCATAAATGGCTACACTCCATACAAATATTTTCAGAAACGACTTCCTGAAACTTAAATCTATACTAGATGTTAACAAATTTCTCTTCTTCAGAAACGCTTTCCTTGCCATTGCCAGTCTACATTTTATATCCTCTCTACTTCGACCATCATCAGTTATTTTGCTCCCCAAATAGCAAAACTCATCTATTACTTTAAGTGTCTCATTTCCTTATCTAATTCCCTCAGCATCACCCGAGTTAATTCAATAAATTCCATTATCCTCGTTTTGCTTTTGTTGATGTTCATCTCATATATTTACGCCCTTTATATTTGCCTGGTTTATCTTTTAACCGACGTTTAACGGATTCCTTTTAGCACTCATGTGGATGGCCTCACCCTTTTAGTTATTTAGGGTCAATTGCCAATTTTCACACCATACACATATCTTTCACAAATCATTTTGAAATCTGTTTTGACCTTCTGACGAATTTACTAGACCGTAAACGACAGCGTCGTCTGCAAACAACCTAAGACGGCTGCTCGCATTGTCTTCTAACTCGATGAAGAACAGCAAAGGGCCTATAACACTACCTTGGTGAACTCCAGAAATTACTTCTGTTTTACTCGATGAATTTCCGTCAGTTACTAAGAACTGTCACCTCTCTGACAGGAAGTCACGAATCGAGTCACGTAACTGAGACGTAGTTCCATAAGCACGCAATCTCACTACAAACCGCTTGTGTGGTACAGTGTCAAAAGCCTTCTGGAACTCTAGAAATACGGAAACAATTTGAACTCCCTTGTCAATAGCACTCAAAACTTGGTGTGAGTAGAGAGTTAGTTGTGTTTCACAAGAACGATGTTTTCTAAATCCGTGTTCACTGTGTGTCAATAAACCGTTTTATTCGATATAATTCATAATGTTCAAACACAACATGTTCCAAAATCCTGCTGCATATCGACGTTAATGATACGGGTCTGTAATTTAGTGGATTACTCCTACTACATTTCTTCAATATTAGTGTAACCTGTGTAACTTTCCAGTTTTTGGGTGTGGATCTATCGACGAGCGAACGGTTGTATATTATTGATAAGTATGGAGCTCTTGCATCAGAATACTCTGAAAGGAAACTAACTTGTATACAGTCTGGACCAGAAGTATTACTTTTTTTAAGTGATTTAAATTTGCTTCACTACTCCGAGGATATCCACTTCTACGTTACTCATGTTGCCAACTGTTCTTTATTCGAATTCTGGAATATCTACTTCGTGTTCTTTGCTGAAAGAACTTCGGAAGGTTGTGTTTAGTAACTCTGCTTTGACCGCACTGTCGTCGATACTACTTCCATTGCTATCGCCGAAAGAAGGCATTGATTGTGTCTTGATGATAGCATAATTTACATACGACCAGAATCTCTTAGGATTTTCTGCCAGGTTTCGAGGCAAAGTTCGTTGTGGAAACTGTTATAAGCACCTTGCTTTGAAGTCATCGCTAAATTTCGAGCTGCTGTAAAAGATCGCCAGTCTTGGTGGTTTTGATTTTTTTTTAATTTGACATGCTCTTTTAATTGTTTCTGCAACCGTGTTCTGATCTGTTTTGTGTACCATGGAGGATTAGTTCCGCCGTTTGTTAATTTATTTGGTATAAATCTCTCAACGCTGTAGATACTATTTCTTTGAATTCAAGCCACATCTGGTCTGCACTTACATTGTCAGTTTGGAAAGAGTGGAGACTGTCTCTCAGGAACGCGTCAAGCAAATTTCTATCTTGTTTTTTGAACTGATATTGTCTTCGTTTATTTTTGGAGGATTTGGGGGTTGCAATATTCAATCTCGCTACGACAACCCTGTGTTCACTAATCCCTGTATTTGTGTTTATGCTCGTCATTAGCTCAGGATTTTTTGTTGCTAAGAGGTCAAGTGTGTTCTCACAACCGTTTACTATTCACTTGGGTACTTCAACTAACTGCTCGAAATAATTTTCAGAGAATGCGTTTGGAACAATTTCGGATGACGTTTTATGCGTACCTCTCGATTAAAACATGTATTTTCGCCAAAATATCGAGGGAAATGTAAAGTCACCATCAAATATAATTGTATGAGTAAGGTACGTTTTGAAATTAAACTCAAGTTTTCTTTTAACCTTTCAGTAAGTGTATCATCTGAATTGGGAGGCTGGTAAAAGGATCCAATTATTATTTTATTTCGGTTGCCAACGATGACCTCTGCCCATACTAACTCACAGGAGCTACCTTCTTCAATTTCACGACAAGGTGAACTACTTCTAACAGGAGCAAACAGCCACCGCCAACTGTGTTTAGCCTGTCCTTTCGGAGTACCGTCAGGTTCTTCGCAAAAATTTCCGCTGAACTTGTCTCCCACTTTAGCCAGCTTTCAGTGCCTATAACGATTTGAGCATTAGTGATTTCTATTAGCGCTTGGGGCTCTATTACTTTCCCAACACATCTACGACACTTTACAACTGTTATACCGGTAGTTCCTCCATCTACGTTCTTTCTGTGTTCGACCTGCACCCTTTGAGTCTGAAGCCCTCTTTGTGTTTTCCCGACACCCTATAACCTAAAAAAGCGCCGAATTTACGCCACACAGCCCCTGCTACCTGTGTAGCCGCCTCCTGCGTATAGTGGACACCAGACCTACTCAGTGGAACCCAACCACCCTATGGCGCAAGTCGAGGAATCTGCAGCCAACACGGTCGCAGAACCGTCTGAGCCTCTGATTCAGACCCTTCACTCGGCTCTGTACAGAGTCCGCAATCGGTCCTGTCGACTATGCTGCAAATGATGAACTCTGCATTCATCTCGCAAGCAAGACTGACAGCCGCTACCACATCAGTGAGCCTGTCGAAACCGTAGAGAATCTCTTCCGATCTAAAGCGACACACATCATTAGTACCGACGTGAGCCACCACCTGCAATTGACTGCACCCTGGGCTCTTCATGGCCTCCAGAAGGACCCGTCACAAGTCTGGAACGACTCCACCCGGTATTCACACGGAGTCCACATTGGCTTTCTTCCCCATCCTGGCAGCCATGTCCCTAAGGAGCCCATAACGTGCCTAACATTGGAGCTCCCAACTACCAATAATCTCACCCTCTGTGACTGCCCGGATCTTGCAGTCTGAGAGGTTTTCTCTGAAACAGGACTGACAGCACTTGGAACCTGTTTGTCAGACTAACTGGGAAGGCCTTACGTGCGGTCCCCTGCAAGTCTTTTGCCGCCTGTCACACACTGAGGTGACCTCCTACTCGACCACTCGACCACTTCATTTTCTATTTTGTCTTACTCTCAGGAAGTACTTTTTGCTCTGTTTCTCTCAATTGGCCCTGGATCGCACTTGTATTCCCTGTACAAGAGGATTCAACATGTGAAATGTTACAACTAAGTACTTCATGGTCAGTTCTGATATACTGTAAATTACTCCATCGTATTTCATGATTATCATTACATGCTTTGGTAGCTTCGATTGCTCTTGTCTTACATTGCTTAAGCTGTTAATTGTTGTTTGTATTACCCCATTTTGATCCTTAAAATCCCTATTTAATTTTTTGATTTCATGATCAACCTTTTGATTAATTTCTGTCTTACAAACTGCTAATTTTTTACTCCATTCTTTTGTTTCATGATCTAGTTTCTTGCTATATTCCTTAGTTTTAGCTTCAAGTTTGTTAATCTTTTGTTAAAAGGCAAGGACTTGGCGCTAACTAGAGCTATTCCTACATTAACTACTTTTAAGCCCTTGTCTGTTTTCTTTTGTGCTACTTTTTGATTTTGTAAAATTAATTTTAGCATAGTCCTCAGATCCTGATCATCATCCTCAGTTGAAAAAGTGTCAGTTGATGCTGTACCATGACTTAATATACACTCCTGGAAATTGAAATAAGAACACCGTGAATTCATTGTCCCAGGAAGGGGAAACTTTATTGACACATTCCTGGGGTCAGATACATCGCATGATCACACTGACAGAACCACAGGCACATAGACACAGGCAACAGAGCATGCACAATGTCGGCACTAGTACAGTGTATATCCACCTTTCGCAGTAATGCAGGCTGCTATTCTCCCATGGAGACGATCGTAGAGATGCTGGATGTAGTCCTGTGGAACGGCTTGCCATGCCATTTCCACCTGGCGCCTCAGTTGGACCAGCGTTCGTGCTGGACGTGCAGACCGCGTGAGACGACGCTTCATCCAGTCCCAAACATGCTCAATGGGGGACAGATCCGGAGATCTTGCTGGCCAGGGTAGTTGACTTACACCTTCTAGAGCACGTTGGGTGGCACGGGATACATGCGGACGTGCATTGTCCTGTTGGAACAGCAAGTTCCCTTGCCGGTCTAGGAATGGTAGAACGATGGGTTCGATGACGGTTTGGATGTACCGTGCACTATTCAGTGTCCCCTCGACGATCACCAGTGGTGTACAGCCAGTGTAGGAGATCGCTCCCCACACCATGATGCCGAGTGTTGGCCCTGTGTGCCTCGGTCGTATGCAGTCCTGATTGTGGCGCTCACCTGCACGGCGCCAAACACGCATACGACCATCATTGGCACCAAGGCAGAAGCGACTCTCATCGCTGAAGACGACACGTCTCCATTCGTCCCTCCATTCACGCCTGTCGCGACACCACTGGAGGCGGGCTGCACGATGTTGGGGCGTGAGCAGAAGACGGCCTAACGGTGTGCGGGACAGTAGCCCAGCTTCATGGAGACGGTTGCGAATGGTCCTCGCCGATACCCCAGGAGCAACAGTGTCCCTAATTTGCTGGGAAGTGGCGGTGCGGTCCCCTACGGCACTGCGTAGGATCCTACGGTCTTGGCGTGCATCCGTGCGTCGCTGCGGTCCGGTCCCAGGTCGACGGGCACGTGCACCTTCCGTCGACCACTGGCGACAACATCGATGTACTGTGGAGACCTCACGCCCCACGTGTTGAGCAATTCGGCGGTACGTCCACCCGACCTCCAGCATGCCCACTATACGCCCTCGCTCAAAGTCCGTCAACTGCCCATACGGTTCACGTCCACGCTGTCGCGGCATGCTACCAGTGTTAAAGACTGCGATGGAGCTCCGTATGCCACGGCAAACTGGCTGACACTGACGGCGGCGGTGCACAAATGCTGCGCAGCTAGCGCCATTCGACGACCAACACCGCGGTTCCTGGTGTGTCCGCTGTGCCGTGCGTGTGATCATTGCTTGTACAGCCCTCTCGCAGTGTCTGGAGCAAGTATGGTGGGTCTGACACACCGGTGTCAATGTGTTCTTTTTTCCATTTCCAGGAGTGTATATAACCCATCTATTGGCTCATTAGTAATGTCAACGTCAGAGTCATTCTCTCCGACATCGTGATTGATATCAATCATTTCAATTTGCCTAGGTGCTACACATCCTGGCTTTCCATTATCATTGTTTGTCACTAAATCTCCATTTTCACTGTGCTAATTAATAGTTAACTCTACATTTTCACAGTAATCATTCACGGCTACTTCAGAATTCTCAATGCGATTAATGTTTTTTGATGTCGCTGTGTCAGATTCTTCAGCAAAGTTTAAATTTACATTTTCACTTGAGTTATTTGTGACTACATTTAACGTATCACTAAACCCGTATTTAACTTTACTAAAATTTATTTATATCCGACCCACTACTGTGACACTGAACTCCTTCTATGCTTCCGCGAGCTTATCTTACATCATTTCCACGAGACATTTTAATAATACTAATGTTCCAATTACAAATCTTAGACTCCTATATGCAAGCGCAACACCTATGCTACTTTTCTTCCTTGGCGTCCTGCCGCTGATTCTCTTAACTGTCGGTTACGTGTGCTGGCTGCAACTCAACCGTTGTGGTGTGCGGAAGGTGACGCTTCAAACGCGCCCTATACTGCCAACTGCGTAGGTAGTTGATTGTTGCCGCGGCACCTGCTGTCTGTGGCTGCCTTACGGCTCCCCACGCTGCACCTTATCGTAGCACGAAGAATCTTGAAGTGATGAATTTTAACGTAATCCCGTGGACTACGCACACAACGATACTTTTCTTCTCGTTGCACGATTCGAAGCTTAATTATCACAGTTCTTATACAGTTCTCTGGTCATTCACAGTTCACTCGAATCGCAGTCGTTACACAGTTCGCTTGTCGGTTACAGTTCACAGTTCTCGCGAATAAAATCTAGCCAAATAATTCAAAAGCACTTCGACTTCAAAGATTATTCCCGCCAGGGGTGCCACGTACGGAAAGTTGAAAAAGAGAGAGAGAGAGAGGGTGATATATACGTGCTTATGATAAACCCATTCCCTCGAAAATTTCTCTCCTTGATACCTTCTCTGTGTTACCACAGGTGACATGTCACTGATGTCATTTGTTCTAAGAGTGTAGTACATGCGCCGACCGGAGTGACCGCGCGGTTCTAGGCGCTACAGTCTGGAACCGCGCGACCGCTAGGGTCGCAGGTTCGAATCCTGCCTCGGGCATGGATGTGTGTGATGTCCTTAGATTAGTTAGGTTTAAGTAGTTATAAGTTCTGGGGGACTGATGACCTCAGAAGTTAAGTTCCATAGTTCTCAGAGCCGTTTTTGTAGCACATGCGAGGTGCCTATTTGCTTCCACCGCCCTGAATGGAATGCATTAGTGCCGATTACTGTTCAAAAAAAAAAAAATGGCTCTGAGCACTATGGGACTTAACTACTGTGGTCATCAGTCCCCTAGAACTTAGAACTACTTAAACCTAACTAACCTAAGTACATCACACACATCCATGCCCGAGGCAGGATTTGAACCTGCGACCGTAGCAGTCGCGCTGTTCCGGACTGAGCGCCTAGAACCGCTAGACCACCGCGGCCGGCTACTGTGCAACAACCTGCATTCTTCCATAGTTGTTGTCCCTTGTACAGAAAACAGCACGTAGGTCGTGAATCCGTTATCTTCAGGCTGTAATAAATTCTTAGCAAGGAGCTGATGTTGTTTGAATAATTAAATTTTCAATCAGTTTGATTATACGGGATGCCACTCGCTTTTTATTAGCTGAATACGAGAAACTGCACAATTATATTACACTTTATAAGTCACAAATCATTTCAATTATTCACTCGTTATTAAAAATTAAACAATACAATGTAATAGCGACCAAGGCAGACCATATGTTTATCTTCCGAGACTGCCGATCCAGATCTGATCTTACAAACTAGACATTGTTAATTAAGTCTTAACTGATAACGACCGAGGCAGACAAGATCTCTGTCGTCCAAGACGCCTGAACCAGCTCTGATCATACAGCCGAACCACTTAGCCCGCCATCCAAGATAGAGGCCATCCGAAGATCTCTGAAGCGCTTCGTGTGCCTTTTCGTTTAGCAACTGTTTGCTGTTTTGCTGATAATTAACGCTTTTGAGATGACGAAATGATAGCCTGTTATTGAGAGACGCTTTTTTATGAAATGCAAGTAAATTCACTGTATAGTTTTTCTGATATTAATAACAGAAGTTTTCATTTTGGCGAGCAACTTCCGAACGTAGCAGCCATTCGCAGAGGAGGCTCACAATTTAGTCGGTCTTTGTCACGATACCTGTACCTAACAACCATCTACCATCGGTACTTCACACCACATTACGTCATCTTCCCATTACTGGCATCTCAACTGCTCTAAAAAGGGCTTCTAGTAGCTGAATATAATGGTCGCAAAGCCAGAAATATTACAATGTTACTTGTTTACGCTAGTGAACAGGCTTACCAACTTAAAACTAGTGAAAACACGAGTCCAACGCATCACGGTCGAATAAATGTATACACACTCATGGAAAAAAAAGAAGTAGTTACGCGGTATTACCGAAATTTGGTAAGCGTGTTTCTACATCGGAAGATGTCTTTTTAAATAAAGCGCCAGTCGCTTTAGAGTGGCGCTATTAAACCCACTATGCGGATACAAACCAGGTTTGCTTAAAATACGTGTTGTAAGAGTCGTGAAGGTTAGTTACCTTTGAGATTGGACGTGGTGAGTTGATGTTAATGAAGAATGCCTTTAAGACAACCAAGGCGGCCTTATTAACACCTCACTTAGTTTGAAGTAGGTCGTGTAATATTGCTACGAGAAGCTGGATGTTCCTTCTGCAATATTGCAGAAAGAGTTGGCAGGAACGTACCAACTGTCCATGACTGCTGGCAGTGGTGATGAAGAAAATATACAGTCGCAAGAAGACCGGACTCTGGACGACCACTTGGGACTACCGAGAGAGAAAACCATCATGCTCTGCGTATGGCTCTCACACATCTGCAGCAGCTATTTCAGCAGCAGTTGGTACCTCAGTGACATAACGAACTATTATAATCTACCTCACTTTTACTAGTTACATCATTATTAAGCTCGAATCACGAACTCTGGAAAATATTTATCTATAAACCATAGGTATTACGCTCTGAAAGTCAACATAGGTTTTTCAGTAGTCACATTTAGGGCAAGTTTGCAATCTACACTCCTGGAAATTGAAATAAGAACACCGTGAATTCATTGTCCCAGGAAGGGGAAACTTTATTGACACATTCCTGGGGTCAGATACATCACATGATCACACTGACAGAACCACAGGCACATAGACACAGGCAACAGAGCATTCACAATGTCGGCACTAGTACAGTGTATATCCACCTTTCGCAGCAATGCAGGCTGCTTCTCCCATGGAGACGATCGTAGAGATGCTGGATGTAGTCCTGTGGAACGGCTTGCCATCTTCCACCTGGCGCCTCAGTTGGACCAGCGTTCGTGCTGGACGTGCAGACCGCATGAGACGACGCTTCATCCAGTCCCAAACATGCTCAATGGGGGACAGATCCGGAGATCTTGCTGGCCAGGGCAGTTGACTTACACCTTCTAGAGCACGTTGGGTGGCACGGGATACATGCGGACGTGCATTGTCCTGTTGGAACAGCAAGTTCCCTTGCCGGTCTTGGAATGGTAGAACGATGGGTTCGATGACGGTTTGGATGTACCGTGCACTATTCAGTGTCCCCTCGACGATCACCAGTGGTGTACGGCCAGTGTAGGAGATCGCTCCCCACACCATGATGCCGGGTGTTGGCCCTGTGTGCCTCGGTCGTATGCAGTCCTGATTGTGGCGCTCACCTGCACGGCGCCAAACACGCATACGACCATCATTGGCACCAAGGCAGAAGCGACTCTCATCGCTGAAGACGACACGTCTCCATTCGTCCCTCCATTCACGCCTGTCGCGACACCACTGGAGGCGGGCTGCACGATGTTGGGGCGTGAGCGGAAGACGGCCTAACGGTGTGCGGGACCGTAGCCCAGCTTCATGGAGACGGTTGCGAATGGTCCTCGCCGATACCCCAGGAGCAACAGTGTCCCTAATTTGCTGGGAAGTGGCGGTGCGGTCCCCTACGGCACTGCGTAGGATCCTACGGTCTTGGCTTGCATCCGTGCGTCGCTGCGGTCCGGTCCTAGGTCGACGGGCACGTGCACCTTCCGCCGACCACTGGCGACAACATCGATGTACTGTGGAGACCTCATGCCCAACGTGTTGAGCAATTCGGCGGTACGTCCACCCGGCCTCCCGCATGCGCACTATACGCCCTCGCTCAAAGTCCGTCAACTGCACATACGGTTCACGTCCACGCTGTCGCGGCATGCTACCAGTGTTAAAGACTGCGATGGAGCTCCGTATGCCACGGCAAACTGGCTGACACTGACGGCGGCGGTGCACAAATGCTGCGCAGCTAGCGCCATTCGACGGCCAACACCGCGGTTCCTGGTGTGTCCGCTGTGCCGTGCGTGTGATCATTGCTTGTACAGCCCTCTCGCAATGTCCGGAGCAGGTATGGTGGGTCTGACACACCGGTGTCAATGCGTTCTTTTTTCCATTTCCAGGAGTGTATATACAAATCGTTTTTGCAAATGACAGAACATGTTGTTGTTGTTGTTGTTGTTGGTTGTTGCTGTTGTCGTCTTCAGTCCAAAGACTGGTTTGATGTATGCTACTCTATACTGTGCAAGGCTCTTCACCTTCGAGTAACTACTGCAACCTATATCCTTCTGAATCTGCTTACTGTATTCATCTCTTGGTTTCTCTCTACTAATTTTACCCCACACGCTTCCCTCCAGTACTAAACTAGTGATCCCTTGATGACTCAGAATGTGCCCTAGCAACTGATCCCTTCTTCTACTGGGTTGTACCACAAATTTCAGTCCTCCCCAATTCCATTCAGTATCTCCTCATTAGTTACATGACCCACCCATCTAATCTTCAGCATTCTTCTGTAGCACCGCATTTCAAAATTTTCTATTCTCTTCTTGGCTAAACTGTTTATCGTCCATGTTTCACTTCCATACATGGCTACACTCCACACAAATGCTTTCAGCAAGGACTTCCTGACACTTAAATGTGTACTCGATGTTAATAAATTTCTCTTCTCCAGAAACGCTTTTCTTGCCACTGCCAGTCAACATTTTATATCCTCTCTATTTCGACCAGCATCAACTATTTTGCTACCCAAATAGCACAACTCATCTGCTACTTTAAGTTTCTCATTTCCTAAAATAATTCCCTCAGCATCATATGATTTACTTCGAATACATTCCACTGCCGCCGCGCGGGATTAGCTGAGCGGTCTAATGGCGCTGTAGACATGGGCTGTGCGGCTGGCCCTCGGGCATGGGTGTGTGTGTTTGTCATTAGGATAATTTAGGTTAAGTTGTGTAAGCTTAGGGACTGATGGCCTTCGCTGTTAAGTCCCATAAGATTTCACACGCATTTGAACATTTTTTTGAACACTCCACTGCTCTCCTTTTGTTTTTGTTGATGTTCATCTTATATCCTCCTCCTTTCAAGACACTGGTCAACAGCTCTTCCAAGTCCTTTGATGTTTTTGAGAGAATTACAACGTCATCGCAAACGTCAGCGATTTTATTTCTTCTCTCTGGACTTTAATTCCTACTCCGAATTTTCCTTTTGTTTCCTTTACCGCTCACTCAGTATACAGATTGAATAACATCAGGAATAGGCTACAACTCTGTCTCACTCCATTCTCAACTACTGATTCCTTTTCGTATCCTTCGACTCTTATTACTGCCATCTAGTTTCTGTACAAATTATAAATAGCCTTTCGCTTCCTGTATTTTATCTCTGCCGCATTTAGAATTTGAAAGAGAGTATTCCAGTCGTTATTGTCAAAAGCTTTCTCTAAGTATACAGATGCTATAAACGTAGTTTTGCCTTTCCTTAACCTATCTTCTGTGAGAAGTCGAACGGCCAATATTGCCTCGCGTGTTCCTGCATTTCTCCAGAATCCAACACTCCTGAAGATACCATAGAAATCTATAAAATAAATGGAAACTTCAGTCATAATTGTATTTTTTGAACGTGTTATCAAATATCTGTTTCTGAAACAATGCACTTTCTGTACAGGATGTATGGTTATATCCCTCGCTCCGGCAGTTTTCTTCTCCATGGCTCTTTCTCCTAGCTACCTGCACCCAAATGGGGAGTCAGAGGTCTTAACGTACTAAATGAGCCATGAAAACAGATTACTTGTTTAAGTACTCATCAAGCGCTGTAAAGTAAAATTGACTTTGTTACTGCTAACTTACTTGTGACCTGAGCGCTTATCCACAGCATCTTCCAAAGGCTTAACGTGCCTGGAAAGAGTTTGTAACGAGACATTTGTCAAATATTTTATTTATCTTTTGTGTTAAACTTAATAACTATTTACTAAATATTAATATCAGTACGTTAAGTTGAAAGATAACTACCCCATAACGCAGCTGAATGCTTGTAGTTTGTACTGTTTACACGATAACTCTGAACATTCAAGGTGGCCATGAAGCATTGCGTATTATTTTTTTCTTTCCGCTCATTTCATCTTTGTTAACTAATAAGGTGATAATGTTTAGTAAGAAATGTTTGTAAGAAAATGAAGCTCTTGAATGAAAGATAACATTAACTCATTTAACAGAAATTCTATTTAATACGTCTATACCTCCAGAAAAATGTACGTGGTGAAAGTAAAATCACTGAAAAATATGAAGTGTATACTTCACTTGTCTTTTTCCTGTTATATCACTTCTTACTCTTAGAAGCTCAAGCTGAGTATATCTAAATTTAGTGGTTGTAATATTTTTGATCAATAAAGGTTACGTAAATCTATTGTATTGGCACCATCACTGACTCAAGCCATTGCCTTGTCTCCATATCATTTATTTCATTTATGTTGTGATTTATTATTGTTACAGAAAAGAAACAGACGAGGTTGGTGGCGGACTGTTCGGACAGGAACGATCGAACACTGTTGGTGTTCTTTCGGTAAATGCTTTCCTGTCAGGTACGACAGCCTCTGGGATATTTAAACGGACCAGTTTTTCTGTTGTACGAAATACTCTATAGCCCGATCGGTTTCTGCTTCCGAACAATGACGCCTGTGAACCTACTCACTGGCCTGATATAACGGAAAATAGTTGAATAAATACGAGAGTGGGCACCACAACGCACTCTGAGTTAGAAACTGCAATATGCTGTACTACAGCGTGCAATTTTCGCAAGCGATGGCCATCCTCAATATGGGCTGCCCACACGTAGCGACTGTTACACTATATTTTATTGCATCATTTACAGATCATTAAACTAAAGTCTCTCCTGTGAGAAACGCATTATATTATCATCTCATTGCTGAGACAGGAGGTGACGCCACACTATCTACTGTTTCACGCTGTGTTGCCCCTGCTTCTTTCGGGTCTTCTCTTGCTGCTGCGATCGACTTTATTGTGTCATTTTAGTTTTACTGCGAGATTTGTGGAACAACTTTTATAATTAATGTTATTGATTCCCTTCTTTTACCAAGTACATAGAATAATAGCGTACAATTTTTCACATGTAAATAAATGGCGTAATTCTAAAATCCTATACTAGCTCTTACTTTTTTAAAACCTCCTATTACCGTTCAATAACGTTAGTTTTACTGAGAATCCTTGTATCCGTGCCTCCTCTTTCCTTGGAGCAGTAGTCACCCTGCAACGAGGCAATAATTTACCTATTAATGATGGTATAAGAATTTTTTCACGTCCACACTAACGTTGAAATCTGTGCTGTAGCGAAATTACTAGAGCCAAGTCGCCAATCGCAATGGGCTGGTGGTATAAATACTTGCCTGTTAGCAACTCATTATCTTTATCATTACTAGATATCTTGCAAGTTTCCACCGATCATTATCACAGACCAACAGTCAATTTATATGACTGTGTGTTCATATTTCTTCTGAGCTCCACCGCAGTGCTAGCACATAATATCACAAAAAAAAAAAAGGAAAACACATCAACCATAAGCTATTCGGAAGATAACAGATTGAGTTTCACAAAAAATAAATACTAACATTTATAACACGTAGTTGACTGATTAAAATATTTAAGCTCCTTTGTTAACTAAATAACAGAAATAACTACAGTACAACATTATACAACTTTAAATTCATTTGAATAACATTTCGGTTAATGAGTTACCGAAAATATTTTCATTTATTGTTTACTCTCAGCCCTACGTATCGTCAGTGCATGCACAAGGAAATAAAACAAATATTTCTGTTAGTTCCCGAAGTTGACCTTTCATAACATTAAGAGGAATCAGAGTGTCTGCAGCAACTCGGCACCAACTACCTAAAGAACACCAACATTGGTACAAAAAATTATTTAATTGCAATTGGCATTTGAACACAGGAATATTAGCATTTCAAAAGAAACCTTGTCTTCGCGTTAAGGACTCTTCTGATAATGAAATATTAATTAACAAAACTGTATTAATGAGAAGGGAAAAGAAAATTAATTTCACTCTTAAGGAAGAAACTGCCGATGATTCCAGTTCGCTCGTAGGAAAGCTCCTTACCAGACTCACCCTACACTTACAACTATGTGTACAATTAAATATAATCAAAAGAATTCAAGAGATAATTTCTGCTCAATTGCTTCCTGAAAATTCGTTAATGATTCACAGTAAAGGATAACAAAGGGATAGGAGGACCTAAGAAATGTGTCTTAAATATTATTCTGTCACCAGAGAACTTGAGAACTCGCAGACTCAACATGTATAATCATATTTAGAAAACCATCCTTTTCAACCTTTCCTGTAACGTTAATTTTGTAACTCACAATGCTTCCGTCTTATTCTGTTCACAATGAAATCATAGTCATTCAGTTCATCCACCCATCAGTTGCTATTGGTATCATATTTTCACCATAGATACGCAACGTTTACTATAAAATAGGCCAGGGAATGCCACCTTTCTGATCAAGAATATCCTGAAAAGACTTTGGTATAGGCTGCAACTGTGTGGTTGCAGCTTCATTAGAACTCTTCATTTCAGAAATCTCGTTCACTGAGAATACAAGTCAGCCTTTCGATACTCCAGTTCACACCATGTAATTCGTTATTACAACTTCTGCAAACGACGTATTGGTCAACACGTCAAATCGTAAAGCGCACATTCTGACAGATATACAGGGTGTACATAAAGTCCGGGGACACTTTCAATTATTTATTTCACAAGACCTAAACATTGTACAGATGTCATACATATTGCATTTTGAAGAGAAACTCTTAAAGTTCTTTTACAAACATTCGATATGCGAACCATGAGTGATTCAGCAGACGTCAATACGGTAATCGAATTCTTACCATACCCGTCCCAGCATGGCATCATCGAATGTGGCAGTCGCTTCTCGTGTTCACTTCCGGAGCTCTGCTACATCACGTGGTAGAGGCGATACATACACCAGATCTTTAATGTGTCACCACAGAAAAAAGACACACGGAGTGAGAGCTGGTGACAGGGAAGGCCATTTCATGAAACACGGCAGTTCCATCGATGCGGTAGCTCCGTATTCAGGTACCCACGAACTTCACGATGAAAATGGTGTGGAGCCCCACTCTGCTGAAAGATGAACGGAAAGTCCGATTGCATTTGAGGCATCAGCCATTGCTGCATCATGTCCAACTAGGAATATTCAGTGACTGTGCTCTCGGCAAAGAAGAATGGCTTGTAGAGTTTTCGACGTGATAAATCACGAAAAAGATTTACCTTTGGGGAATGAAGCTCAAATTCAATGCATTCGTGTGGATGCTTTGTACCCCAGATTCATCAACTGTGCCTGTTCACTTTCCAATTAGTGTGAAAAGTGGCTTCGTCGCTACAAATTAAGCGATCAACAATGTCATCCCCATCCTCATTCAATTGTTGCAACTGTGAACAAAACTCAAAACGCTTGTCTTCGTCTTCGTCATTGAGCTTTTGCACTAGCTCCAATTTGAATGGTTTCATAGACAGCTTCTGTCTCAGGACTTTCCACACTGTCATTGGAGCCATTTCAAGTTCATGAGATGCACGACGCACCGATTACTTTGGACTCCTTATGAATGTCTCTCGTACGCGCTCCACATTCACTTCACTCACACTGGGACGTCCGCTTCCCCTTGCTGGGCACCATCATCCCGTCGTAACGAATTTGTTGTGCCAGTGGTAAGTGGCCTTCCTTGTTGTTGGCTTCTTACCGTATTTGGTTCTAAACATCCGTTGAACAGCTGTAGCACACTTGTTTTTGTCGAACTCCAACATACAGAAAGCTCGTTCCGCACCTGAACTCGCCATGTTTGCGACTAACGAAAACTATCGGCAAATTACCAAACTACACTGCGGCGATATACTTGAAAAAAAAAAAAAAAACAACTTTCAGGGTTTCTCTTCAAAATGACATATACATGATATATGTATAATGTTTGGTTCTTGAGCAATAAATAATTGAAAGTGTTCCCGGACTTCATGTACACCCTGACATTGTTAGTCCGAATATATTTGTCAGCATTAAGTTTACAGGTAGAATCTGCCACACAACCAAGTTCGACTGCGAGATAAAGCGTTGCCGAATAGCATTTTAACAACAATTTACTGAGATCCTCAGAACAACTTTTCAAGCGATCTGAGTGACATATAGAACACATAACCCACCATCATCTTTTCATTACTTAAGTACAAAGAAAGAATGAGAACTGTTTTTTATAACTACTACTGCTACATAAACAAGAATCATGACACACAACTTCACAATTACATCACTATACAAAATTTAGTCTGCGCTGCATTGGGTAGTTATTGTTCTAAAATACAAGAGAGGTTCATTCAGGTTCGGTAAAGTACCATGCAGCCAATTTATAATAGACATGATTTCTGAAAGAGAGAAAAAAATGATTGTGTACTTCAGAGCCACTTCACAGTTGAAAGCCAAATCGTTAGGCCAACTTCGCTTGAACGTATTGTCATCTATCCATAATAAACATCAAATATCACTAAAGCTACAGTCCTGGCTTTGCTTTACAAGTGCTTGGTCTACAAAGAAATTCCCCTTTGAACTTCCTGTATCCTGTGTTACTTCATTCCGTTGTTATTGAATGATGCACCGTACGACACCTCATGAATCAAAGCAGGAAAATCTAGCGTCCCTAACCGTGCTATCTGAAGTACTAAAATCATCCACCACAAATAAATAATTCTTTAACTTACACTACTGGCCATTAAAATTGCTACACCACGAAGATGACGTGCTACAGACGAGAAATTTAACCGACAGGAAGAAGATGCTGTGATATGCAAATGATTAGCTTTTCAGAGCATTCACACAAGGTTGGCGCCGGTGGCGATACCTACAACGTACTGACATGAGGAAAGTTTCCAACCGATTTCTCATACACAGACAGCAGTTTACCGGCGTTGCCTGGTGAAACGTTTTTGTGATGCCTCGTGTAAGGAGGAGAAATGCGTACCATCAAGTTTCCGACTTTGATAAAGGTCGGATTATAGCTTATCGCGACTGCAGTTTATCGTATCGCGACATTGCTGCTCGCGTTGGTCGAGATCCAATGACTGTTAGCAGAATATGGAATCGGTGGGTTCAGGAGGGTAATACGGAATGCCGTGCTGGATCCCAACGGCCTCGTATCACTAGCAGTCGAGATGACAGGCATATTATCCGCATGGCTGTAACGGAACGTGCAGCCACGTCTCGATCCCTGAGTCAAGAGATGAGGATGTTTGCAAGACAACAACCATCTGCACGAACAGTTCGACGACGTTTGCAGCAGCATGGACTATCAGCTCGGAGATCATGGCTGCGGTTAGCCTTGACGCAGCATCAGAGACAGGAGCGCCTGCGATGGTGTACTCAACCACGAACCTGGGTGCACGAATGGCAAAACGTCATTTTTTCGGACGAATCCAGGTTCTGTTTACAGCATCATGATGGTTGCATCCGTGTTTGGCGACATCGTGGTGAACGCACCTGGCGTGACGGTATGGGGTGCCATTGGTTACACGTCTCGGTCACCTCTTGTTCACATTGACGGCACTTTGAACAGTGTACGTTACATTTCAGATGTGTTACGACCCGTGGCTCTACCCTTCATTCGATCCCTGCGAAACCCTACATTTCAGCAGGATAATACACGACCGCATGTTGCGGATCCTGTACGGGCCTTTCTGGATACAGAAAATGTTCGTCTGCTGCCCTGGCCAGCACATTCTCCAGATCTCTCACCAATTGAAAACGTCTGGTCAATGGTGACCGAGCAACTGGCTAGTCACAATACGCCAGTCACTACTCTTGATAAACTGTGGTACCGTGTTGAAGCTGCACGGGCAGTTGTACCTGTACACGCCATCCAAGCTCTGTTTTACTCAATGCCCAGGCGTATCGAGGCCGTTATTACCGCCAGAAGTGGCTGTTCTGGGTACTGATTTCTCAGGATCTATGCACCCAAATTGCGTGAAAATGTAATCACATGTCAGTTCTAGAATAATATATTTGTCCGATGAATACCCGTTTATCATCTGCATTTCTTCTTGGTGTAGCAATTTTAATGGCCAGTAGTGTAAGCATCAGTTACAGGAGCCGTCTGTATAGCCCGCTATATATCAATGTTATCAACGTCCTTCCTTCTAATAGTACAGCAGAAACTAAATACCGATACTCTCCAGACTCTTCAGCATCATCAAACTAATACAATATCCCTGCTTTGCCTCTTATCCGCTTATACGTTCTCATTCTTATCGACATCTTTACACCTTCACATAACAGAAGTAATGTAATAGTAGTATTATTCTACAATGAAACGTAAACTATCACTTAATTTACGTTATAAATGTAAAGGACACCTAAAAAAGTTACTCACGAAGCACTATACTTAAAACCTGTAAGTAACTCTCAAAGAACATCATAGCCTCCGGACTAAAATTGGCACCGTGAGACCAAATCAGTTGTAGCTCTGACCTGCCATAAGCCTCCATACCTTGGTGATACTTACTACTGCCTGCGCATTATGCCTACTTGACAGAAAATACAGCTTTACAATCCCATACCTCTTGTCCTCATCTTCAGGCAACTTCTAAATTTCACTTTGATGGCAAATGCATTAAGTTACATCCAGTTGTTATCAGACTTACACACTCTTGTCTTATAATACTGCTCGTACCTTACTTAATTCATGAGTCAAATTAATGGAAATCCCACCTCCATCTCTCAGATCATGCATAGGATAGTAAAATAAAAAAGTACTACATTTGAGGAAAAGGGACCAAATCCAGAGCTACCTCGAAAATCCCATACTCGCTAAGTATGTATCTGCGATAGAGTGGCAGATTCTCTAGGGGCTCTAGCTATTTCTCTGTATACAGAGCGAAGAAAAGTACCAGCACTTGGACTTCGCAACGAGGTTCCCCAAACTAGCGATACAAAAATGTCTCTCAGAAAACTTCGTCCTGCGCATATTTCCGGCATTAAATGGACGTTACAGATTGGGAGTTGGCAATACTGTAATCCCTTGTACGGTAACTACCTCTCTCAGGATCTAGTACTGTTGCCGGCAGTTGGTGCAGTGGGTTGCGTTTTGGGTTAGCACGCAGGAGGTCGAACATTCGATTCTGGGTCGAGGCATATTTATTTTTATTTGCTAAATGTAGTGTGCGTTGTGCGGTATCTGGTATTTTAATCACCATACAGTGATTACACAGGGTCTTCTACAAAACATTTGTGCCTAAGTACTAAAACACAGAAATGGTAGTACAATCATTTTCATTGGTCAGCTTTTAAAGAAGCATTTTGCCCGTCGTGGGACGGGAATTGTTTCGCACCACTTCATCTACTGCATTCCAAATCTGTTACCTGTGCAGTGCATCCTCCCCCCCCCCCCCCGCCCCAATGGCACCACTGATTAGTATCACCTATTACTCTTGCCTCGTTCAGGTTCATTGCATTTCATTAGTGCCTTGCGTCACCAGTAGGACTAAATACGCTTTGTAAATTATCTACAAACTCGGATGCTATTTGTGTTATTACCACCGTGAAACCAATGATTATGCCTTTAAATATTGAGTCTGATAAGCGTATGATGTTTATTAAGTATTTACATGAATTACTGTTACTATAATCGATAGAAATGCGGAAAAATCACTTCCAGTACAGTTAGGGAAACGGTGTAATTCATGAACGAACGTTTCACATTTGGCAGTGTCGGGATGAATTATGCAGAACAAAAGCTGTACTAGAGGTGAAGCGCGTTAGGTGCAACAGACCGCTTGTACTAAAGACGCGTTTATACCGTATGCACAGTTCACCAGATAAGAACTAATTGCTAGCGGAGCAACGAGCCCGACACAGACTACATGTACATTAGTACATGCATCGTCCTTTCCTCTTGTGTTATTCTAAACAATTTGGCAGATGTATGACATAAGGAGATGATGAAGATGTGAGTATGCTTCAAGTCCTCCGAAAACCAGGCTGGTGTCGCCGCTTGTGAATATGCTACAAGATATCCTGGTCGACGACATCCAGATAAAAATGTGTTTCGTCCTGTGGAGCTTCGCCTTCGGGAACCAGGTTCTCTCCTTCCATCATCGCGTGACAGATCGTCCACGCACTCGCCGTACTCCAGCTACCGAGAAAGCTATTCTGGAGGTCATACACCAAGAACCCCAGCGACGTAACGTAGCAAGGTAGCTGTGTATTCCGCAATGCACGGTTATAGACGTGCTACACGAGCATGAGCTTCACCCTATCATTATTATTTAACGCAGCACCTGCATCTGGCTGACCGCCGTCTGCGGATGCAATTCTGTGAATGGTTACAACAACAACAGGAAGTCAACGACGGCTTCATAGGCACTGTAATATGGAAAGATGAAGCAGCGTTCACTTGTGAGGGTGTTTTCAATATGTACAATGTTCACCAATGTTGGTACGTTAACCGGAACGTCACTCGCGATGGTGGATATCAAGTTCGTTTTGGCATCAACATCTGGTCCAGAATACTGGGAGACAGGAGTTTGGATCACTACTTGTTGCCTGACCTGTCGACTGTATGAAGGTATACGCATTCCTCTCAAACTCTCTGCTTGACAAATTCGAAGATTTTACACTTCATGTTCGACAGAGGTTGTGGTTCTAAGATGATGGTTCACCTCCAAAATTTGGAATTAATGTGCGAAGGTGTGGCTTCGTAAACTTTTCTGGCATAGTCATTGATGATACTCATATCAGGGCTCCAGCCGGGACATAATGTCATCATGACACATTATATTGGAGGTCCACCTGGCCGTCATTTTCAGGTAAGTAAGCCACTGCACTAACTCGCCGTATTTGAAGTCAAACAAATTTTCTTTTATTTATTTATTGTAATTTCATTTCCCTGCCCATATGAGCAGGGGAGGGCTGGCAGTGGCACAGTCCACCACTCTTCAGCCGATTGGGTTTACAAAAATACAGAACTGTGATTACATAAAGAGGGGGTAATAAAAAGGGGGACATAAAAAACACAGAAAGTGGAGATGATGGGGGTTAAAATATACACTAAGATGGGGACATGCGCTGGGGGACAGTTAAAAAGTCGACATAACGTTAAAAGAACACAGCTGTCAAATCAAAGTGCACTTAAAAAACACTGGAGGCAAACAGAAGTTAAAAGTCTGCCACAGCATAAAAATCATACAGAGCACCACACTTAAAAAATCACAGGCAACGACAGAGCGATCTTGAAGAACAAAAAACTGCAGGTAGGGACCTGCTGAGGGACTGGAGGCTGGAGAGGAGGGAAAAAGAGGGGAGGAAGGTGCGGTGGGGGGGGGGGGGCTGGGGTGGTGGGAGGAAGAGGAAAAGAAAAGGGGGCAGGAGGCACACCAAGTGGCAGGAGACCGGCAGGGTGGGAGATGAAGGGGGAGCACAAGGCATGAGGGAGAGCAGAAACACTGAAGGGGAGCACAGGAGAGAGAGGGGATGTAGGAGGGAGAAAGCCACTCAGGAGAAGGGGGGGGGGAAGGAGAGCGAGCCCGTTAGGAGGAGGCAGGAGGAAGGTGGAGTTTGAGTTGATAGGATGGGTAGATGTCAGGGTGAAGTTCATCATCTGGGAGAGTTAGGTGCTGGAAGTTGCATTGGGAAAGGAGTGGAGGGTGTGGAGATAGAGGGAGGGTGGGACACAACGGTAAAGGTGCGGCAATGGCCTGGGGGTGGAGAGGAAGGGGGACACCAGGGGGTGGGGAGGATCGAGTCGGTGGGCAATATGCAGGGTGTGGATGTATTCAATGAAAAAGAGAAGGTGGGGGAAGGGGATGAGGTGATAGAGGATGTGTGTGGGGGATTGAAGGTGGATATGGAAGGCGAGGCAGAGTGCATGGCGCTCAAGGATTTGGAGGGTGTTATAGAATCTGAGAGGGGAGGAAATCCAAGTGACGTTGGCATAACAAAGGACGGGGCAGATCAAGGCTTTGTAGGTGTGAAGGATGGTGGAAAGATGCAATTCCCATGTCTGGCCAGACAGGAGTTTCATGAGGTGGAGTCTGTTGTGGGCTTTGTGGTTGGACTGTAAGGAGATGGGGAGTCGAGGTGAGGTGGCAGTCGAGGGTGAGGCCAAGGTATTTGAGGGTAGGAGTGAGGTGGATAGGACAGTCATAAATGGTTAGGTAGAAATCATGGAGACAGAAGAAGTGGGTGGTGCAGCCTATGATGATCGCCTGGGTCTTGGAGGGGATGATACGAAGGAACCACTGGTTGCACCAAGTAGTGAACTGGTCAAGGTGGTTTTGGAGGGTACCACAGGTTGGGGTAAAAGTCAGTCGAGAGGAGGACATTATATAGGGTAGCAAGGACAGCCAGGAAAGATGGGGGGCTAGAGGCGAATCGTGGGACAGAGGTATCAGTGTGGTCAAGGATGGTGGGGAAGAGGGAGTAATCAAAATGGGGATCATCAGGAATGGAGAAGACCTCAGAGAGGTGGGAAGCAAAATGGTTAGCCTTACTGAGGTTATCAGGGAAGGGGAGATCGTCATGGAGGATAGGGTGATGCGGGGTGGGATGGCAACCAGTAAGGCGTTGGAAGGCTGACCAGTACTTGGAGGAGTTAACAGGGAAGGTGAAGTTTAGGCATGTGCACGTCTGGCGCCAGTCCTGGCGTTTCTTTGCTGTAAGAAGGTTCCGGATTTGTTGCTGTAATTGCCAATGGAAGATGAGTGTATCCTGGTCACAGGTGTGGAGGAAGGAGTGGTAGAACCTGCAGGATTCACGAAGAAGAAGGACAGCCTGTGGAGTAAGCATAGGTAGGTGAGTGTGGATGAGTTTGGTAGGGACATGGGCCTCCACAGAGTCAGTGATGGTCTTATGAAGGAAGGAAGAGGCATAGGTGATGTCAGTGGGACAGTGAAAGGTGACAGGGTGGCTTGCGATGTGTGAGGCAATGGATTCTTGGTAGGCATCCAGTCGGCATGGCAGTAGTCGTGGACGGACATTGGTGGGGCAGCTGGACAGGGGCTGCAGGGGGGCCAGGGGCAGAGGAGACAGTGAGAAGGACAGGGAGGTGGTCACTACCAACATGATACAAGACGTCCACAGCGATATGAACAATTAGGTTGGAGGAACTGAGGATAACATTGGGGGTGGAGTTACTTTCAGGACAGGTGTGTTGTGGGAGAGGAACAAGGCCACCATGGGGGGTGGCAAGGAACTGATGCCACTGTCGAAGGTGGTCGTTGTGGATGTTGAGGTTGGTGGCAATCACATAGGTGGTGAAGGTATGGTCAACATGGGAAATGAAGCCGTAGGGGAGAGGAGCTGTAGGATGGATATAGATAGTGGTACAGGTGATGGTGAGGGAGGGAAAAAAGTTTGGTCACTGAGGAGGGGTTGTGGCTCAACAGGGAGATGCTTGAGGTGGTCAATAGTGACCCCATCTCGGGCAAGGGGAAGGGGATTCTCGGTGCAGTGAAGGAGATGGGGAGAGGTGTGGGCAACGTGGTGATGATGGAGGAAGGTTTCATTAAGGATGAAGGAAAGGATGAAGGAGTCAACCTGCTGCTGGGATAAGGTATGCATGAAGAGGTATTTGTTGGCAGGGAGGGAGTGAATATCGAGGTATAGGAGACGAAAATAGTGACACACCAGGAGGTGGGAGGAGGGATGGAAGTGGGCCTAGGAAAGAGGGGCTTAACTGAGGATGTCTAGGTGGGTGAAGGTAAAGTGGGTTTTGTTGTGGGAGTAGGAGGTATAGGTATAGGTATTTAAATGGAAAACAGAGCAGGCGGCGAGGGAAATCTGCTGGAGGTTGTGGGGGCGCTGGAATGGGTGGATGTTCTGCAGGACGATGGTTAGGAACTGGATGACATCTTCTGATGTAGGGGAGGTGTGAATTATGGTGGTAGTGGGGTGTCCATGATTGAAGACGGCATCCACTGGCGACAGGAGTCGCCTAAGTGCGAAAGGAACTAAAACGGGGGCCGTCGTCGTCGTCGGCGTCGGCGGCGGCGGCGGCGAGGAGCAACGGGCGGCGGCTACGGTGGCGACCGGGCTGCGGCGAGCACCAGGAGGCGGCGACCAGGCGGCGGCGGCAGGCGCCGGGAAGCGGCGAGCACCAGGAGGCGGACGGACGACAATGGCTGGCAGGCAGGCAGAAAGACGGACAACAGCGGCAGGCGGTCGCGAGCACCGGGCGGCGGCGATGGCGGCCGGACGACAGTGGTCGGCAGGCAGGCAGACGAAATACGCAGGTAGGCAGACAAACAGACAGCAGCAGAAACAGCAACAGCAAGAGGCGCTTCTAAATCGTAGATTGCACCGCGAGGGTAGCCCAGGCTCTGTAATTTGTCGACTTCGAAGTGAGGGGATCCAACTCTCGAAATGAATCAAACACGCAGCGGCGGCTCCTTTATACACCGCCTGTAGGTCCACCGCGCGTGCGCGAACATAACTGCCCTCTAGCGCCGAGCACGCCAGCACACCGGTGGCGAAAACTCGCGGAAGCGATAAATCGATATCAGGCACTGTTGGCACAATTTGATGACCGGAACAAAGAACGTTGTTTTTTAACGTCAAACAAAACAGGGTTCAAGCTCTTACTTAAAGGATATCCCCTATCTCTGTTTATAATGTTGGGAGACAGCCGGATTTAAATAGCTTCTTTTACTATACAGTCTCAATAACGCGACGCAGGGGCAACCACTTGCGTCTCATCATCCGATATTTTATGTCCTTCAGTAAGCCAATGTTTCGCCGTAGCAAATTTTTCTGGCTGAAATAAACGCGTGGATGATGATGCTCCACGCATTGATTCTGTACAGTACGAATCGTTTGTCCAATATAGGCTTCCACGCAATGGCAGGGAATTTTGTAAACACTGGGCTTCCTCAGACCCAAATCGTCCGTCACTGAGCCCAGCAGCGCTCTAGTCTTAGCTGTCTGACAGAATTCGGTTTTAATATCAAATCATTTTAAAATTCTTACTGTTTTTGAAGATATTCTTCCCGCGAAAGGTAGGAGCTCCATCGATTTGTTTTTATCTTCTGTTAGTTCCCTCGAAGGTCCAATCTACAGATCACGACTGATCTGATTGTCGGTAAAACCATTCTGCTTGAATACTGCTTTTATATGATCCAGTTCTTGTGTCAAGCTATCTGCATTTGAGATGACATAATCTCCTCTTACCAATGTACGAAGGACCCCTCTGCATTGGTACCATGGATGACAAATTGATGCATGAAGATATCGGTCCGTATGCGTGCGCTTACGATAAATACTGTGTCCCAATGTCCCATCAACCCTCCCGTAGACGAAGAATCTAAAAATGGAAGTTTTCAGTCCTTTTCAACTTTCATCATGCACTAGATATTGGGAGCAAACAAAATGATCTAGGAAACGATCTACAGCATCCCTCCCATGTGGTCATATCATAAACGTGTCGTCGACGTATCTCCAAAACAAGCTGGTTTTAAGAACGCCTTCCTGAGTGTCATGTATTCAAAATCTTCCATAAACAAATTGGCGACTATGGGGGATAATGGGCTCCCCATAGCCACTCCGTCTGTTCAAAGTATTTGTCATTAAATAAAAAGAATACGTCGACGTCAACACATGGCGACAAATTTTAGTTTTTGCTTTACCCAACTTTTCACCAATTAACTACAAACAATCTTCAAGAGGAACTCTAGTAAAAAGAGAATATAAAAAAATAACGAGCAAATCCGTGGGACTGAGACACAATGACTTCAAAGGCCGAAGAATTGAAACTATGTGTTCGCATTTTCCTGTCGTTCAGTGTCCGATAGGTCATATATCGGATTCACAGTGTAGGGTGAATCTGATAAGTGACCTGACGGACACTAAACGATGATGAATCTAGCTGCTACAGATACGGTGACGCTAGCCGAGAAGCCGGCACCCAGATACAGCCGCCGAGTAGCACCACCGCACAACGTCAAAAGCATCCGCCTGCATAATACCCACTACTACTGAAAGACTAGAAATGCCTTCTAAGAGAGAGGAAAAAGGATTTGATAACTTATTGTACCTCCCCCACACTCTATACTATTATCAACACTACTAGGCTTAATCAACATTTCAATCATCTGGCCAGATATATGAGCACCTTCCCCGCTTTCGATAACCTGTCAATTCAATAAACTACTTTCCAGTTGCAAGTTCATTACTTTATCTCTTAGTTCGTGAATAACCTCTTTTTGTTTAGCATCAAAATACTGAATGTGGTTGACCAAATGATTTATTTGCGCCTGATTTCGAAATAGTTGCACACGGTTAGGATCACTCCCCTGCAGCAACTGTAATTAGCCTGTACGCTGTCAAGGAGGCGACGAGAACAAGAACAGGCCTCACTCATAAAGCCACCAGACTTACTGTTGATAAGAGGGTTGCGCCCTAACACTCAGCGCAGACGCTGGGCCAGTTCCACCACGTTACCACCAAATTTTTCTCCGTGGATGGCCAGTTTGTACTCCAATTGCACCTTGTTCAAATAAGATATAACCAGCACATGTCTAGCTTCCATACTTCACCCGGGAGGAACCTGAAGTCTAAGAAAACAGATACAATAAGCTCATTCACCAACAGTACACCGTTTACCCTAATCCCACCACAAAACGGAATCAGAATCCTCCAACTCCTCGCAACGCTCGTCTACCATTGTAGTGGTAGGAGCGGGGAGGAAGTGGCAAGTTCCTGGGCCAAAATTAAACTACACATTTTGCTTAGAATAATTTATTACACAGAAATTCGAACTTCAATATCAATACGCAAAAACCTTGTTTTAACTTTCACAGGATAAATAACACATGTAATGTATTTCATATTACAAATTACGATGATATCGTGCTACGAGAAATAACAGTTTAACAGTGTGATGATGATACACATGAAACAAAGCTGAAACCACAAATTTTACACACTGACTATAGATGACGAAAGGAAGGTTTAAAAACTGAAATCAATTTCATAGATCCTAGGTAACAACTATGCAGGTTAAATCCCGAGTTGGAAACGTAGTTACGTTTTCGCGACTTTTGACGTAATTCAATTCCAGAAGATTGACCTGGCAATTACCATATAAATTACTAAAACATATATGACGATGGTATCTGTTCTTTCGGAAAAACAGATACCTTTAAGGCTCAACGGCCATTTGACCATCTTCTTCTGAGCGGATGCACAAACAGTGCCCAAACTCTTACGGGAAACGGCAAAAAAAGCCGCGAGTAATCAGATAATGGGCAGGGGCTCTATGAATATAGTGCGGGACAATAAGTTGGGAATGTAGGTCTCAGATAAATCCCTGCAGTCGCACTATCCTCTGTGTCCTCGGTTGCTCAGATGGATAGAGCGTCTGCTGTGTAATCAGGAGATCCCGGGTTCGAGTTCCGGTTGTTCAACGGTCCCCGTTGACATATCAACGCCTGTATGCAGCTAGGGGTATTCATTTCATTGTAATAAATTACTAAAACTTGTAAAAGGCATTGCAGCAAAGTTCTCTGCAGTGAACAGATTTTAAAAAGAGCAACAGTAACTATGTAACTTCAATTATTGAACATTTAAAATTAAATACACAAATATCAAGTAACGCATATCTCAGGGCACACATCACGCATCCTTTTCAAAGATTATCTACATATGGGAGCGGATGTATCTCATTAGCAACAGTGATAATTCCAGAAAACAGTAGTGACGGCTTAGAATTAAATAGCGATTTTCTGTAACACCAAGTAATAATTACCACTGATTAGTCTACAGAGTCCCAAATTAAAACAATGACTGGCTTACAACATAAATTAAAACCCAGATTATTGAAGACAGTGGCTCCAAATAACACACAAATACAAGCCCCACTAAGAAATGGCTGCTTCCTTGGTTTTTAACAAAACAACTGTCATCAAGATGGTTTCTGCTAAGCGTTAACAAAGAGGAAGATTTGGGTAGGAATACCTGAAACACAGATTTGTTACCACAAACAACCAACGTAACTAAAACATAAAGGATGGCATTTATACACCTGTTACGTGCAATAGCTATTCGTTTGAATGTTAACGAAACATGGCGGGTTTGAAGTCACAGCTCTGTTCACACTTTGACGTGAGAATAAACGTAAATTGGATTGTAGATGTAACCAGGGCGCAGGAATAGTTTAACTAATACAAACATTCTCATAGCTTTCTGGAGGACTCGGTTGAACGAAACCACCGCCACATAGCTTAGGGCCGGCCGGAGTGACCGAGCGGTTCTAGGCGCTACAGTCTGGAACCGCGCGACCGCTACGGTCGCAGGTTCGAATCCTGCCTCGGACATGGATGTGTGTGATGTCCTTAGGTTAGTTAGGTTTAAGTAGTTCTAAGTTCTAAGGGACTGATGACCTCAGAAGTTGAGTCCCATAGTGCTCAGAGCCATTTGAACCATAGCTTAGGTCTCTAAACCAGCTAGAATTAATACTGTGACGACAGGGTACAAGAGTAAGAATAACTGACAAGTCTCCCACAAGAGTCCACTCTTCAGGAAGCTAACAGAGCCCTTCGATACATACGTGCCTCTAGCAATGGCAAGCCGGACCACGCTACTGCACAAGTAACAGCCACCTTAGATACACAACGTCAGACTGCACCCGCGCTTGTCGTCGCAGTCCGCGTCATTCACGGCATCTAGCACAGGGCCACCACAAAAGCCACGGTGCTACTCTCGAAGAGAAACCCACGGCATTACGAACGAGCCGAAATAGCTTCGTGCTTGCTGCACAAGAAACCCTTTGACGGGAAAGTTTTGAGAGAACAGGATAGTTATGCAGGAAGTTAGAAAGGTTACAAAACAATCGCAAAAGAATTTCACAAAAGCAAGTTGGACATCTCAGTTGCAATATCATGCAGACAGAATTTAAGCATTTAGTGGAGCTGACTGCACACTGCCCGCACTAAGACACTGCAAGGTGAGAAACAACTTCTTTCTGATTTCAGGGAAAGCATTTAAAAAGAAGGGACGCATTCTGAGAAACACAGTCAATTTCCCCAAGCTCACAGGCGTTAAAGAAAACACGAGGTTTGAAGAATTCATTGTAACCTTGAGGGAATTACGAGGTTTCATTCGAGACAGTTACCTAAACGTTTTGAAGACACTGCCAATCTCACATCTGTTTTCGAACTGTATTCGAGACCGTTTGTCGTTTCATTTGAAAGCACCCCTTGCATATGCAGATGTAACTGATTGATCTGCAAGGTAATTCCCATTTTAATGACCAATCCCTTTAAGGTTAAAACTGCCCAGTACAACTACATTGTTTTCCTCAGGCAGAGTTTCCACGTCTCCATAACGAGGTTGCAAAAGTGCTAGAACAATTCGATCAACATATGTGTGATAGACTTTTTGTATTATGAACCTAAAGAAGTCACAATTACGTGGTAACCTGATTGCGAAAATCTGTGAAATTGGGTGTGTCTGTCTCTATGTCGACAGTTTGTACCAAACAATAATTACACTATTTCTTCAGCGTGCCATAAATAATTCAATAGTACTGGAAATTTTTTGTGTTAGTGATCTATGTTGTTGAGGTACGTGAAATATAAAAGCAAGTCGTATGAAGTGCGACTGTATTGGCATTTAAATGCGGTGCGTCCGCAGTTTCGCCTTCTTTCTCTTCCTCGCTTATAGCCTGGTGTGGCGGTGGGGGGGAATGTGCCAGCCAACTGAGCACTACGGCACTTGTGCCAGGGCACGGGTCGCGAGCTGAATTCTTGGCCACCGCTTCTCTACATCCTTATATCGTAGTTCAGTAAATTCGTCACCTAATGCTCGCAACATTACTTCGATTCCTGCAAGAAGGAGAATGAGACAACGAGTAATCGAGACCAATATTGTTATCGCTGTGTGCCTGTTTAGGCTTGTAATAATTACGAGCATGTCTGAGACAGCAGATACTGTTGACGATCCACAGCTCTACGAAATACATCGAAATGTAATTGCTGACTGCGAATTCCTTGAAATCAGCTGTATTAGGCATAACCAAAAGGGACATATGAGAAATTTGCGCCACACTGCGAGTCGAACCTGGATATCCCACTGATCGCGAGCGGTTGGCTTAAACACTTTGAATTTATTTTTTCTTAAAGTTCATTTTTTGTTTTTTGGTCCTCCCATCTTCCTTTATAGCCCTTCCTTGCTCACGCCAACTGCGCCTTCATCGGCGAGCTTCATTGCCATAATTATATGCTTTCTCCACCCTTCTGTGTACACTCAGACGATGGAAATGTGTTGGTAGGCGAAACGCAAACGCCTCAATCGCAGGAAACAAAATGCGTTCTCTACTCCCTAACAATTGAAAACCAAAGAAAACCAAACATTTTAGAAACTCATTCTGAAGGACTTGAAGAGCTCCACTTGTTAGCAAAGTAAGGCGTTTATATTCTTTTGAAACTAAAATATATATCCATCTTAAAAGAAAGGAATGCTTCAGCACCTAAAATGAAACTCGTCCTTCCTCGGAAACCCTAAACGGCATTGTTGCATTTAAAAAAGAAACTGTTGATTGTTCTCTGACGAAAATGAGCGGCGTTTCCAGACACACGAAATAGGAATCGAAAGAAGAAGAAAGATACTGCTGCAGTCCTGAATTTAAAACAAAAAAAATAATATTTGCTTTCTGCGATCCAAAGATAGCTCCAATACAAACTGATTAAAATCTTCCTGAGAAATAATCAAAAGCTAAATCAGTAAAAGTCCAATACGAAACCGAGGACAGATAGTCTGGAAAACAGGAAGCACTCCTCTTCAGAGCACCATAACTTGACCGCACTTAGCATTACTCCAGTACAGCAAAACAAAAACTTTTGTATCCCATCCTTGAATGTTGATTCTAAGAACAAGTGCAAAGAGACTTTTCATAATCGTTATGTAGAGCAGTTGACAAAAATTTGGGACCGAATTCTCGATGTTTGTCAATTTTTTTAACTTGCAAGTAGTGTTCCCATATATACGCCAAGTAAGAAATCGCATCTCCAGTTTGAACGACTATGAAGGCATAGACCGCATGGCCGAGGAACCATAGTGTCGTGTTACGCTTCGGCTTTGGCGTGGGTTGAAAAGCTGACAGGGTAACACTGTTGGCCGTCGCATTTGCACGAATGGTCCTGTAGATAAATGCCATAATGACGAATGCCACAATGACTTAAATCCGCGTCCTGCCATCCAGATTTAGGTTTTCCATGTTTTCCCTAAATCACTCCAGCCAAATGCCTGTATAGTTCCTTTGAAAGAGCACGACCGATTCCATCTCCATCCTTCACACAATCCGAGCTTGTACTCCATCTCTAATGACCTCGATGTCGACGGTACGTTAAATCCAGCCTTCCTTTCCTTTCCCACAATGAATTGGTAGAGTTCCCACACTGCTTTGACGGAGCGACAGTGGAATCGATGTTCACGTGTATGGAGTAACAATACTTCCCACATGCAACTGATGCGCGTAGGTTGATGTCGACGGGTCACTGGTTTGTTGGTAATCTATTATTCACTGGATTACACCAAGCGCGCTAACATCTGATGGCAGCACTGTGTGACTGATATTCTTCCACACCCGTTGCAGGAACCGAACTTGCAGGTTGTCGACTTGTGGTTGTCCGAGCGTTGCAGCATAAAGTAGGCAAACCGCCCTGTGCCTGTCCGCGGCCGTCCTTAAAATGTAACTCCTGGCGAGGAAGTATCGCCCACTCTTACGCGGCCGATAGACTGCCAGAAGTGCCGCTGTCGATCCGTCCGGGCTGCTGGCCTGCAAGCTGGCTGCGCATACTTTGAAGTCGACCAGCCATGTCCAGGGCACTTGTCAGCGCACTGACTTTAAAAATCTCGTGTCTCCAGAGCAGCAAGGATACAGCTTGGCCTGCCGAGAAGCTTTGTCAGACTTAGCATTTGAGCAACGTACCAGGCTGTGGATAAGATAAACGTTTTGATTAGTATCACTTTTCGATGCAGGTAGTCCTGCTATTTGCGTATATTCTACAAAGTCCCATTATAGTAACATGAATTCGTCGCCGGGTTCGTGCCTTTATTTGTTGCGGACATGCGGTGACTCCAAGCCCCAGTCGGCCGCTGTGACCGAGTGGTTCTAGGCGCTCCAGTCCGGAACCACGCGGCTGCTACGGTCGCAGATTCGAATCCTGCCTCGGGCACGGGCGTGTGTGATGTCCTTATGTTAGTTATGTTTAAGTAGTTCTATGTCTAGGGGACTGACGACCTCAGATGTTAAGTCTCATAGTGCTTAGAGCCATTTGAACCATTTTTCCAAGCCCCAATATCGTGTGCTCGAGCACGACACGGTACCAAGTTTGTCTGTTGTCAATTCTGTGTGGCCAGTTGGGTGGAGGTTGTTTTAAACCAACTGAGTGCCACTCCCGAGGTGCGCGTTCATATTGAATAACTGCCGAATCAAACAAATGCCATTGGCTTGTTGTATGAAGATGCCCACGTCATAAGTATAGGCTGTGCACTTGAGGGTGCCACCCGTGCGGCCTTTGGCTCGCAGCAGAGGGACAACCGCAATCACAAAAGAAAAAGAAGAAGAAGAAGAACAAGACACTGGGAAGACCTGCCGAAAAGACGGTTGCATAGCAATTGGCTTCTTCATTAATGATCACCAAAGACCTCGCTCCTATGAGGAAGTTCTTGACCATCTGCAGGAACTGTTGACCGAAACCTAGTTTAGCTACGACCCACCATAGATAATTGTGGATGATGCGGTCGAAGACACGGGTGAAGTCAACCGACAATTTCCTCGGAGAGCCCATCGAGCCCATTGAAGGAGACTGTCCATGTAAACTGATGCAGCGTAGAAGATGTTACGACGACTGACACCAGATGTCTGATATGGGCAGATGACTTTGTCCACGACAAGTTTCGTTTTCGTCACGATGCATCTTGCTGCAAGTTTGTAATCAAAGTTCGAAAGTGTTATGGGTCATCGGTCTGAAACACGACACGTCTGCTGTGCCTTTGGTATCAGCAGCATGGAGCCTTCTAGAACTTTGCGCGGTATAACTGTACCTTGCTTGAATGATGCACCTCCTTAAATGTGTCTCCAATGATATCCCAGAGTGCATGGTAAAATTCCGTAGGAAGACCATCCGAGCCTGGGGACTTTATTTTAGGGCATCCTTTCAAAACCATCGCGACACCATGCTGCGAAACTTCATCTACATCTACATCTACATCTACATGGATACTCTGCAAATCACATTTAAGTGCCTGGCAGAGGGTTCATCGACCCACCTTCAAAATTCTCTATTATTCCAATCTCGTACAGCGCGTGGAAAGAATGAACAGCTATATCTTTCCGTACGAGCTCTGACTTCCCTTATTTTATTGTGGTGATCGTTCCTCCTTATGTAGGTCGGGGTCAACAAAATATTTTCGCATTCGGAGGAGAAAGTTGGTGATTGGAATTTCGTGAGAAGGTTCCGTCGCAACGAAAAAGCCTTTTGATCACAGTATGAAGGCTTTCACGACCGGATGACATATCTTCTGGTAAACCTTCCGGGATGTAAGGTCGTGGTCCATGAAACTCTTCAGCTCCTAACGTTTCGTCCAGAGCTGCGCTGGACATCTTCAGAGGGGTGTTTCTCCTCCGGTGAGTCTTGCCGAGTCGGCAAGACTCACCGGAGGAGAAACACCCCTCTGAAGATGTCCAGCGCAGCTCTGGACGAAACGTTAGGAGCTGAAGAGTTTCATGGACCACGACCTTACATCCCGGAAGGTTTACCAGAAGAGAAAGCCTTTCTTTTAATGATTTCTAGCCCAAATCCTGTATCATTTCTCAGACACTCTCTCCCATATTTCGCGATAATACAAAACGTGCTGCCTTTCTTTGAACTTTTTCGATGTACTCCGTCAGTCCTACGTTGTAAGGACCCCACACCGCGCAGCAGTATTCTAAAAGAGGGCGGACAAGCGTAGTGTAGGCAGTCTCCTTAGTAGGTCAGACACTTTCTAAGTGACACGCCAATAAAACGCATCCTTTGGTTAGCCTTCCCCACAATATTTTCTATGTGTTCTTTCCAATTTACGTTGTTCGTAATTGTAATACCTATGTATTTAGTTGAATTTACGGCATTTAGATTAGACTGATTTATCGTGTCACTGAGGTTTAACGATTTCCTTTTAGCACTCATGTGGATGACCTCACACTTTTCGTTATTTAGGGTCAACTGGCACTTTTCGCACCATTCAGATATTTTTTCTAAATCGTTTTGCAGTTTGTTTTGATCTTCTGATGACTTTATTAGTCGATAAACGACAGCGTCATCTGCAAACAACTGAAGACGGCTGATCAGATTGTGTCCCAAATCGTTTATATAGATAAGTAACAGGAAAGGGTCTGTAACACTACCTTGGGGAACACCTGAAATCACTTCTGTTTTACTCGATGGCTTTCCCTCAATTACTACGAACTGTGTCCTCTCTGACAGGAAATCGCAAATCCAGTCACATAACTGAGACGATATTCCACAAGTACGCAATTTTACTACGAGCCGCTTGTGTGGTACAGTGTCAAAAGCCTTCCGGAAATCCAGGAATACGGAATCGATCTGAAATCCCTTGTAATAGCACTCAGCACTTCATGTGAATGAAGAGCTAGTTGTGTTTCACAGGAACGATGTTTTCTAAACCCATGTTGACTGTGTGTCAATAGACCGTTTCCTTCGAGGTAATTCATAATGTTCGAACACAATATATGTTCTAAAATCGTGCTGCATATCGACGTTAACGATATGACTAATTTAGTGGATTAGACCTACTACCTTTCTTGAATATTGGTGTGACCTGTGCAACTTTCCAGTCTTTGGGTACGGATTTTTCGTCGAGCGAACGGTTGTATATGTTTGTTAAGTATGGAGCTAATGCATCAGAATACTCCGAAAGGAACCTAATTGGTGTACAGTCTGGACCAGAAGACTTGCTTTTTTTAAGTGATTTGAGTTGCTTCACTACTCCGCGGATATTTACTTCTACGTTACTCATGTTGGCAACTGTTCTCGATTCGAATTCTGGAATATTTACTTCGTCTTCTTTTGTGAACGCATTTCGGAAGGTTGTGTTTAGTAAATCTACTTTGGCAGCACAGTCTTTGATAGTATCTCCATTGTTATCGCGCAGAGAAGGCATTTATTGTTTCTTGCCGCTAACATACTTCACATACGACCAGAATATCTTAGGATTTTCTGCCTTGTTTCGAGACAAAGTTTCGTTGTGAAAACTGTTATAGGCGTCTCGCATTGAACTTCTGGCTAAGTTTCGAGCTTCTGTAAAGGATCGCCAATCTTGGGGATTTTGCGTCTGTTTAAATATGATATGTTTGTTTCGTTGTTTCTGCAACAGTGTTCTAACCCGTTTTGTGTACGAAGGAGGATTAACTCCGTCGTTTGTTAATTTATTTGGTATAAACCTCTCAATTGCTGCCGATACTATTTCTTTGTATGATTAATTTGGAATGAGAGGAGATTTCCTCTTAGCAAGGTGTGAACTGAATTTTTATCTGCTTTTTTGAATAGGGATATTTTTCGCTTATTTTCCGAGGATTTGGGGAGTATAATATTCAATCTCGCTACGACAACCATGTGTTCACTAATCCCTATACCGGTTTTGAAGCTGGTTATTAACACAGGATAATTTGTTGCTAAGAGGTCAAGTGTGTTTTCGCAACCGGGCTCACGAACTAACTGCTCGAAATAATATATTGGACACCTGACCTATTCAGCGGAACTCGAAACCTAACCACCCTTTGGTGCAAGTCGAGCAATCTGCAGGCTACACGGTCGCAGAACCGTCTGAGTCTCTGATTCAGACCCTCCACTCGGCTCTGTACCAGAGGTCCGCAATCGGTCCTGTCGACTATGCTGGAAATGGTCAGCGCTGCTTTCATCTTTGCAAGCAAGTCTGGCAGCCTTTACCACTTCTGTTAACCGCTCGAAACCAGAGAGAATCTCTTATGATCCAAAGCGACACACATCATTGGTGCCGACGTGAGCAACCACCTGCAGTTGGCTGCACCCTTTGCTCTTCATTTCATGCGGTAGGACCCTTTCCACATTGGTATGCACACGGAGTGCACATTGGTTTTCTTAAACTCCTTGTCAGCCAAGTCCCTAAGGGGCCCCATAACGCGCCTAACATTGGAGCTCCCAACTACCAATAGTCCCACCCTCTGCGATTGCCCGGATCTAGCAGGCTGAGTGGTTTCCTCTGAAACAGGACAGGTGACAGCATCTGGCTCAGCGACAGTGTCAGCCACAGACATTTGTCAGACAAACCGGGGAGGCCTTACGTGCGGCCACCTGGGAAGTCTTTCGCCGCCTGCTTCGCCCTAGGGCGACCTCCCACTCGACCACAGGTGAGGGGTCAGCCTCAGTGCAAGCAGTAACTGTGGTGTCACCGCCAGACACCACACTTGCTAGGTGCTAGCCTTTAAATCGGCCGCGGTCCGGTAGTATACGTCGGACCCGCGTGTCGCCACTGCCAGTGATTGCAGACCGAGCGCCGCCACACGGCAGGTCTAGAGAGACTTCCTAGCACTCGCCCCAGTTGTACAGACGACTTTGCTTGCGATGCTACACTGACAACTACGCTCTCATTTGCCGAGATGATAGTTAGCATAGCCTTCAGATACGTCAATTGCTACGACCTAGCAAGGCGCCATTGTCAATAGATATTTAACTTGTGATGTCTGTACCGTCAGACCGATGTACACCACTTATGGATTAAAGTTAAGTATTCTACCAGTTACCTCCTGTTTTGCTAGGCTTATTTCTCTGACCTGTTCCAGACTTCACGCCAATGTACGTGAGCTTAAAAGCGTGCATTTCGGCCTCCTCTAGCAACACAGTGTTGGCTCCTCTGCCAACACTTCAGTAATTGGGTTGGCCACTGGTGAGGACCGATCGGAGGACTCTGACGCATTGGACGTCCGTTGGATCCCCGCGGCCGGTTCACAACAGTGGTGCCCATCCACTGCAGCCTCAAGCTGTGTACCCGAAGCCATCGCAGCTTGAAGCTGAGAGCGAAGTGTCACCAACTCGGCTCGCATCCGCACACAACAATCGCAGTCCCTGTCCATACCAAAGTCCGTGGAAAACTAAACTATGCAGATAAACGGACTATCGGCACGTGCTGCGCAACTGTAATGTAGACCCTGACGAAAACGGACGAACTGTGTCTAGTAATACGCAGATATTCAAGAACCTAACTACCGAAGAACTGAGGTGAAACTAAATAACATGCCCCTGATAAGGAACTTGTAATATATCACAAAATCGGTTTACTTTCTGACGCAAACGAAAACGCGAGAACTGTGGCTATTAGATGTTAAATTTACACTCAGAAACTCAAGAAACTAAACTATTAAAGCACACAGATGATATAATAAAATTCGCTCCTGGTTCGGACCTAGTAAATGTCACAAAAGCGGGTTACTTATCTGTTGCTGCGTCTGTCGCGGTCGGCTACTACTGCACGTAATGCAATGCGATCAGAGTGAGACATAACGTGGGGCATTCCTTCCAACAAGCAGCATATGGCAGCGATATAATCATCGGTAGCGCGAAAGAGGAAGGTAAATAAGTCCGAGATGAGAGTTAAAACAGCGGCCACCAGCAATCGTTACTGTAGTTGTAACTTGTCTCCTACGTGCATGTCGCGTTTCTCGCGGCAGGTGATAGGTTGACGGTACCTCGTCGCTGAAGTCGCATAGGGGGCAGCTGCGACGTGGATCCCTTTCGCCTGTTCACGTCGATGCGAAGGACCCTGTTTTTTTATTTTACTGAGACGCAGGCGAAGAACTGCGTCGTGACCTACAGGAACGTCGAGTGCATCTTGGAGACATTGCTGAAGAAACGCAAACGTGCGCCATTTCCAGAAGGATGCTTCGTAACTGTAACCCTGCTCAGCAATCCTCAGAGTGGAGACCAGCTTAATCAACATGACTCGTATTGAATTTCCATAAATATGAGGCTGTCACGAAACTATCACCCTGCAGTTTCGTTTTACAAGCAAAATCAGAGCGGTCACTGAAAGTCACAGGATGCACTGCAACAGTTCGTTAATCAGCTCAGAGACACATCGAGACTTCGAGCCTGTCGATCCTATTGGCACCGCCATTATACTCGAAGATATGCATGAACTACGCCGAAGTTGGATGTGCATGCCACCATATGCTCAATAATTCCTTAGAAGCCAAGAACTCCTTGAGTTTGGGATATTTAGTAGGCATAGGATCCAGCTCAGCCGAGCCCGTAACGCAATGAAAATCTCCGCCGATGACTACTGGATGGCTCGCGGCCAAAAAAAGACCAACACCTTCATTAAAAAGGGTGGATTTGGCGCGAGTGTTATCTTTTTCAAACGGCGCATAAATATTAGGAAATTGAACCCCCTTGATAATACACGTTTTGGCGCAGCCTTTCGGTAAAAGCTGGATGTATGTTGGTGCAAGCACGTCTTTATAAACAATTACGGTGCACATTTAGTGTCGAGGTTAATATTCTACATGAGTCATAGTCAGTTATATTATCAAAACCATTAGTAGGCATTTCTTGTAGTAAAATTACCATAAATTCGCCATACTTTCGAAAATCAATAAAAGACACTGTTTGCTGCATAACTGAGATTGCATTAATACTGAGTGTTGAAATGCAAAACGCTTCCAACCTATTTTTATTAGTGAGTATAAAAATTGTGCACTCAGTATACGAATGTAAATAAGTTATTAAAAAGTATTGTGCTATCATTTGCTTCTAGAAGTAAAATCAGTGTAAAAAGTAAAACTGACGTAAAACTAAAACCGGAATAAAGGTACTGCTTTGTAGAAAACATCTGCGACACACAGATTGGCAAAATTAGTAGACATTAGATTGTAAAGATACCGAAATCACGTCACTACTTTATTCAAATCCACCAAAAATAAACGTAAAGCACATCTATTTAAAAAAGCAGAAAGAAATTCGCTTAACGCCTTTGTAAGAGACAGTCTCCACTCCTTCCGATTTGATTATGCGAGCGCAGACCAGAGGTGGTCTGGATTCAAAGAAATAGTATCGACGGCAATGGAGAGATACATACCAAATAAATTAATAAGAGATGGTGCTTGTTGTGGGTTGGCAGGAGAGCCAACACCGGTATGAGAGGAAGCCGAAAGGCACGGGTTTTAGCTCACGCAGGCTGGCGTGAGGTCTGGAACATGACAAGGAAATTAGACTGTAGAAAAAACTGACATAGCTGGTGGAATACTTAACTTTAATCCATAAATGGTGAACGTCGCTCTTGACGGTACATGTTCTACAGTATCAATAGTAACTGGTGATGGCGCCTTGCTAGGTCGTAGCAAATGACGTAGCTGAAGGCTATGCTAACTATCGTCTCGGCAAACGAGAGAGTAATTTGTCAGTGAACCATCGCTAGCAAAGTCGGTTGTACCACTGGGTCGAGTGCTAGGAAGTCTCTCTAGACCTGCCGTGTGGCGGCGCTCGGTCTGCAATCACTGATAGTGGCGACACGCGGGTCCGACGTATACTTACGGACCGCGGCCAATTTAAAGGCTACCACCTAGCAAGTGTGGTGTCTGGCTGTGTCACCACATTCCTCCCCCGCAAATCGACGCACGGTTTTGGCATAAGGCTTCCGCCCGCCGTGGGGAGGACCCCATGTTGACCATCTCGGGGCTGAGAGCGATACGAGGACAAAAAGAGCAATAACGCGTCCTCCCGAGAATGCGACTCTTTCAACTTCAACATCTGTGACTTGAAAGTCCTGATCAATCGTTCAGCGGCACCGTTTGACTGTGGCGAAAACGGCGCGGACGTCAGATGTTGAATACCATTGGTCTTGCAGAATGACTGAAATTCTGCAGACATGAATTGTGGGCCATTGTCGGAAACAGTAGTCTGTGGAAGACCTTCGATGCAAAAGATAGCAGATAACGCTTGGATGGCGGCAGATGACGTCGTGGAAGACATCCGGACAACAAAAGGAAAATTACTGAATGAATCTACCACAACCAACCATCGAGCATTCCAGAATGGACCAGCAAAATCGATGTGTGAGCATTGCCAAGGGGAAGTGGCTTTTGGCCATGCAAAAAATTGCCGCGGTGGTGCTGATTGTTGTTCGGCACACACCATGCAAGAAGAGCACATATTCGTAATCGCGGCATCGATTCCGAACCAAGTACAGTGCTGACGAGCAAGTTGTTTCGTTCGCACTATACCCCAATGTCCTTGGTTGAGAAGCCGTAAGACAGAGGACTGTAACGAACGTGGTACCACGACCATGGACTGATCATTATCTGAACGCAACAGCAAAACACGTCGTACAAAAAGTCTCCTTGTGAGCAAAAAATCGGCGAACCAACGGATCCCCGATCCGTGACTTTGACAAGGGCCATTGCGGAACAACAAAACGCAGAACGGTAGCAAGGACAGGGTCGGCAGCTGTGGCTGTAGCTACACGACGAAAATCAATCGGAAACGATTCGACCACGTCATCGGTTTCCGAATCAATGAACATGCAAGCAAGTTCGGAGGAATCGAATGCTCTATCCTCAGCAACAGGCAAAAGGGACAACGCATCGGCGTTTCCGTGCTTAGCAGTGGACCGATACAAGATATCGTAGCGGTACTGCGAGAGGAAAATAGACCAGCGAATGAATTTCTGCGCTGTACGTGGAGGTACAGGCTTGGTCGGATGAAAAAGCGATGTCAAAGGTTTGTGGCCTGTGATGATGGTAAAGTGACGACCATTTTGTCTCAAGACCTGAAATAATGTTCTGAGATTGGCTAAATGTTCTTCTTCCATCTTTCCGGAGATCACAATATCGTCCATATAGTTTGCTGCAGTAGGGACCGACGCACAAACAGTTTGTAGATATTGCTGAAACAATGCAGGGGCGGATGCACATCGGAATGGCAGTCGTTTGAATCGATACAAACCAAGATGCGTGTTAACCACCAAAACGCGCTGGGATTCTTCGTCCACCGGTATTTGCAAGTACGCATCTGCTAGATCCAACTTCGAAAAATATTTACCCGGGCACAGTTTGTCAAAAAGATCTTCCGGGCGGGGTAAAGGAAAAGTGGCAGTCACTAGTTGTGGATTCACTGTTGCCTTGAAGTCCACACAAAGTCTCAATTTTCCGGAAAGTTTTGGCAAAAATACTGAGGGTGATGCCCAGAGAGAAGCCTGCACACGTTCAATTACACCTTGTGATTCCAAATCGTGTAACGTTTTTGCGACCTCATCACGCAATGCGTGGGGAACATTGCGCGCTCTGAAAAATTTCGGTTGCGCGTTTACTTTCCTGTTCCAAATGTGCCTTATAGTTCTTAGCACAACCGAGGCCCGGTGCAAAAATGTCTGCATATTCTTCACAGACGAGAAACACTGGCTGAAGGCACAGTCCTGTTCACTGATAGGACCTGATTTACTATAGACAAGTTAAACAACTGAAATAAATCGAAACCAAACAAGTTCACTGCAGAAGAAGAACGAAGGACGTAAAATGACAAGTTTTGTTTGTCCCTTGTATGTTGCAAGAAGGCTGCACTGTCCTAACACAGGGATCACTTGACCTAAATAGGTACTTAACATTTGCGGCACGCAACGGAGGTGTGCCCAGCAGTTTGTAAGTGTCTTGATTGAGCAGTGAAACTGCAGCCCCGGTATCGAGCTGGAATGGTATCACTTTGCCGTTAATGTCCAAGTCCACAAAAAGTTTATTGTCCTGCTGACGACAAGAGCGACTGTCTCGTGCATCGTGAAGTGACACTGGTACAAAATCACTTGTGACTTGACGGGAGTGCCTGCGATGTCGACGCACACTATTTGTGGGACGAACACAGTCACTGTTAGAGAGAGTGGCACTGGGCGGAGTGGCATGAACTATATGAATTTCCATAGGCGAAGTGTCGCGGGCCTGAGTATCCTTGGTTCGATTCCGATTCCGGCGCGAAGCAAAGGGCCTGGAATGGTTTTGAGCTTCCGATCTGAGCTTTTTCTGGCAAACACTTTGAACATGTCCTTTTTTATTACAGTGAAAGCAAATAGCTTGGTGTGATGGGCAAGTCTCACGTGAATGTCTAGTAGCACACCGCGGGCATGATTTGAGCACTGCATTTGCTTGCCGGCGCGGTACATATGGCTGAGAGCCTGGCGGCTTTGGCGTGGCCGGGCGCGAGGACTGTTTACTGTTCCATGCAACTCGCCCGGCGGGCCGGTTAACCTGACACGGGTGGCGAAATCTCAAATGATTCCTGAGCAAAGTCAAGTGTGTCCTGCCGATCCAATATGTCCATCACTTGTTGAAGGGAGGGATTGACTAGTTTCAAAATCTGTTCCCTTATACGAACATCAGAAACGTTCTGTGCAATTGCATCACGTACCATAGTATCTGAATAAGGGAGTCCACATTGACACTCAAAAGCACAATCCCTAGTAAGGCCTTGCAAGGTTGCAACCCACTCCCGATGAGTCTGACCTGCCATACGTTTTGTACGAAAGAAGGTATACCGTTTGGCAACTACATTGACTGATTCTTTGAAATATGCATCTAATGCAGACAAAATTTCGTCGTAGGACAGAGTTGCTACGTCACATCAGGGAAATAATTTGACTATCACACGGTACGTGGCGACCCCGACGGAAGATAATAAAAAAGGCTGCCACTCGTTACCTTGAATTCTGTAGGCGGCGAGATAGAATCCAAATTGGCGTGACCACTCCGTCCAGCTTTCCAGTGCAGCATCAAAAGGACGAAAAGTTGGTGCAACTGCGTATTGTGGCTGCGTTAGCGGTGGAGCGGCGGCTGCCGCATCGTTTTGCATTGCACGTGACCCTGGATGAGCTGTCCAAGGGCATCCAGTAAGGCCTGCGTCTGCTGATTCTGTAAGCGATATAATTCGGACAGTACATCTGGAGATGGTGGCGAAGCCATTACACAAGTAAACCAGGGCAGTATAGTTACGAACGCGGTGTGGCCTCGTCGCCAAATGTTGTGGGTTGGCTGGAGAGCCAACACCGGTATGAGAGGAAGCAGAAAGGCACGCGTTTTAGCTCACGCAGGCTGGCGTGAGGTCTGGAACAGGACAAGGAAATTAGACTGTAGAAAAAACTGACATAGCTGGTGGAATACTTAACTTTAATCCATAAATGGTGAACGTCGCTCTTGACGGTACATGTTCTACATTATCAATAGTAACTGGTAATGGCGCCTTGCTAGGTCGTAGCAAATGACGTAGCTGAAGGCTGTGCCAACTATCGTCTCAGCAAATGAGAGCGTAATTTGTCAGTGAACCATCGCTAGCAAAGTCGGTTGTACCACTGGGTCGAGTGCTAGGAAGTCTCTCTAGACCTGCTGTGTGGCGGCGCTCGGTCTGCAATCACTGATAGTGGCGACAAGCGGGTCCGACGTATACTAACGGACCGCGGCCGATTTAAAGGCTACCACCTAGCAAGTGTGGTGTCTGGCTGTGACACCACAGTGCTGATCGCCTATGGTTCACAAAACTGGTTAGTACACTACTGTATAAGCGACTAGAAAACTTGACATCTTTAAAAGAACGCAAAATCCCCAAGACCGGTTAGCTTTTACAGAAGATCGAAACTTAGTGCGAACTTTAGTGCGAGATGCTTTTAATAGTTTCCACAACGAAACTCTGTCTCGAAACCTGGCAGAAAACTCCAAGAGATTCTACTCATACGCAAAATATACCAGCGGCAAAACACACTCAGTACCTTCACTGAACGATAACGATAGTGATACTATTTATGACACTGCCACTAAAGGAGAGTTCTAAACACATCTTTCCGAAACTACTTCACTAAAGAAAACGAAGTAAATATTCCAGAATTCAGTTATTGAACAGTTGCAACTATGAGTAACTTAAAAGAAGATATTTTCGATGTAATTAAGCAGATTAAATCAGTTAATAAAAAAAAGGCCTCCGGTTCTGATTGTATACCAGACAGAGTCCTTTCGGAGTATGCTAATACAATAGATACATTCTTAGCAATCATATACAACCGCTCGCTCGTCGAAACATCCTACCCTAAAGATTGGAAAGCTGTACAAGTCACACCAAGACCCAAGAAAGGAAATAGGAGTAATGCGCTGAATTACAAATCCGTATCGCTAACGTCGTTCTGTAGTAGGCTTTTGGAACATATACTGTGTTCGAATATTATGAATTACCTAGAAGAAAACGACCTATTGCCAAATACTCAGCACGGATTCATAAAATATCGTCCTTTTGAATCACAACCGACTGTTTAGTATCTCGAAGTAATGAGTGCTGTCGACAGGGGATGTCAGATTGATTCCATATTTTTAGATTTTCGGAAGTCATTTGATATCGTTCCTCACAAGTGACTTCTAATCAGATTGCGTGCCTATGGAGTATCGCCTCAGTTGAGCGACTGGGTTCGTGAGTTCCTGCCAGAAAGGTCGCAGTTCGTAGTAACTGACAGAAAATCAAGGAGTAAAACGGAAGCGATATCTGGCGGTCCCTAAGGAAGTATTATAGGCCATCTGCTGCTCCTGAGCTACATAAAGGACATAGGAGACAATCTGAGCTCTCTTCGATTGTTTGCAGATGATGCTGTCATTTACTGTCATACAAAATCATCAGATGATCAAAATCAATTGCAAAATGATTCAGACCAGGTATCTGTATGGTGCGAAAGTGGCAATTGACTCTAAATAGTGAAAACTGTGAATTCATCCACATGAGGTCTAAATGAAATTTCGGTTACAAGACAAATCACACAAATCTAAAAGGTGTTAACTGAAGTAAATACTTAGGGATTTCAATTACGAATAACTTAAATTGGAACGATTACATAGGTGATGTTGTGGGTAAAGGAAACCAAAGACTGCGATTTATTGGCAAAACACTTAGAAAGTGTAATAGATCTACTAAAGAGACTACTTACACCACGTTTGTTCGCTCTCTTTTGGAATAGTGCTGTATGGTGTTTGATGCGCATCAGATTGAACTGACTGAGAACATCGAAAGAATTCAAAGAAGGGTAATTATTTTTGTATTAGGGGAGTGAGTGCCACGGAGTGAGTGCCATACGCAAAATGGGGTTGTAATGATTGAAACAAAGGCGTTGTTCCTTGCGGCAGGATCGACTCGTGAAATTTCAATCACCAACTTTCTCCTCCGATTGTGAAAATATTTCGTTGGCTCCCACTTACACAGAGACAAATGATCGCCATAATAAACTAAGAGAAATTAGAGCTCACACAGAAAGATTTAAGTCCTCGTTTTTCTTTCGCTGCGTTCGGGGTGCGGAACGGTAGAGAAATAGCTTGAAGGTACTGTAGTTCGATGAACCCTCTGCCAGGCACTTAATTGGGAATTGCAGAGTAATCACGTCGATGTAGATGTATTACTAGGGATTTGTGTACAACATTTCTTCCGCGACAGAGGGACTGAGGCAGGGGTGCTACTGCATGTTTCCGTCCTCCTGCTACCGCCACGGACCAAGGCTGTCAGTGTGACGTGCTGAGCGAGCGCTGTCCTGCCCACGCCGTCCCCAGCTACGTCGGCCGAAATTGCTGCTTCCGCCAGGCCACCCGAGGAGTGGAGCCCGAGACTGTCGTAGCTGGTTTCTACTTGTCCACTGTGGTAGCTCTCGCTACTCTGTTCGTTTTTGCGCTTAGCGGACGCCGCGCCCTGCTCTTTTGACGTGTTCAGTGCCTTCAAGGTGTTCGGTTTGCTAGCAGATGCGGGCTTGCCGAACGACGCTTTCGTCAAGCAGAGCGTACGAGTACGTACCTTCCGTTTCACTTAAGTTTTCTGATACGGGGGCGTTGGCCAACGTATCTAGGTTCTGTTTTTTGCCAATATTACCCCTGCTCCTCCTCATATGTGATCTTTTTGTTGTCCTCTGATGCGTTTGCCGATGGGGGCGGCGGAGTTAAGGTGGCCTAGGCAAAGTGACCTCCAGCTGTTCTGGAATCTCACTTGCATTACTTTCCACTGCAACTGAAGTTCCCTGGTTTGCTGCCTGTAACTGTTCTGGTGAGAGTGATGGACCCAGATTAACCTCCATCAGTTCCTGTGTCTCATTAGTAATGATATGCGAAGGAACAGTAGCTTCCACCTCGTCTACTTGCACCGTCTGCTGGGGTTGTATACCGTGCCCACGACTATCCCATTCAGTAACAGAACAAGAGTGCCACCAGCGCTCACAGCACCTTCATGGGGAAGCTCCAGCTAGCGTTTACTCGCACACTTCATCCTTAAATGTTCCATCGAATGATAGATGGAACAAGCTGGGGGTTGGCCGATATACATACCTGACCCCAACATCTGTCAGTGCTGACATAAGTGGGGATGTGTTTATTGAGGTCCACGCGAACACCTTTCACGCTACTGTTAACATTATATCGGTGGGCACCGGACTATTTCTCACTGATAGCACTACACCGTACTGAATAAGGGCACAAGTAGTCAGTTCATTCGGATATCCAGATTGCACATTAAATATCCCGACTTGCTGAACACCATAATCAGATTGCCCAATTTCAACACAGCTCACACTACCGTCAGTGTGTTGGAATTTATGCACGCCTCCGTCTTTTTCTACAGATTGTTTGCAAATGTCATTTGTTATGAATCTGAGAAGTAGTGAGTACTACATAAAGCCCAGCTGGAATGTATCTACTATTTCTCCTGGCAATATGAGATCTTCGAATAACAATTTATGAATTTCAAACACCGTCGGGCTCAAAGCATTGCAGTCAAAAACGCGCTGAGCCTTTTGGGCTCTAGTGAACGTCTACATTTTTACTAATGTTATGTTGCAATTCAGCTCGTCGCGCGGGGTATCCGTGTGGTCTAGGGCGCCTTGTCACGGTTCGCGCAGCTTACCCCCGTCTGAGGTTAAAGTTCTCCCTCGGGTGTGCGTGTGCGTGTTGTCCTTAGCGTAAGTTAGTTTAAGTTAGATTAAGTAGTGTGTAAGCTTAGGAACCAATGCCCTCAGCAGTTTGGTCCCATACGACTTACCACAAATTTCCAATTTTCAATTCAGCACGCTGCTCGTCTCCTTTCCGCGAACACTGCCCGGCGATCTAAACATGCCTGTTGAGGCTGCATTGCTCCGTACGATGTGCACTCGGCGAGAACCACTTTGGGTAACCTTACACACTCCCAGACAGACCCAAACTTCAGTCTCTATCATTCTCCTTGTTGCAGGAATCCAAGTAGCGTTGCGAGCATTAGATGATGAATTTAATAGACTACGATATAAGGATGTAGACAGTGCGACATGCGGAAGTTTGAGTCGGTCTGGGCAGCGTGCATGAATAGCCAGAGTGGTGAAGGCAACTGTCAGTGATTAACAGGAAATCCGGTTTGAGTCCCGATCGGACACAGATTTTCATATGTCACTATTGGGTAGTAGATCTATACCTAATACAAGTGATGTCAAGAAATTCTCAGTCAGTGTATTAATTTCGTACAGCTGTGGATCGTCAACAGTTTCCCTTCTTTCGGACATGCATGCAAGTAAAATGGTTCAAATGGCTCTGAGCACTATGGGACTTAACTGCTGAGGTCATCAGTCCCCTAGAACTTAAAACTACTTAAACCTAACCAACCTAAGAACATCACACACATCCATGCCGGAGGCAGGATTCGAACCTGCGACCGTAGCGGTCGCGCGGTTCCAGACTGTAGCGCCTAGAACCGCTCGGCCATTCCGGCCGGCTGCAAGTAAAAAATATGAATAACATTCTCAAACTGTTCTCGTCTTGGGTAGCCCTCCACTGCTATGTCTGGACTTTCTGCTGGCCGTTTGAGTGTACACTGCCTCCCAAAAAACGGGAGTACCCAGAAAACTTGGTTAGATGTCAATATATTCGTAACTTTATACGTGTACACGCCATCGACAAGTATGTAAATGATTGGAGCTGTGATTGTCTGTGACAGGTAGAACAGCCACCAGAATGCATTAGTATTGTTCGTGATTAGTGTTGTTACCTGGCCTTGAGGAGTATGAGATGCATGATTAACATCAGGTGTTCGGTGGTCGTTGTGGAGGGCACAGAAATGCAAGGTGCTTTTTGTGAGACAGCAGTATCAACGCATGACACCTTTTGAAAGGGGCCTCATTTTGGACCTCCATTTGCCCAGCTGGTCGAATAGTGGAATATCCAGATTTTTGGAGCATTCTGATGCGAGAGTTGTCAGATGGTGCACTGCATTAGAATATCAGGGTCGTCAGAGTTCCAGTCGACCGCATTTGACCAATACAATGGACGATCGCCGTATTGTGCACTAAACACATCGTAACCCATTCACATCTGTGTCTGCCATAAAAGAACGAATAAAGGACTCCCTGCAAAATGGTGTGTTACGTCAGATCGTTGGTCCGAGATTATCAGCAGCCGGGCTAGTGAATTAACGTTATATGTGTAGTCTGCCGTTGACACAAGCGGCTGCGTCTGGAGTGGATCCGTGAGCGAGAAGAATGGACTGCTGGTGAATGGCGTCGAATTGTGTTCAGAGAAACATCGCGGTTCTGGATTACCCCAAATGACAGACGGCGGTACAGCGGCGACCTGGGGAGAGTGTAAGCTTATATCCACTAGCATCGCTGCTATCGATAGTGTAGTGGTGCTATTGGTTTCGCATTTGTTTGGAGCATTTTGCGAACGGTTCGCGCCAAGTGATGAGGAGTGTGTGATTGAGTGTCTAACGTGACGAAACCGCGGAAATCTTGGGTCGCAAAAATGTTATTAACTTGTGACAAAAGTATCATCGCCGGTGTGCAATCGCTCGTGCGTATCACGAGAATGCAGCAGTAGTTCGCGAAATGAGTGACTGCAGTTAATGGATGTGCATGTGACCTCGAGAATAACATGTTTAGACTGAGAGCAGTGCAGCCCTGTGATGCTCAGAAATATTACAAAGTTCCACCAGACTCATGTGACGTCACTCGTCAGTGTAGGAACCCCCTGCTCCCCTCCCCAATCCCCTCTGAACTTATTTGAACATTGCAGGGACGTTCCAGCATCATTGCAGCGCACACTACGAGGGACGAAGCGAACGTGGTCTGAACAGTACGAGGTGAGTGGGAATTAAATAAGCATACAGACGTCAAAAATGGTTCAAATGGCTCTGAGCACTATGGGACTTAACTACTGTGGTCATCAGTCCCCTAGAACTTAGAACTACTTAAACCTAACTAACCTAAGGACATCACACACATCCATGCCCGAGGCAGGATTCGAACCTGCGACCGTAGCAGTCGCGCGGTTCCGGACTGCGCGCCTAGAACCGCTAGACCACCGCGGCCGGCTCATACAGACGTTAAACATCATCATATACACAGGGTGTTAAAAAAGTTTCGAATACCTTGAGTGGTGGTAGCACTCATCGAAACAAGAAAAATATGTCCAATAAACATGGGTCCGGGAACGCATATTTTCCGAGATAAACACGTGTTTATACAAGGGGCTGCGCGACGCCCGGTTGCACTGGCGCTCAGTCAGATGTGTCGACAGTGTATTATGATGTCTTACAGTACTCTACCTACCATTAAATAGTCTGCAGTTAGTTGTGTGGTTCGAGTCATGTTGTAGGTTACGTTAGTTTTCGTAGCGTTTGTGTGCCTTATTGTACAGTAGTGTCAACCATGGCTACGTATCATGGCGTTTTACCTTCTACCAAATGCGGATTCACTTGTATCTTTACTGTTATTGCGATGTTTTTATGTCCAATTGGTGTAGTACACTTACATTTGTGTCTTCCACCACTTGTTAGCAATGGAAGCCTACTACTCGGCAAGTGAAATGGCGGATATGATTTTCTGCAATGATTTAGCAAATGGACGTAGTCTGCGAGCCCGTGCCTTCTACCTTTAAAATGTCCACCGCGCTGAGTGCCCTCTGATAAGCTGTTCGGCAGACTTTTCCAGCGTCTGAGGGATCCAGATACCCTTGTTCCACGGAAGATTGATAGTGGGGGACTCCGTACAGTCTGCACGCCTGACATGGAGGAGCGTGTGTAACGTTCGGTGGAGGAAACTCCTGGGACCAGTGTGCGACGATTAGCAGCAAAATTCAAATGGCTATGAGCACTATGGGACTTAACTGCTGAGGTCATCAGTCCCCTAGAACTTAGAACTACTTAAACCTAACTAACCTAAGCACATCACACACATCCATGCCCGAGGCAGGATTCGAACCTGCGACCGTAGCGATTAGCAGCAGAAGGGGTGTCTCACTCTCTTATCTGGGAGTTACTTCATGGACAACTGCTGTACCCATATCATCTACAGCGCGTTTAGGCCCTAAGGCCACAGGATCATCATGGCAGACGGCGGCTCTGTCAATGGCTGTTACAGAAGTGTGCCGCTGATCCACAGTTACACCCAAGATTTTATTTACACGTGAGATAGGTTTACAAGAGATGGTGTTGTGGATTTCCATAACCAGCATGTATAGGCAGATGTAAATCCCCAAGTAATTCAGGAAAGAAGGCATCAACACCTATTCTCAATCAACGTATGGGCAGGCGTACCTGGCGATAGATTAATAGGGCCATACGTGCTATCACATAGGTGAACTGGGGCGCATTATCTGGACTCTCTCATTAATGTATGGCCTACCTTGCTGGAGGTTGTGCCACAGTAGCAACGAATAAAAATGCGGTTCATGCATGATGGTGCACCAGCATATTTTCGTCACAATCTGCTCGAACATCTGGCCGTTGGATTGATCAGGAAGCCTAACCTCTCGGCGTGCTCGTTCCCCAGTCCTCAGACCCCTAAACTTTTGGTTATGGGAACACTTCGAGGAATTAGTCTGCGCTATGCCAACCAATGATATGCGGACACTACAGTTGCGTGTCAGCAGGTACAATAACAACCGGATGTACGTCATTACTTACGCCGAAGGGAAGAGGGGCGGCTTGTGAATTTAAACCACGTTGAACACCTCCTGAAAACACGCGTTTATCACAGAAAGTATTCATTTCGCTTGTTTCGATAAGTACTACCACCTCTCAAAGTATTACACTTTTTTTTAACATCCTGCATACATGGCCTCATCCCAACCGAAGGTACGTTCGCTTACATTGCGAATATGTCTTAGGACTTCTAATTATCGGATCAGAGGTGCCGATTGCAGGGACTGAGAAATTGTACTCAAGTGCTTGTGACGTGTGTGTAGTGCTTGTGACGTGTGTGTGATAGACAAAGAACTTTAAGTGCCCAGTAATCCCAGTTGAAATAATAGCAGGGTGAGTATATGCAAAGAACTTGCGGTCAAAGAAGTGGCAATAAGATTGTAACAGCTTCCCACCATACCAGACGAACAAGTGACGATCGGAGCCATTGGCAATGATTCGTACTGTGGCGCCACAGAAGAGCTGACCTCAGGACAATAGAGCATCGCGAGCCGTATCATCTCCCCACCACTAATGGAAGCTGGAGTATGACAGCTGAATATCACAGCATTTCAGCTTTGGTCCACGCCGCGGCGCACCAATAGAGATGATATCAAGACAACTGAGCATCGAGAGCCGCATCTGACTCCATCCACCTCGCACCCAATGGAACACGAGCAGTGCTGACGTCACACACCAACATTCAGCCGGTGCACTCTAGAAGTTAGCAGACTTAGTGTCGCGGAACTTGCGTGACATAAATTAACGACAGTAGCGCACCATGCATTGTATTAACACTAATAAGGCGATCAATAAATACATTGTATCATATAGCATAACGAAACTAATTAACAGTTATGGTTATTCCAAAACGAACCTAATTTTGCAAATGTCAGATATATCTGAGCAGCTAACGAGTGTTAAAGATTGCTGCCAGCGCTCACTGCTGTGCATTAATGAACTGATGGTGTATTTTAGTGTTGAGTTCTGTCCTTGTCAGTGTGGAGTGCTCTTGATTTGTAGAGTTGTTCTTGCGTGGGGGATAGGTTCTGTATATGTAATTAGTGTGAAGTATAAAAATATGTAATCCAACTACCGATGTGAATACAGATATGGATGATGTAGCATGGTTACTTAACTGCGAAACTGAGGAAGTAGATCTAAGGAGAGTAAAGAGAGAGATAGTTGACGAAGAGGCTTTAAGTGATGTGATATATGTTAATCTGATGAAGGAAAAGACGGAAGTAGTAGACGATAAGGGTTTAGAGGACTCCAATTTTGAGGCAATGTGTAAGCATGTAACCGAGATGGTTGACAGGAAGTGTCACATGATGACACTGTGAGTAATACTTCCATGGTCAGTGATGTGGGAAGTTCAGGTGTGGCTTTCCCCCCAGCTTGCACATTTATTAAACATGAAGAAAGGAATCATAACCTAGACTTACTTGCTGTGATAAAGCAGCTTTTGGAAGACAACACTAACCAGAACCAGAAAAAAATTAACAGGGAATCTGAAAATATCTGAATAAAATATAAAAAGAGGTAGTAAACAAATTAAGAAAGAGATTAAGAATGAGAAAAAATAAAGTAAAAGGCTCAAGAAGCTCTCATGAAAAAGTTTGATGACAGGCTTCAAACACAGGATCAACGGCTGGATGAAGTGACAGGAGAATTTAAGGAAGAGATCCGGAGGGTGGAAGAAGATTATAAAATGGAGATGGATGTAGTTCAGTCAGTTATTAATCAGTAAGGGCAAGCATGTGACCGACGCCAGTAGGAGGCAACAAAACACATCAATGCTGTAAGGACAGACGTGAATGGACAGATTGAGTCTAACACAAAACAATTAAAGAACTAGGTGAAACTGTTTTGCGTATTGGTTCAGAACAGAAGCAACGTATGGATCGTGTGGATGCTGTATATGCTGATGTGGGAACAGTGAAGCAAGAAATAGGACAACAGATAGAGAATAAGATTAAATCGTTGTTGCATGATGGTGGCATAATTGTAAATAATCTTGTAGGAATACAGAGCAGGGAAGTGTTTGTGAACATGGCAGACTTAAGAAATTTTGAACCAAAATGGAAAAATGCATCCGCGTGATATCCTAGATCAATTTAAGAATGCATTATCAGAGCTGCCGGATGGTCAAAATAACATAAGATTTGTGGTTTCAAGAATGGACGAAGAGGTAAGTACATGGGGAATGAGGATTGGCCAAAAGTATGAAACATATTTAGATTTTCAGAAGGAATTCCTAAATCAGTAATGGTCAGCGAGAATGCAAAACGAGGTTAATAATGACCTCTATCAAAACATGAAATTTAGTTACGAATATGACAGCAGTCTGAAGAAGTCTTTTTCAAGATCTATATGAGAAAAGCTTATACTTTAATGACCAATAAGTAATGAAGCAATGATATCACTGATAATACGTAAACTGCCAGTGATAATGCAGGATAAACTACTAGCCATCCCAAAAGATGACGTAGAAGCCGTCAAGGCAGCGTTAGGGCAGCTGGATTCATTAGAAGAAAGTTGACATGAGATGGAATTCGATCGAGGTAGAGGACAGCCAACGAACCTTGGAAGAACCTCAGAAGAACGAATAAATGATGGCCGCAGGTATAATAAACAAGATGTAATTCTAATAACAGAGGATCGCTTGTTAGAGGATTTCGATGAAGAAATAATGACTACAGAGGGAGAGATGTTACAGCCACCTGCCACAACTCTGGAAGGGATACGCTAGAGGTGAATGAACCAGGTGAAGCAGAGTCACATCTAAACAATGACCATCATTGGCTACAGTTCGAAAGAAGTGAGGAAAACTATCAACGAGTCCTGATGAGGTCCGATTAGGAATTAAAGGAAAAGGACCGACGATATAGTCGATGTGGAAAATGGAGCACAGAAACGAATTAGTGGATGATCTACTAAAGGAAGAAGGAAGTGTGCTCAAAGAAGGTGTGCAACTGACATAGAGGGAGAGATATTTGGGATTACATATGATATTCTTTTAGATTCAGGGAGTCCTATTAATGTTATATCGTAAAAGTTATACACAACTTAATTAGAGCAATGGAAACAAATAATGATTTTTCCTGTGAATGTTGTACGCATTGTGGGTGCTGTAGGTACGAAAAGCGAGGCTGTAAAGGAGCAGAGTTTGGTCGCTGTAAAGATTGATGAGAGAATTTGTGAGGTTTCGGCACTAGTTGTGCCTGGGATGGGACTGCGAAGCAGCAAGCTCGCTGAATCTTTGATGATGGGAATGTAAGAGTGTTTAACGAAGGAAGCGAGGATGTTATTGTCTTTAAGGGTGCCATGGTAGTACGTGAAGTTATAGGAACGATAAGATTATACTTAATGGAATCACAAAACGTACCGCAACATATGCACAAAGGTGATACTACAGAACTAAACAAGAGACATTGGAGATGGGGAAAATCAGGTTAATGTTGAGGACTCTGAACAAACATTTAGAAGAAAGATAACCTCATTAAAGCAAGATGAGCGTGAGGAAATTAAGAATATCATGGATATATTGAGAAAGGACAGTCTAGTTTCTGCAGACGAACCGGGTAGAATTAAAACAGCAGAATGAAAGTTAATTGTCAGGGAGAACTAATCATTCTCCGCAAAATCGTATGCTATTCTACAGGCGAAACGAAAGGCTATGAGTGAAGAAATAACAAAAATGTTGAAGATGAGAGTCACTGAGAGATCAAAGCCAGTATATTAGCTCATTGCTTCTCGTAGAGAAAGGGCATGGTGATGTCAGAATTGTGTGCGATGCCAGACCTGTAAATGAGATCATCTTACCTTAGAGAGATAGACCTCAGAACTTAGAGAAACTACTCCAAAAATTCCATGGAGCAAAGGTATTTAGCAGTATCGATTTGAGATCTGGCTACTGGCGGATTCCGCTGCATAAATACTCAAGACAGTATACGGCTCTTATATATGAGAGCAAAAGCTATCACTAGTGTGCTCTACCTTTTAGGCAATATTTCAACTTCTGCCTTCATCAGATCATTAGACACGGTACTGGGAGAGCAACTACTAAAAAAGATTACTTATTATGTCGATGATATTTTTAAAGCTGTTGGAACGTGGAAAGAGCATGGAGAAATCTTGGATGTTCTCTTAACTACGTTCAAACAAGGTGGAGTGGCCGTGAACATAGAAAAATATGAACTTGCGAAAGACAGAAATCACCTCTGAGGGATTGAACCAGATGAGGCAAAACTATAGGCTATTAGAAACATTCCTGCACCAAGCTGTAAAAAACAATTAGGGGAATTTCTTGGTATGGCCGGATTATACAGAAATTTTGTGCGAGATCGGTCGCTATAAAATCCTCATCTGCTAAACCTCCTGAAGAATAAAGCCTATTACAATGGACAGAAGAGTGTCAACGTGGCTTTGTTGATATTGAAAGTCAGTTGTGTAATCCGAACACCCTGTCACACTCAGACTTAAATAAAGGGTTCTGTATGGTTTGTGAGTCATCAGATTGTTGGCTTGATGTCCATCTCTATCTACTGTATGACGCCAGTGAGAGAGGAATCCAGACCATTGCGTTCACAAGTCAAACACTGAAGAAGTGGAAATGCCAATACACAGTTACAGAGCTGGAAGCGATAGCAATGCTTCGGGGATTTGATAAATTTCGATATTGTTTGATGAGTAGAACAACGAAGATAGTGACAGACCATAAGGCGCTCTCGTTCCTACTTAAGAGTAAATTACGTCAAAACAAGTTAATCAGGTGGACTCTTGCACATCAGAAATGAAAATTTGAGATCGTATATAGGGCAGGTAGTCAAAACATTGTGCCAGATGCATTTCCCGGAATGCCTCTAGGCACTGAAAGTGTTAATGTGAATGGTTTCAAGAGAATAAGATGAAAGTTAATTTAATGAAAGGAGTTCCACATGAAGCTTATATGAAAAATCTTGTAAAGAATATACGGCATGAACAAAACTTGTATCAGGCACTAAAACTTGTAAAGACCAAATATGGTTGCGCAGGTCAAGAGAGTCTTCGTAAGTACTACCGGATACACAGCAACAATAAAGATGAATCTAAGCAAGAAGGGCGTGTACACATTCTGGAACATGCTACTGAAAAGTTGATTTGGTACACCCATTTTAGCAGTGTACACTTTGGTGTTGATAAATGTATAGAAAAAATAAAATAGAAGTGTGTATTCTTTGGTATGAGCAAAAAGGTGAGGAAGGTGCTGAGGACATGCGATGCCTGCCAAAAGGTAAAGACTATGACAATCATACGTCTATGGCCAATGCATCCAATTATACCAGATTGAACTTAGCACGTCATTGCAATTGGTCTACTGGGCCCTTTGTAAAGGCTACAATGGAATTTTCCCAAGTTATGGTAGTGTTGGGAGTAGGGTCCAAATATGTGTAGTTTTACCCTCTGTGAAGAGCTGTTAGTAAAGTAATGGTGGCAAAGATGGCCACTCATTATTTCGTCAATATCTGTAAACCAAAGAGGATCCTCACAGATAATGGTCCCCAATTTGTTTCCACGGAATGAGAAAAGAAAAGATGTTGCATCAGCATAATATTGAACAAATACTAACTGCCAAATATGGACCTGGTCCTATACTCGCAGATTGTTTAACGATGAAAATCTACCGTATGTGTAGGACCTATTGGCATCACAAGCATAGTCATTGGAAGGAGTAACTTGAAGATTTTGAGACTGTACTTCATAGCCTTACACATGTATCCACCGGTTTCGCACCCTGTGAATTATTACTAAACTAGAAACCTGAAACTATTTTTGCTGAACTCACAAGAAATGTTCCAAAAACCACTATGTCATGGGAGGACAAGATACACCTGACAATGCAAACATTGGAGAGAAAAGCGAACCAAAGGAAAGATCATCATGATAAAATCGTTCGTCCAATTAAACATTCATTGGGCGACTTGGTGTTGATTTATACTTATACAAAGTCGTCTAAGATGACAGATGAGAGAAGGAAATTTAATGTGGAGTACAGGGTCCATACAAAATCATTGACATTGAGTGTCCTAATATAGTCGAACTTGAGGTTGTAAAGTTGGGGAAATGTGAAGGAAATCATCATGTTGACAACATTAAGCCGGCCGAGGTGGCCGAACGGTTCTAGACGCTACAGTCTGGAACCGCGCAACCGCTACGGTTGCAAGTTCGAATCCTGCCTCGATCATGGATGTGTGTGATGTCCTTAGGTTAGTTAGGTTTAAGTAGTTCTAAGTTCTAGGGGACTGATGACCTCAGAAGTTAAGTCCCATGGTGCTCAGAGCCATTTGAACCATTTGATTTGAAAACATTAAACCCTATCATAAAGATGAATGTTATAAGAACTCTTATGTATAATGAGGACAAATCTGCTCGGTCAGTTAGCAATGTATGATCGTGTGGGAATTAATGTTACAGGAGGATGAAATGTATTGTACAGTAATAATGATGTTTCTTGTGCTGTATAAACTTTTGAGTCATGCATTGTGTTATAGTACGTTTATTATTAAGATTCTGCATGTGTGTCATATTCTTATACTGTTGTTTTTCATTTTATGAAGCCAATTTTAACTTCAGTACGAAGATTTGAGCATAACTCGATGTCACGTAATTTTGGCTAAAGTAAGGATTAATTATGTTAAACTTCAAGTATCTTAAAAACCACACTGTTAGCCTTAAGAAATTTGTGTATTAGGCTGCGTGTAAGTCAAATAGTAAAGGGGCGATTACTGTCTTTCATGGCCTGCGGGAACTGACGCCTGTAATACGAAGCAGCGTTCTGGTTAGTTCTCTGCGGCAGCGGCCGACACACCTGCCACAGTCAACCGCTGGTCGCGCAGACTGCAGTTTGTGTTTACTGAAACCCACATTCTCCAGCAGTGATTAAGTGAGTAAAGGTTAATGTTTTTTGTTTCTTCTCTCTTCGGTGAACGCTCATGTGCCAGTGAAATTTTGCGAGTGCCGCTAATTTGTGAATGACAGGCGGTTAGTGTTGTTTCTGTTTCAGTGATCTCTAAGACTGCGTGTGGTAGAGTTGTGACTTAGGTTTATTTATGTTCTCAATGTATTTTTGATATACTGAATGATTCATGTGCCTCGTGTTTTTGATAAATTGACGCCGCACGGTAGCGCTATTATGCTACATGAATTTTCTTGGTTTCAACGTTTTAGGTTCAGTCTGTAATCCCTTTTCCTCTTTGATGTTACAGAGTCAAATTTTCATGTTTACTATGTTCTTGTAATTTGTTTGTATTTTGGCTGCACTGTAGGGAAAAATTTGGTAACTAGTGTTTGTATCATATACAAGTTTCTTTCACGTATTACGTTCCGTAACATTTCAACAGCAGTTTTACAATTTTTGAGTGAATGATAGAACGAGTATTGTCACCTAATGGCGGAATAGTACACCAATCGACATTCGTGTAAATTCTTCTCGGTTATTATTACCTTTCTAGCTTGTTAATTGTTTTCTCTTGGGTAAACCCCTACCCCCCTCCGCACCTGTAACGGTCTTCTCTTACCCACCCACCCCGAGGGTCTTCTTTTTTCTACATTCTTTCGGAATTTAGAAACGATTTTTCGTGGGGGAATGTAAGCTTATATGCACTAGCATATCTGCTATCGATAGTGCGGTGATGCTATTGGTTTCGCTTTTGTTTGGCGCTTTTTGCGAACGGTTGGTGCCATGTGATGAGGAGTGTGTGGTTGGTTGTCTAACGCGACGGAACTGCGGAAATCTTGGGTCGCAAAAATATTGTAAAGTTGTGATAAAAGTGTAATCATCGATGTCTAATCGTTCATGCGCACCACGTGAAGGCAGCATTAGTTCGCCAAATGAGTGATGTCCCCGTGCATCTCCCACTCAGCACCACGGCAGAATTGGTTTAACTTCTGTGCCACGAGTGTCGCCCTGGTGGATTGCAGGGAATGGATGTGAATGTGACCTCAAGAATAACATGTTTAGTGTGTGAGCAGTGTAGCCCTGTAAAGTGCAAAAAGATTAATAATAAAGTTCTACCAGACTCGTCTGACACCACTCGGCAGTGAAACACCTCCCCCGCCGCCCCCCCCCCCCCCCCAATTCCCCTATGTATTTATTTGAAAATTGCATGGTCGTTCCAACATTGTTGTAGTGCAGTACTATGAGAGAAGAAGCGAACGTGGTCTGAACAGTGTGGAAGGTGAGTGGGAATTAAATAGACATACGTTCGTTAAACACCATCAAACCGAAGGTACGTTCGCTTACAAGAGGTCCGATTGTTTCAATGCTTAAGAGAGACACAGCGGTGTAAGAAGTCATCGGGTATGAATTCATGTCGCGGCTGGTAGTGACTGAGGGTACGCTGACGGCACAACGGTATATCGCAGACCTCCTGGGGCCTCATATGTTACCTCTCGTGCGACAGTATCGAAGTGCTGTTTCTGAACGGGACAGTGCTCGCCCACACACGGTACGCGTCTCTATGTGCTGTCTGCATGATGTTGGGGTACTCACGTCACCAGCTACAGCCCCTGATCTCAGCATTATAGGATATGTATGGGACCAGTCCGGAAATCAACTACGTCCAATACCCAGGATATCAAGGACCAGTTACAAGAGCTGTGGGCCAGCTTTACACAGTAGAGGATGCAACGGTTTCATGCCATCAGGTTTCATGCCATCAGGTCAGGGGAGATGCAGCGTCATAGATATAAGTGGGCTCATACTGCCAAGTTATTTGTAAATTTGACTCGATTTTGTTATCAATGAAATAACATCACATATCCTCAACCAGTGATGTGCCATATCGCTTCCCCCTCTTCTGATGGGTGCCGTAGTTCTTTAGTCAAACAGTGAAATTCCTGTTCACAGACAGTACGAGACATGTGCAACGCTTGCAGGCCATAGCAAGTATTGTTGGAGGATAACTCCTCAATGTGTTGCGAAACATCCTCTTCAAGGGCAGGTATTCAAATAAATCATGGATAGCCTTTGACCATTTTTGACACCTAATACCGAACAAAAATGCGGAACCATTGATACAGAATTTAAAAGCCTGCCATAAGTACAGTAAATTTATGCAGTACTATTGTATGTGCAGGAAAATGTAATAAGCACAGGAAACGCAATTTGCTGTAGGTGTACGCTGTAGTTTTGGAGAAACTGCTACGGAAAAAAACGCAACTTACTTACAATTTTCTGATATCTAGTACTCTCCTCTTATTTTCTTTGAATGTCGAGTGCTGTGGATTATATCAGTTGGGAACCTTTCGTCATACAATTGCACAGCAACTGTTCCATTGCGACCAACTTTGCCGTGTTCAAGCATCATATCGCTCATTTCGGTATTCATGTACTGGTAGATATCAAAATACTGTGAACAACGCTACTGTACTGGTAAACAGAAGACAGGCATGCTATGAAGCGCAGTTCGTGAATCCACTTTACACTAAAGTCTAGTATGTTGCATAACTAATTAGGCCACCAAAGACCAACCTAGAAGCACTGGCGCCACCGTTGTCAAGTATGTACGTCCCAGAGCGCCAAAATAATGTATTTCCGCACAGAGTTTCCTCCTTGAAAAATTACTAGTTTCTCATCGTGCCCAAAGTGGTAAGCGTTGTCGGTGGCTTTTGATACACGTTTAGTTTAAAAAAGTATAAAAATGATTGTTTCCTTAAGTATGCCATTGACCGTTTTCATGATGCTAAAAAAATTACACACACTTCTCTCTTCTAAAGTCTATCTATTACCTATCTAATCTCACTATCGAAATGCTCTTCGAGTCTCTCCACATGATTACATTGATAAACCTGTGCGTGTAGTGTAGTTCTGAAGTAATTAGGTATTCACCCAGACTCTCACTTTTGCACAAGTTGGGTTTTTGGATGCAAATGCCCATTCCCACGAGTATTGTACGACTCCTATTCTGATTTAAAAATGGTGTCATGTCTTCGAATTCTTTGGGTATATTGAAGTTTTCAGATGTCCTCTCTTTTCATCACAATAACCACATTTTGGCATGTTGACCGGTGACAGACTTGGGCTAGTGCAATCGTGTGATTTCGATATAGTAGGAATCAGAAGTGTTTCACGAGAAGTTTTTGCATAAGCAGCCTTTGGCAGAGCTTTGTGTACCTGATCATGTGTAACAGAACTGGGGTGCTGCAGATGTCACAAAGACTTCTCTCTAGCAAGTGGTTCGCTTCAGCTGTTAATCTAAAATCGGCTCGTGGCAGTCATTGATGACAGAGTTCTGATGTTCCTTTGTTGTTTACTATAAGCAGTCTCATACATTCTGTGCTATCTAACAAGATCTGCTGACCATCTGTGGTATCACCATAACATAAGTGAAACCCCTAATTAACGCAACAATAGCTTTGGTTTCCCCACGCTTGTCTCTAAAACCACGCTGTCCATCTGATAGCTTAGAGTGTGAATTGCTCCTAAAACTATAGCAAAATAGCATCGCTGCCAGAGAGAGCAGATTTACACCGCCATCGGGTCTGCAGTATGATTTCTTCAAAACAGTAACGCACTGCTGGCTGCTAAAACTGCAGCACCAGAAAGGTTGGCAAATAAAGAAATTTTGCTTCTTATGCGCTTAAAATATAGTAGAAAGAGAACATGATAAAATTTTTAGCTGATTTTGGGTAAAAAATTTAGTAGAGTGAGCTACCACATCTAACAGCAACAACGGCTCAGACTCAGGAGGCATCGAGTTGAACAGAGCCCGGTTAACAGACACATGCTACTTCAGCTCTATGACAGTGCCCACCAACAGTAGCGGATGGAAAGTGGTACCTCGCCAGTCTCTCAGCAACTAAGTTGTTTTTTAATGGTGATAGGTCAAGAGAACATGCTGGTCAGGGCAACACTCGAACAACCTGCATAAGTAGGAAGGCCAGGCAACATTCGGTCTTTAGGAGACGTTAGAGATAAGGCGCAGCAAAGGCCGAAACACATCAGAAATGAACGCCTCCGGTCCACATTACCGAGGCGGTAATATTGACTACGTGAACCAGAAGTGATCGTGTTGTGGACCTAGTGGTAACATATACCATGATGCCAGGTGCTGGAACATTATGATGAAGACGAGCGCAATCCGGCAACAATCGTTTCCTTCGGAGGCTACACAAATAGATACGATCATCCTGATGCTGCACGTCGTTGCACAATCTGTGGGCATACTTGTCTTCAAGCAGACAAGCCCGACTCCTGAATCACAGTAAGTGGCGTAGCTGAACGATCCTGCACTGCTGAAAGAACAATATGTCTGTCCTCTCGGGGCCTATTTGTGTGGCACCGTTGAGATCTTGTATTGCCTTGTGTATGACCATCCTGACCCAATCCATTCTAAATTTGCGTGACAATCGTGGTATCGCCACCAAAGCGAGCAGCAATATGACGGAACGATAAACCGCTGTCTCGACAGGCCGCGATCCTGCCACAGTCGAATTCCTACACGTGCTGGCAGACGTTTCTTCTTCTTACACGAGACCTTCTCACAAAAAACCAACAGTCAAATGCTATCTCGGAATGAAAAATTCGCTGCATAATCTTTAGTTATATACAGAATGTAGATGGCGTTCCTCCTACCTAATTTGTGTGGTTGCAGTGAAATGCTAATCACTTGCATAACTAAGCATTTAGTATGCTTCGTGCCAAGTTGTTGTATGCTGTCTTCAAGGCGTTGCGGTTTTAAGTGTCAGCTGTTTATATACCTTTGACAATTTTCAAAAGGGCGATTCTCCAGCGAATGTGGTACTTAGCATAGTAGCAGAAACGAGAGTTGATCAGAAACTACGTACTAGGGATAATGAGAGCAGCCCTTAACCACATCAACTCCAAAATAAAGTTTGAGTGGTGTTTTTCTAAACTTTTAGAAATCAAAACAACAGTTCTACATAGAGATGGATTCTCTCCACTGTTCAACTGTACCTGAGAAGAAAATGCATGGGACAAGGAATTAAAACTTTGTATGGCAATAAGCTGTTTAACTTTTGCGGAGGATTTTCCATACTGACAGAAAATTTGAAACAGGAACAGAGCAAACGAGGGCTATTGGGAAAGTAAAGTCCGATCGTTCTTGAAACGGCAGCCACAGTGAAAATCAAAAGGTTTTGTTTGCAACAGTGTGCTACCCCTTCCAGCTACTTCTCTACATAACCGCCGTCAGAGTTACATTTGTCTTAGCGTTGTTCCAACTTTACAATACTCTCGTCATAGGAGGAAGTCGCATTTGCTTTCTCCCACTTCTCTAAGCAGGTCTGGAGATCGCTGTCTGTGCCAAAATGTTGTCTTCATAGCTAGAGGCCGGCTGGAGTGGCCGAGCGGTTCTAGGCGCTACTGTCTGGAACCGCACGGCCTCTACGGTCGCAGGTTCGAATCCTGCCTCGGGCATGGATGTGTGTGCTGTCCTTAGGTTAGTTAGGTTTAAGTAGTTCTAAGTTCTAGGGGACTGATGACCTCAGCAGTTCAGTCCCATAGTGCTCAGAGCCATTTGAACCATAGCTAGAGGTTCATGTGAACAGATGATGATTAGAGGGAGCCAAGCCCGGACTGTATGATGGGTGATAAACATCTCCCATCGAAAACGCTGCAGCGGCGTCCTCATAGCCCCTGCAGTGTACGGCCGAAAACTGTCATGAAGAAGGAAATGAATGACTGGTACGATACGTGGAGTTACATGAAATCAGGCGCTACCTCGCAGCGAACGCCCATACTTGAGACAGTATTGTTCTGGGCACATTTACGTGCTCACTGTGTTCTCAGAATTAAAAAGAGCGACGTGACGCGATCGATAGGCTTACTAGAAACACTGCCCAACATATCTGTGCAAAGCTTCATCGGATTTTCAATGTCGTTTCAATTTTGCAGTCTGTCGGAGCTGACTTTCCGAACAGTCCTCGTATTAATGTACAGGAAAAATTATCACAACACAGTAACCTATAAACATCGTTTAAAACAACGGATGTAATGTCAAACTTCAAGAACTATAAAAGACAGTGAAAGACTAGGTATGTAAGAATAAAACGTGCGAAAGGCTTTAAATATCCAGGCCCACAGTATACAGCTAATCTGCTAGTTAAAGAAGCTTTGATAACAAGAGACAGTGCAAAAAGCATTCCAAATGGTATGGAACATTTACAGCAAAAAGTGGTTTTCAATAAATACCTAAATTCGTCATTGCAACTCTCTCATACAGCCAGTCTACCCATGTATATCCGAGCTTTTATCCCCTCAGGAAGATGTTTAACTGCGAAATCTGAAAAAAAAGACGGAGAGACTTTTCACAACTTATTGGGACAATATTACAAAAGTTGGACCTATATTAATATGTAATAGTAACATGAAATCTGTACATACTACTAAATCAATGTCCCGCGCCGCGTTTTTCTGTCTGTATGTGAAAGCTGATCTCAGGAATTACTTTATGGATTTTGATACGCTTTTCATTAATAGACAGACAGATCCAAGAGCAAGGTTTGTGTGTATAATTTGTTATCACTACGCCAGATATATCGTCAGACCGAAGGTAATTAGTGCCACCCGTACGAAGACAACGCAGGTCGCTAGAATATTTCAAAATAGAAAACCATACAGACAGAATACGAAAACGCATAGTTCAGTTTTATGGCCACGTAAGAAAAATGAATAACTCGAAATTGGCGAAATACATGTTGAAGAAGTTGTAAACGCGAATACCTTGACGCATCAACAACAAGAGGTATCTATATTCTAGACGATTTGGTAAACTGTCAGAAGACACGCAAAACCGAAACATCTTCAGAAAAGCTCTAATGACGATTAGAAATTTGCAAGATGTGTAATAGATAACTGGTGCAAAATGAGCAGATGAAAGCTTTGCTACACAGTGCACTGACGAAAATATCTGGCTTCAATGATAAAAATGAAAAAAAATAGAGAGTAACTTTCATAATCGTTGTAAGCTAATCGTGCTCTTTAAATTGCCAACTAACAAAGTTCATGAAACAAATCTGAAAAATTGGCACAGCTGTATTAGATACAGCTGTACCACCCATCGATGAAGTATGAAAATTTGTGCCAGACATATAAAAATAGTCTCAGTACCTCACAGTTTCATTCTTTCTGGTGCGCCAATACAAGTGACGTTGCAAAAACTAATGGGTAAACAGGTTAGATTATAGCATAAGAAAGTAGACAGTCTGACGTATGGAATTTTGGGTCGGTCTGGGCAGCGTGCTCGGATAGCCTAAGTAATAAGGCGACCACTTTCAATGTGCGGGAAACTCGGGTTTAAGTCCCGGAGCGGCACAAATTGTCATATCTCGCCGATGGGTAGTATAGCTGCACCCAATACAGTTGATGCTAAAAGATTTCGTAATTGAGCGAATATGTTTCGACGGCTGTACGATCGCAAGTACAATATCAAATTAGTGTGGATGGATTAAGTAAAAAATGCATGATATCTATATTAACAAATTTCGTAATTTCAGTTGCCTTTTAGTGATTTACAAATCCAGTTATAATAAGTAGACCGAAGTATATAAGTAGTATTCTCTGCTATTTTGTTCACTTCAATAAATTACATCTCTGTAATTCAAGAAAATAGATCTAAAGTATCCTTGCTGGGGAGAAAAGAATCTTCTCACGTGAAAAAATTCATTTTGGGTTTTAAAACTGCGATCTTTCCCTAACACCCTTCAATTTATCTGAAAATGCAGTGATAATGTATGATGGAGGGCACTGTACACGTCTTTGAATACTAGTTAAGGATGTGCTCTCGGCATAAAGATCACTCCTCTATATTGTGTTCAATTCATGGATGCTACTGCACCTCTTAAAAACGTTCATGTTGCAAAATATGTAATCGATTGTCTCTTAGAGGGTTGCTCGTGTAACCAAGGAACAGTGATGTAACACACCAATAAAGTATGTAAAAAATAAACTTTCATTTACTTTCTCGTAAATTATTATCGATTTCTGCTATGCATTAAATACTTAGAGAAGTTTGTATTCGCAATATTCATTCCGAATTGCGCTGTAGTACAGAGGATGCGAACGTAACTGAACAGCGACAGCTTACGTGCCAGGGGCAAGACGGACGCGTCGGCTCTACTCACCGCTGCTGCCCGCAACAGTTGGAAGCCTGGCGGGTTGCCACTCAAATCCGTGGCAGGCGCTTCCGACGCTGTCAGCCTAGAGGACGAAGTGGTATACATACAGTTTTTGTTTAGGGAGAAGGGATATTCCACGCTTCAAATTTGAACAGCTCTGTGAGCCAAAACTCTTAATTGTCTGAGAACGATAAGCTGCTGGTTCGTCAAAGTATTTCAAAGTTTCAGTAAACCCATTAGGCAGAACGCTCGAGAGGTTCAGTAATATAACATGCGATAAAAAGTTTCCTTTTGTGGGCGTTGCTACAGCGTTTAAGCAACCCAGTGCCACTTCGATGCGGGTATATAAGCACTGATATGTAAACAAGGGATTAGCGTTGCCTTCGAACGGAAACTTTTTCATCGACACCTATATTTACTCTCTAGATAGCCTCAGACAATACAAAAGAAAACAATAGTAACAGAATCAGGTGGACAACGTTTTTTGTCGTTAACTGACGGTAATACTCAGAAGCAATTGGAAAGTTTTCTTATTTGAGGAGACATGGTGTCATTCACTGACCACTGAGCAACTGTATTTAAAGGAGTGGAGCGGAAAGCAAATTGTGAAATAATTTGTTACCGTAAAAGAGTAACGCTAAGGAATGTCTAGAACGATTTGAAGAGAAGTGCCGTGTCACGTGCCTATCAAAATTGTACGCGAATAGAAATACACAAGATGTACTCAAATGGTTCAAGTGGCTCTAAGCACTATGCGACTTAACATCTGAGGTCATCAGTCTCCTTGACTTACAATTACTTAAACCTAACTAACCTAAGGACTTCACACATATCCATGTCCGAGGCAGGATTCGAACCTGTGACCATAGCAGCAGCGTGGTTTCAGACTGAAGCGCCTAGAACCACTCGGCCACAGCGGCCGGCCAAGATGTACTCGCTGCACTTCCTAACTTCTTAACGCTTGTGTGACACGGTAGGTACCTCTAGCATTCAGACATGAGCACTGAGGGTACAATGGTAATATCACAAAACTGTGCCTCAGTTCCAGAAGAAATAGTTGTCGTGGTTGTTATTACAAGATGTAAAATGTGATATTCAGATATGATGCGAGCTTAAGAAAAGTCACTGGTGGGATAATTTGATTATTTCAGGCTACAGTAGTGACTGTCACAATTCTTTGGAAATCCTTCTCAACAGTAGAACGTGTTAAAATAAATTTTGATTACAATGAATATGTTAATCATGGATTAAATTCACTACTTGCAAGATATTATTATTCATTTATTGTTTGCGTGAAAACTTGCACACAATGACAGTATAGCTGCATTCATAGGAAAGAGTGGAAGTGACATATTTGACTGAGCTGAATAACCAACTTTTCACAGTATTAAAGCACATGGGGAATTTTATAAATCATTTTTCTTCAACAGCCTACATTTGTCTCCTGTACCTGTTATGACGTTTGGATTTAGCGAAGCAGTATTAAAACAGTTGTGTTTAAAGGTAAATATAAATTGTAACATCCACGGATACTCTATTTTTATATCTCGCAAACGACCTTATACGGTAAGGTAGGAATTATTAAATTGCTACGCAGAGAATCTGAAAATTCATGCAATTGAGCAGTTGACAGTAAAGCACAGATTCGACTCATTTAAATAAAGTGTTTAAGTCACTCTTGTAGTCAGTATAATGCTTTTAGTTACACTTTACTTTTCAAAGTAATTTTTCATTTCGATATCATCTTACATCTTTCCTCAGTTTTGTTTAGATTTGTGTTGACATGTTGTGGCTATTTCCCATAATCTCATCTGTCCGAAGTGATTTTTAGCTCGTGTTTTCTTTTACTTCTTCTCGTTCCCAGTTGCAATGGTGTGTTTACATCTTCTGCTGCCGGCCGCAGTGGCCGAGTGGTTCTAGGCACTTCGGCACTTACGGTCGCAGGTTCGAATCCTGCCTCGGGCATGGATGTTTGTGATGTCCTTAGGATAGTTAGGTTTAAGTAGTTCTAATTTCTAGGGGACTGATGACCTCAGATGTTAAGTCCCATAGTGCTCAGTCATTTGAACCATCTTCTGCTTTTTCCCTTAGCGAATACCGTTAAGTTAGTACAGCATTAGCTACTTATCACCTTCCTTTAAAAACACCTTTCTTCTTATATATCGTCTATTATTACTACATTACAAATATATTTTTTTACAGAAATATCACTCAGAGGACTTTTGAAGTTACCATGAATACAATGAAAATAGTACAAGTAAAATAGTACATGAATTGAAGATAAGTTCAATAGTGCCACTTTCTCAGAGCATTTCACATGTTTCATAGTAAGTTGACGGTAGGGTTAAATGTAGTAGGGACGGATCATCTCATATCTGCTATAGCAACAGCTACAGCTAGCCTCTAACATCATCGATATACCACTGGGTAAAACTGCAAAATAAGAACCTTGAACACACCTACTATCAATGTAGCTTTGTGACTGAAGCCTAAGTAATGGGAAAGTATTATCGCATTTCACTATTAGGTTCTTTACAATAGTGGTCGTTAAAGGTTAACCGAGTAATTAACTGAACAGTTCTAGTCTATGGTCTTACTTTTATTTTCTTCTAATAACCACCGGTTTCGGTACCTGGTGGTCCTGTGTGGCTGTAAATGATGGGATCGCTCTACACCCATGGTTTAGTGGTGTATGTGCAGCTTGAAACAGGAGTCGAGAGTTTTAAAAACACCGTGGTACCCAAATTCCATATTTTATGTGACTTTCATTTTTAGAAATATTTAACACATTGATTCTTACTCAGGAAGTTAAAAACAGTATTAAAAATACCATTGTGTATATGGAGTAGGGGCCACCTTTATCACTCTTGGTCGCAATTGCGGTCTACTTATAGCAAATAAGTGGTGCGTACCAAGGGTAAGGGACTGCCTGTTTTTGAGCTTGCAGTTTATACCATACGTTAGCTACCATAGAAAAAAATATTTTGTAATTCTTTCTTAAAGAACACCTTAACTATATACTGTTATTTTTGGCCGAAGTATGATTTTTTGATGATGCACGGTATGTAAACCGTATAGTCATTAGAAAAAATAAGAATGCTTCTACTGAGTAAAGAAAATAAATTTTTTGAGTGTGCTGGTCACTGTTCCCATATTTAATGAAATGCCGTTTGATGACCAATTCATTTATTCAAACTCCGATGACGTTACTAACGAACGGACGTTGCACAAGGAAAAAGGAATATTTAGTTGGCATGAGAAGAAGAATTGAAATGAGAGGTATTGAAAAAAAAGTCCATCAAATGTGTATTGTTCACTCTGTTCCTTGTGAAACTAATCAACGAAAGGTTTGGCTCAGTATTAATTCGTAGTTTGTGTGTATCAACGACCAACAGTAAACGTATTAAAGTTTTTAGTGATCTGCGTCTTGCAGGAGTTAAATTTTGTCAACCACACCTGCTATTTTTCTTGTTTGCCAATTAATTTCGAACATAACCCATGTCCACAAGACATCTATTATGGAGAGTATAACTTATACATGCCTGCATTGAATACGAATAACAAAGTTCCAATAGTATTACGTTTAAGATGTTTATTAGTTGCACAGTCTGTGTGTGGAGCTATGTATATATTTGTTATACCACTTCACAGCAACGTACGGTCAGCACTGAAATTTGAAGCATCTATAGTTTGTATCTTACCCTGTGTTTCTTCTTCGATACATTATGTGAAAATACTTTAACAGTGACCATGTTAATGGTACCTTTATTATTTAGCGCTTGTACGAGAGTTTTAAGAATGGGTTTGTAATTGTACAGTGGTGGTACTTACATGCTACTGTGTTGCATCTCCTTAAAAATAGTCCCCTTCTGACTGACTCCAGCGGTGTCTCCACTTTTGGACACATTCATGTAATTTTTTTTCCTGAAGTGTGTTAAGGACGCTCTTCGTATTTGCCTGGATGTCTTCAATCGAGTCAAATCGCTTCCCTTTCAGTGAAAATTTCAGTGTAGGAAACAGGTAGAAGTCCGAAGGGGCAAAATCAGGGGTTGTGGAAGCACAGGAATTTAGAATTTGGTTAAAAATTCAACGATGGAGAAGGCACGATGAGCTGGAGCATCGTCATGGTGTAGCACCCAACTCCTGTCTTTCCACAATGCAGGTCTTTTCTACCGAACATTTTCGTGCACACGCTCAAGGATACATCTGTAGTGTTCCTTATTAATTGTCTGTCCTCCAGGGGTAAATTCATGATGCACAATACCGGTAGAATCGAAAAAAGTTACCAACATTGTCTACATCTTCGACCGACTTTGCCGTGCTTTTCTCGTCCGTGGCGAACCTGGAGTCTTCCACTGCGAAGACTGCACTTTGGTTTCAGGATCATATCCATATACCTACGATTCGTAACCTGTAACTATGCTATTTAACAAATCTGGGTCATTTTTAGTCCTTGGTATTGTCTCTGGTCACTTGACAACACTTTTGGAATGAATGTTGTGGACACTCAACACATGCTCAGACCATCAGGTAAAATTGACTGCATAGAACCTTAAATTAAGTTAATCAGGCATCTCCCTAATTGTAAGTCTACTATCAGAGCGCATTAATTTGTGAACTTTCACACCATTTTCATTCGTTATTGAGGTGGAAAGACGGCCAGACCGTGGTTCATTTTCAAATGATTTGCAGCAATTTTTAAATCTGTTGAACCAGACAAAAACATTTTACTGTCTCATACAATTATCTCCAAAAGCTGTTTTTAATAGTTTGTAAGTCTCAGAAACTGATTTCCCGGTTTCAAAACAAAATTTCACACAAACTCGTTGCTCCGCTTTTACGTCCATTTTCATGCAGACAGAATCCGGCAACAAGCCGTAACAGGCCCACACTCAACCAGCTGCCACAACGAACTGAATGAAGGAAACGCACTTTCTTGTCAGAGCGCGTTCAAGGACAAGGCAATGACTCACTCCCCACCCTCCGTGTACCTGCCCGCCAAACCAGCAAGCAATAGCGGATCCATTCTTAAAACTTTGTAATCACATCTCGTTCTATTTTATCCACTTGAGATGTATGTATTTATTATGAAGGATATGTTCAATTTGATCTTACTGTGTAGAACGCTATTTTCTGTGCTTTTGCTGCATTATCCTTTGCGAAATACATTAAACATAGGTAACTGAATAAAAAATCTAATGAGACACCATGTGTCGTGCTGGACAGAGACATTGATTTGGCCGTGAGTGGAGAGCTCATATTAACAGTTGTATCATAGCATTACTCTATCCAAAGTAAGGCATCAAGGAAAGTTCGGTTCATATATGAAAATGTCTTTCTTACAACAACATTCTCGAATTTTTATTTAATCCCCTAGAGAATTAAACGCTGCCACACGGGATCAACATTACATCACTTCAATGTATTGTATCAGACAGTGTTTTGCTTGTTTTATTTTCGGAGTACGCCAGTCACCAGATTTATAATGCAGACAGCAAAGTTGGACTGCGGAACGGCGGAGAGGTTGCTGCTAAATTTGGCGTTGCCGGAGCAAGCCAAGTGAGCGCGGTTCACAGGTCGCTGCAGATCGATGTCCGTGTATTCTGAGAGCGTGGCTCTCAAACCGGCCACGCTGCAAATCTACGGCCGCGGCCGCTGCGCTTCCCTGCACTGCGTTCTCCTTTCTCTGCCTCTTTCCTTACTTTGCGTACAACCGAATTTGTGTGCCATTCTGGAGAAATGCAGTTGAAACACAGTAAAACGAACAAATTGCAAAGTTATGCTGCTAGGAGTAAAGCATTTCATTTTAGTACAGCAGAAGCTCATATTTATGTGATACTCGCAGCAACATTGTTCTCAATATATTTCTGATTTTTACATTGATGCTCGTATTCAGTACATTTAAGCTCTTACTCAAACATTAAGTTTATCAAACCTGCCATAGGTTGTGTGATAGGATGTATGATCATCGCCTAGCGAAACAACATTCCCCTCACACAAAGACACCGTCCAGTCGTGCCCAGGAGCAGTGTTCTATACACGGATGAGTCACGGCTTAAACTAGAGAGCAAGTTTTATTATGAAACAGAAGCACTTTACAAATACATGATTCACATGCATTGCTCAGTTAAGACCTCTTATCACATGAAATATTGTTTCCGCCCATTGGTCTCGAAGTGCTCTGTTTTGGACCATCTACCGTTTCAAGAAGGGTCTTCAAATAGATATAGGCAACTAAGGGCCTGTATTGCTGACACCAATCTGTTGTAAAGTAGTGGAACAAATTTTATGCTTGCGTACCATTACTGTTTTGGATACCGCAAATATTCTCTCTAGGAATCAGAATGCATTCCTCAAATATAAGTCGTGTGAACCCTAGCTCACTCTGTTCGTCGATGTAATGCTAGACAGCAGTATGTAGTTTTACACTGCGTTCCTTGACTTCCAGAAAGTATTATATACAACTGCACATTGTTGCCTTTTCAGCAGCAAGGAATGTCGGACCAGTTAGACCGAAGGTTTGCTGGCAAATAAAGATCGGTATGGCGTTCTTAAAGGAATGAGACTTTAAGGGGGGTAGGACGTTAAACGGGACGATTTGGAGCAGGAGAGGTACAAGAGGCCATTTTAATTTCCACTGTCTATACTTTTACGAATAAATTCATTAAACTTTGTCAGAATGGCCAGAAGGGATTCAGAATTTACACTAATAGCAGTGAAAGTTCAAAAATGTAAGAAAATAATTTTTTTTACATTTAAAAGTTGACATTTTTTCGCTTACCATTGGCTGCATTTGTTGCTATAGGTACACTTTTCTTCGTAAGTAAGGGAGATTCTTCGATGAATTTTGCACAGCATACAAACCATACTTACAGGTGTATGAAACTCTAGAATTTTCCAAATCTATTGAAAACTGTGGTAATAATTGAGATAATTAACTATAAAATTTGAGTTTTTTCTACACGCGAAGTTTAAAATGTAACAGCATATTCATTTTTTCATAAATTAAATAATTTCTAGAGTTTCATACACCTGTAAGTATGGTTTGTATTCTGTGCAAAATTAATCGAAGAATCTCTCTAACTTATGAAGAAACGTGTACATATAGCAACAAACGCAGTCAATAGTAAGTGAAAAAAATGATGTAAGTTCAGACGTAAAAAAAATATTTTTTTATGGTTTTGAACTTCCACTGATATGAGTGTGAATCCTGAATCCTTCCTGGTCATACTGACAAAGTTTTATGACTTTATTCGTAAAAGTATGGACAGTGGGAATTAAAATGTCCTGTGGTGTCTCTCCTGCTCCAAGACGGCCCGTTTGACGTCCTACCCCCCCCCCCCCCCCCTCCCCTTAAGATGTGAAGTTAGTGTGTGTATCAAAGAAGCATTACAGGATCAGATCTGTTCACAAAACATAAAAATTTCATTGTGGAAAACGTCGGGAATTCCATGAGACCCTTCACAGACAATGCTGTAATATGTAGTACATTCTCATTACCAGAAATAGAACTGAAGCAATACCTGCAGAAGATCGACGCAAGGGCGTGACATTTTGCCCTCAACACAAAAAAGTAACTTATTACTGGTAAATAGGCTTAAATACCCATTATTGTTCGAATGCTCTATTCGCGAACTGTTACTGAAATCAGTGATAACCGTAAAGTATCTAAAAATTTCAGCGATTTAGTGTGGAACTACCACATAAAAGTACCGTAATTCATCGATGAAGGGGCAGCTGACGAAACACACGACTGACTAATTCCTGAGAATCTTTCCTCCGTATAAGATCCTTAAGACGGGAGATTAACGGAAGAGGCGGAGAAGATGCAAAGATGAGCCATGTCTTTTGTCGCGAGTTCTTTCAGTTAGATCTAGAAAATCACTGAGATTCTTATCCACCTTTGTTTGCAGAGGCTTTAACAGAAGAACTGTGCAGCACAGAGAGACTGATATTTAAAATTTCAATGATAGACGCTGCAAGAAGAGACAATAACCTTATTACTTTGCAGCACATACGGATAGCTATCCTGCTGGAAGATACCATCGCAGTCAGGGAAGTCATAAAGCATGAAGAGATGCAACTTGCCCGCAGTAATCTTCACGTAGTCTACAACTGTCATGGTGCTTTCGATTACTGCCGAAAGGTTCCACTGAAGCCCAAGCGAATGTTCCCCATTGCACGATGTTGTCCCCACCGGCCTGTGTCCGTGGCGTGGCGCATGTTTCGATTATCCGTTTGCCTAGATGATGGCTAATCTGGTCGTGGCCATCGTCCTAGTGTGAGGCTACACGTTTCCATAGATCCACGGATGAATTTCAATGGCCACTGCAACCGTTACTGGCGATGCCATTGGATCAATATGGGAACACGCAGGGATCATCTGCTGCGGAACTCTATGTTCAACCACGTGCGCTGAAACGATGTGCTCCGAAACAGTTGTACTTTCACCACCGTTGTACTCTTTAGTCACATCTGCCACAGATCGCCGCCTGTCCTGCTTTGCAGAGCAGGCAAGCTTCCGAACCCTGCGACCTGTGATGAGGCGTGGACGTCCAACACCTTCTACATCTACATCTACTTCCATACTCCGCAAGCCACCTGACGGTGTGCGGCGGATGGTACCTTGAGTACCTCTATCGATTCTCCCTTCTATTCCAGTCTCGTATTGTTCGTGGAAAGAAAGATTGTTGAAATGCATCTGTGTGGGCTCTAATCTCTCTGATTTTATCCTCATGGTCCCTTCGCGAGATATACGTAGGAGAGAGCAATATACTGCTTGACTCCTCGGTGAAGGTATGTTCTCGAAACTTCAACAAAAGCCCGTCCGAGCTACTGAGCGTGTCTCCTGCAGACACATTCGCGATTACTAAATGTTCCTGTAATAGCAACGGTTGTACGACACTCCCCTGCGGCACACCTGAAATCACTCGTACTTCGGAAGACTTCTCTCCATTGAGAATGACATGCTGCGTTCTGTTATCCAGGAACTCTGAAATCCAATCACACAATTGGTCTGATAGTCCATATGCTCTTACTTTGTTTATTAAACGTCTGTGGGGAACTGTATCGAACGCCTTGCGGAAATCAAGAAACACGGCGTCTACCTGGGAACCCGTGTCTATGGCCCTCTGAGTCTCGTGGACGAATAGCGCGAGCTGGGTTTCACACGATCGTCTTTTTCGAAACCCATGCTGATTCCTACAGAGTAGATTTCTAGTCTCCAGAAAAGTCATTATACTCGAACATAATACGTGTTCCAAAATTCTACAACTGATCGACGTTGGAAATATAGGTCCATTCTTGAAAACTGGGATGACCTGTGCCATTTTCCAATCCTTTGGAACGCTACGCTCTTCTAGAGACCTACGGTATACCGCTGCAAGAAGGGGGGCAAGTTCCTTAGCGTACTCTGTGTAAAATCGAACTGGTATCCCATCAGGTCCAGTGGCCTTTCCTCTTTTGAGCGATTTTAATTGTTTCTCTATCCCTCTGTCGTCTATTTCGATATCTACCATTTTGTCATCTGTGCGACAATCTAGAAAAGGAACTACAGTGCAGTCTTCCTCTGTGAAACAGCTTTGGAAAAAGACATTTAGTATTTCGGCCTTTAGTCTGTCATCCTCTGTTTCAGTACCATTTTGGTCACAGAGTGTCTGGACATTTTGTTTTGATCCACCTACTGCTTTGACATAAGACCAAAATTTCTTAGGATTTTCTGCCAAGTCAGTACATAGACCTTTACTTTCGAATTCACTGAACGCCTCTCGCATATCCCTCCTCACACTACATTTCGCGTCGCGTAATTTTTGTTTGTCTGCAAGGCTTTGGCTATGTTTGCTGTGAAGTTCCCTTTGCTTCCGCAGCAGTTTTCTAACTCGATTGTTGTACCACGGTGGCTCTTTTCTATCTCTTACGATCTTGCTTGGCACATAATCATCTAATGCATATTGTACGATGGTTTTGAAATTTGTCCACTGATCCTTGTCACCAACTGGTGGTTTCACTATCCTTCAACCACTTTCCATACATACTCACGACACTAGCACACCAAGAGTCGACGTTCTTCACCGTTTCCAAGATGTTCGTTCTCATGCACGGCCCATAGGAATCTGCTCTTTGCTAAGACGCTTATGTCATTGGTTTTCTCCATTTGTGGCCCCTATTGGAGAATGATTCCCCATTTGTCTCCACTCCGCTCCGTTTATTTAGTTTCCTAACGGCGTCCCTTGAGCGGAACGCCACCAAGGGAGGTCGAATGTACAGATGCTCTGTTCCGTGAATATCTCACGCAATTGCTATGAAGGTAAAATGAGAAGTTCCACGTTATACATTTACTTACAGACGATCGTTCCTCTACGTGCCATTCGATGAATGTGTTGGGAGTGGGGAGAGTGTTAAGGAATAGAACCACATGATGTACCCTCCGCCACCTATTATAACATAGCATACGGAATATTAATGCAGATTCCGTCTGTTTCCTGAGCACCCGTGGAACATGTTAAATTACTTCCAGTTTTGGCAGAAGCGACCAGTGTTCCTATTTGAAGCCTCATTCCTTCGAGTACGGTGGCGGCTGTGGTCTACATGCATGGCATCCTCCGATGGTACGTGCACCCTTCCTATGGCGCATATGGGACTGAACTCTCATGGATGATACACAAGGCTGGTATGCTGGACGAGTACCTGCAACGTGAGGATATCACGTGCGAAATATGGATATCTCGACCTCGGACTTAACTCCAATGAACACGGATGAGACGCTCTGGGCTGACGTACACCGTAAACCATGCTGGAAGGCCTGCTTCATAAGAGGGCGTGCTAAAAATAGTGCCTCCGACATTTTTATGTGAAAACTCTTAAAGCTAATTATACAAAACAAACCTTATTAACATTGTAAACCTTTGTTTTTCACATCCAAATATTTATTTCCAAAAATAGTACCCCTGACGACGAACACATTTCTCTCAGCGAGAGACCAGTTTATTGATACCATCACTGCAGATTGTTTGAGTTTGTTGACGGAGACACAACTTCATCTCAGCCTGCACCACTTCATCTATCTCAAAGTCAAATCCTCTATGGTGTTCTTTAAGTTATAGAAACAGATTAAAATCGGATGAGACCAAGTCGGGACTGCATGGAGGTCGATCGATGACAGTGACTCCAAGGCGTCCGATTGTTGCAGATGTCGCAGCGCTCTTGCGTAGTCTGGCATTATTACGCTGAAGGAGAGGGTGCTGCATGTCTGGATGAACTCTTCGAATCTGTGTTTTTAGTTTTCTGAGGTTCTCTCTCGCCCCGATGTAGTTACGTTACACACCGCCACGTTACACGCTAGAATTAGGTTCCTTGTAGCAACAGAGGGCTGCAACTAGCGTCATCGAATCGGGAAGGCCACCGAGTAATATGAATAATACGTAATACCGCAAGCGATATTAAGAACAGAATAAAAATACTTTTCAGCACGCACTGGTAGAATTCATAGGTGTTGTGCATTTTGTATTAGCATGCCAAAGCATCTCATCCACTATTGGCGTTCCATAGGCGCTCGACAGAAGGACATCGCATCAAGTAATTTTCACATGCCATGAATGGTCTGTTTTCTGGCCGCAGTGCCATGTGTCAAATGGTGAACGGGCCCCTTTTAATGCACACATTACCGCCATCCTCGTCTTATAGACATGGGTGCACTAATTCTGGTTGCCACTTCGGACACATATTTACTCTTGTACAGGATGGGGCAAATAGAAGTGGCCCTGGCGAGTGCATACGATTGGACGTGGATTTGTGGCAGCGTTAATTGAGGCTGGAGCAACTGCCCAAACAGAAGAGCAAACCTTGGAGCAGTTCACGCCTGGCAAGGTAGTTAGCACAGGTCAGTCTGATTGCGGCCCTAGCTGGCCACCAGGGTCACCTGATCGTCAGTGTGCAATTTGTGTGGGGGCCCTCAAGTCTAAGATGTATCGCGACAACCCTCATAGGCTTCAAGAACTGCAACAAAGTGTTTAAGATGAGACTGCAGCAATTCCAACAGTCCAGCCTCGACCTTCCTTCAGCAACTTGCTGACCAAGACCCAAAAGTGCCAAGTGAAGAATGGTGGTCACTTTCAACATCTGCTATATCCGGGTTAGTACTGTACTTGCTTTCCTCTCCTGTGTTTCTTTGTACCTTGGAAGTCTGTTCTCCAAACCACTTTCATTTGCCACACCCTATATATTACGTCCAGCATGCACACAACAGGTTAAGATGGCTGCCAAACTAATAACAGCACTGTCAAAACCAACACGTTTTTCGGAATGCGTTTATCATGAAATATACTGGTTTACTCTTCCATGAATCTGTCTACTGAGTGGCCCCCTGGTCTTGTGAGATGCTTACATGAGCTGTGCCAAGATACTATTCCTCGGAGCGACGCTAAAAAGTAACATAGAATAAAATGACATATATATCATGTTGTTGTTGTGGTCTTCAGCCCTGAGACTGGTTTGATGCAGCTCTCCATGCTATTCTATCCTGCACAATCCTCTTCATCTCCCAGTACCTACGGCAGCCTACATCCTTCTGAATCTGCTTAGTGTATTCATCTCTTGGTCTCCCTCTACGATTTATACCCTCCACGCCGTCCTCCAATACTAAATTGGTGATCCCTCGATGTCTCAGAACATGTCATTCCAACCGATCCCTTCTTCTAGTCAAGTTGTGCCACAAACTCCTCTTCTCCCCAATTCTATTCAATACCTCCTCATTAGTTATGTTATCTACCCATCTAATCCTCAGCATTCTTCTGTAGCATCACATTTCGAAAGCTTCTATTCTCTTCTTGCCTAAACTATTTATCGTCCACGTTTCACTTCCATACATGGCTACACTCCATACAAATACTTTCAGAAACGACTTCCTGACATTTAAATCTACACTCGATGTTAACAAATTTTTCTTCTTCAGAAACGCTTTTCTTGCCATTGCCAGTCTACATTGTATATCCTCTCTACTTCGACCATCATCAGTTATTTTGCTCCCAAAATAGCAAAACTCCTTTACTACTTTAAGTGTCTCATTTCCTAATCTAATTCCCTCAGCATCACCCTACTTAATTCGACTACATTGCATTATCTTCGTTTTGCTCTTGTTGATGTTCATCTTATACCCTCCTTTCAAGACACTGTCCATTCCGTTCAGCTGCTCTTCCAAGTCCTTTGTTGTCTCTGACAGAATTACAGTGTCATCGGCGAACCTCAAGGTTTTTATTTCTTCTCCATGGATTTTAATACCTACTCCGAACTTTTCTTTTGTTTCCTTTATTGCTTGCTCAATATACAGATTGAACAACATCGGGGATAGGATACAACCCTGTCTCACTCCCTTCCCAACCACTGCTTCCCTTTCATACCCCTCGACCCTTATAACTGCCATCTGCTTTATGTACAAATTGTAAATAGTCTTTCGCTCTCTGTATTTTACCACTGCCACCTTCAGAATTTGAAAGAGAGTATTCCAACCAACATTGTCAAAAGCTTTCTCTATGTCTACAAATGCTAGAAACGTAGGTTTGCCTTTCCTTAATCTTTCTTCTAAGATAAGTCGTAGGGTCAGTATTGCCTCACGTGTACCAACATTTCTACGGAATCCAAACTGATCTTCCCCAAGGTCTGCTTCTATCAGTTTTTCCATTCGTCTGTAAACAATTCTCATTAGTATTTTGCAGCTGTGACTTATTAAACTGATAGTTCGGTAATTTTTACATCTGTCAACACCTGCTTTCTTTGGGATTGGAATTATTATATTCTTCTTGAAGTCTGAGGGTATTTCACCTGTCTTATACATCTTGCTCACCAGATGGTAGAGTTTTGTCAGGACTGGCTCTCCCAAGGCTGTCAGCAGTTCTAATGGAATTTTGTCTACTCCGGGGGCCTTGTTTCGACTCAGGTCTTTCAGTGCTCTGTCAAACTCTTCACGCAGTATCATATCTCCCATTTCATCTTCATCTACATCCTCTTCCATTTACATAATATTGTCCTCAAGTACATCGACCTTGTATAGACCCTCTATGTACTCCTTCCACCTTTCTGCTTTCCCTTCTTTGCTTATTACTGGGTTTCCATCAAAGCTCTTGATATTCATGCAAGTGGTTCTCCTTTCTCCAAAGGTCTCTCTAATTTTCCTGTAGGCAGTATCTGTCTTACCCCTAGTGAGAGAAGCCTCTACATCCTTACATTTGTCCTCTAGCGATCCCTGCTTAGCCATTTTGCACTTCCTGTCGATATCATTTTTGAGACGTTTGTATTCCTTTTTGCCTGCTTCATTTACTGCGTTTTTATATTATCTCCTTTCATCAATTAAGTTCAATATTTCTTCTATTACCCAAGGGTTTCTACTAGCCCTCGTCTTTTTACCTATTTGATCCTCAGCTGCCTTCACTATTTCATCCCTCAAAGCTACCCATTCTTCTTCTACTGTATTTCTTTCCCCCATTCCTGTCAATTGTTCCCTTATGCTCTCCCTGAAACTCTGTACAACCTGTGGTTCTTTCAGTTTATCGAGGTCCCATCTCCTTAAATTCCCACCTTTTTGCAGTTTCTTCAGTTTTAATCTACAGTGGTCAGAGTCCACATCTGCCCCTGGAAATGTCTTACAATTTAAAACCTGGTTCCTAAATCTCTGTCTTACCATTATATAATCTATGTGATACCTTTTAGTATCTCCAGGGTTCTTCCATGTGTACAACCTCCTTTTATTATTCTTGAACCAAGTGTTACCTATGATTAAGTTATGCTCTGCGCAAAATTCTACCAGGCGGCTTCCTCTTTCATTTCTTAGCCCCAATCTATATTCACTTACTATGTTTCCTTCTCTCCCTTTTCCTACTCTCGAATTCCAGTCACCCATATATATCATAGCATAATGGAATAACTTAGAACAACTAAACTGACAAATCATGAATTGGCAGCTCTTGTAAATACTGAACAGAGCTACATCTAGAAGGAGAATACGTTCACAAATGCACTTCTCCTAACTGTTATTTATACCTCTCTTGTCTCAAAATTAAGTATTAAATCCCTCTTATTAACCGCAACTGGAGTGATGCTGCAGAATTATATGTTTTTAGTTATTGCAAAATAGCTTTTACAGAAGTAGGAAATTTATTTGGAAGTACGTTGAATTATTTCATTTCTATATCTTACTGTAGCGTTAGTTTCATTATCTAAGAAATTTGCTTCTTTGAATAACAATAAGATATATACAGATAGGTGAGAAGCTTTCAGCATGATTTTCGGTGTACACAGATTGCGGACGTCCGTAACAACATGAAATTATATCGATTCCGATGATGAATTAAAAAAGGTAGAGAACGGCAGTACGGAAATATCCGTGTCAAGGAGCTTATTCTGATAGTTTAAGCAGAAAGGAATGACAGTGACAAAGTGAAAAATTTTAACTTGGGAATATTGTCTCAACAACTGAAGGCAGCAAGCAGCACAGCGGGCGAACGATAAATCGAATCGGCAAGCATTAGGTTTCAAAGGCGCTCCGGACGTCCTGATTTAAGTTTCCCGTTACTCCCTGTACCTATCTACCAACGATTCCCTTCACCTTCTATCGAAAACTGAGGTAGTGTTTGTTCGATGCTATAGCACAACGAAAAGAAATAAAGATAGAGTTTCGCTGGAAGATAACACCGGAATCTTTCTTTGGTTTCAGTCAGCGATTCAGAAACCAAATCATTAAGACTATTTGTTTTGCAACAAACTGGGTACAAAGGACTGGTCATTGTATGTATTTCTTCTGCAATTGCGAAAATACCATCACCTTATCAATGCATGATGATTGGTTTCATTTTCGCTACGTATAGGAATATTAAAAAGACCTTTAGACATTAAAGTGAAGTGAAAAACCTATATGATTACTAAATGCTAAGGTAGCAGGCCAAGCTAAGGAATAAGAGGTGGAAGGAATATACTGAAGGACTGTACAAGGGAAACGAACTTAAAGGCAACTTACAGAAAGGGAAGAGGAAATAGATAAAGATGAGAACGGAGATATGATACTGCGCGATGGATAGGACAAAGTACTCAAAGACTTAAGTCGAAACAAGTCACATTGAGTGGACGACATTCTCTCAGAATTATTGTAATGGTTGGGAGAAGCAGGACAACAAAATTATTCCAGCTGGTATGCAAGATACATGGTACAGGTGAAATACCCTCAGAAGAGTATAATAATTTGAATTCCACAAATGGCAGTTATCGACAGGTGTGAATATTTTGGAACTACCAGTTTCGTAAGTAATGTTTTCAAAATACGGAGAGCGGATTGTTTACAGAAAAGGAGAAAAAACTGGATGTCGCCCTAGAAGAAGATCATTTTGGGTTCCTGAGGAATGTTTGAACACACGGGAAATTCTGACAGTACGAATTATCTTAGGGGATAAACTGAAGAAGGACAAACCTACCATTATAGCATTTTTGGATTTAGAGAAGGTTTTCAAAAACATTGAGGGAAAACACTCTTTGGAACTCCGAAGGTAGCAGGGATAAAATAAAGGAGTGTAAGGTAATCCACAATTTATACCAAAATCAGACTGCACTTATAAGGATTGAAGGATATGAAAGGGAGGCTGTAGCTGAAAAAGGACTGAGACTGTCTTGTAGCCTTTACCCAGTCTTATTCAATCTGTAGATTGACCAAGCAGTAAAGGAACGCAGGAGAAATTTGGAAAGGGAATTCAAGTTCAAGGAACATAAACTAAAACGTTGAGGCTTGACAATACATTCTGATACCGTCAGAGTCGTCAAAAAACTTGGAAGAGCAGTTGAAAAGAGTGGATAATATCTTGATAAGATGTTAAGAAATGAACACCAACAAAAGTAAAACAAGGATAAAAGGTATTTATCTACAGTGTAGGCTTCTACCGAAGTAAAACGTTGGGGATGAACAACTAAGAAAAGAAGACAATAGACTGTATCGAAATCTGATGCTACAGGAGAATGCTCCTATTAAATGCGAAAACTTGAGCTGTGATGATGTTATTACCAAATCCGTCCAAAAGAGACGATCATGCTTTTTTTTCTGCCGAAAGACCAATGGTGGTAGACATCCATCAGAGAATGAAGAATGTGAGTGGGGCAGCATGCCTGACGTAAGCCACCGCTGTGGAATGGTGTGTGACAAGGGGTGCTGCTGATTCGTGATAACGCACGTCCAAACATCGCAAATGTGGTAACGCAGAAGTTAGGCTAACTCAAGTGGCAGACACTAGAGCACCCGGTCTATAGACCTCATATCTTCACATGCCATTATTACGCTTTCTGTCACTTAAATAAGGCCTTAGATGGTCGACGATTCCTGTCTGACGAGGATGTGCAGCAGGCATTTACGTACTTCTTCACGCAGCACAACACGTTTTACCAAACGGATATTTTCAAACTAGTGTGTCTGTGGGATGATTGACTCAATGCTGGCGGTGATATTGCTCGATCGGCATACCGATTCTTGACTGTACGGCCTCCGAACGGTTTTGTATGTACCTTCATCCGGAGTGTAGACACCCCAGGTGCCATTTAGTTACCATATCGTAATGCTGAAATGGTATCCCGGATATCGGTAACGCAACTGTTTGCTGAAAAGCGGTCGGACCTAATATTAAGGCCGGACGGTATCGCGCAGTGCGGTAACAGCTTACGCTATCATCTGATGGTGACATACAAGAGTTGGTTAGCGGTGTTACACAGAATACTTTGCCCTTGGGGACTGATGACCTGAGACGTTAAGTACCATAGTGCTCAGAACCAACTTTGCCGTTTCCGTCGCTGAATAATAGAATCACAATTTACCGATTTCATAGTTCACGGTCCACCCAATCACTTGTCTTGTTCTGATCTATTTATTCCTTTCGTTCTGATCCAAGACATCATACTAATAGTAAAATTATTAATTAAAACTGTAGTTTATTGTATTAAAACAAATTTACACAAATGGCCATTAAAATTGCTACACCAAGAAGTAATGCAGATGATAAACGGGTATTCATTGGACAAATATATTATACTAGAACAGACATGTGATTACATTTTCACGCAATTTGGGTGCATAGATGCGGAGAAATTAGTACACAGAACAACCACCTCTGGCCGTAATAACGGCCATGATACGCCTGGGCATTGAGTCAAACAGAGGTTGGATGGCGTGTACAGGTACAGCTGCCCATGCAGCTTCAACACGATACCACAGTTCATCAACAGTAGTGACTGACGTATTGTGACGAGCCAGTTGTTCGGTCACGATTGACCAGACGTTTTCAATTGGTGAGAGATCTGGAGAATGTGCTGGCCAGGGCAGCAGTCGAACATTTTCTGTGTCCAGAAAGGCCCGTACAGAACCTGCAACATGCGGTCGTGCATTATCCTGCTGAAATGTAGGGTTTCGCAGGGATCGAATGAAGGGTAGAGCCACGGGTCGTAACACATCTGAAATGTAACGTCCACTGTTCAAAGTGCCGTCAATGAGAACAAGAGGTGACCGAGACGTGTAACCAATGGCACACCATACCATCACGCCGAGTGATACGCCAGTATGGCGATGACGAATACACGCTTCCAATGTGTGTTCACCGCAATGTCACCAAACATGGATGCGACCATCATGATGCTGTAAACAGAACCTGGATTCGCTCGAAAAAATGACGTTTTGCCATTCGTGCACCCAGGTCCGCCTTTGAGTACACCATCGCAGGCGCTCTTGTCTGTGATGCAGCGTCAAGGGTAACCGCAGCCATGGTCTCCGAGCTGATAGTCCATGCTGCTGCAAACGTTGTTGAACTGTTGGTGCAGATGGTTGTTGTCTCGCAGACGTCCCCATCTGTTGACTCAGGGATCGAGACGTGGCTGTACGATCCGTTACAGTCATGCGGATAAGATGCCTGTCATCTCGACTGCTAGTGATACGAGGTCGTTGAGATCGAGCACTGCGTTCCGTATTACCCTCCTGAACCCACCGATTCCATATTCTGCTAACAGTCATTGGATCTCGATCAACGCGTGCAGCAAAGTCGCGATACGATAAACCGTAATCACGATAAGCTACAATCCGACCTTTATCAAACTCGGAAACTTGATGGTACCCATTTCTCCTCCTTACACGAGGCATCACAACAACGTTTCACCAGGCAACGCCGGTCAACTGCCGTTTGTGTATGAGAAATCGGTGGAAACGTTGCTCATGTTAGCACGTTGTAGGTGTCACCACCGGCGCCAACCTTGTGTGAATTCTTTGAAAAGCTAATCATTTGCATATCACAGCATCTTCTTCCTGTCGGTTAAATTTCGCGTCTGTAGCACGTCATCTTCGTGGTGTAGCAGTTTTAATGGCCCGTAGTGTAGTTAACAGAACCGACTCTGCACATTAAAAATATATTAAATAATGCTGGGCATTCGAGGCTGATTGCAGATCGAATGAACTGTCACCAACGCACATTTCGTGTAAGGACCACAAGTGATTCATTCGTTTTCAGAGTTATGAGTTATTCAAAGTATTATATGCACAAATATCTTAATACATGAATGGAAGCGTAAACTTGCAGAGTTTGAATTGTGCCCAAAAGTTGGCGTTATGAGCGCAGTGATTTGATAAAATGATGACAAAGCGAGAAAAAGATTATCGTGTGTTGGAATATGCGAGACTTTTGTCTCTTACAGCAGTGCTGCGTGCATTCACAAGATGTTATGGAAAATTACCGTCATGTAAAAAGAGCACAGTGCGCTGCTGTCGATAGTTTAGAGACACTGGTTGTTTCAGTAAACAGAAAGTACCGGTCGACTAAGTGTGCCAGATGAAACTGTGGAGAGGGTGAGGAAAAACTCCTTGAACAGTAAAAAAAAAATCAACTGTCCGAAGGATCCCCGAACTTCGAATACGCAACCACTGTGTGGCAGATTTTGCGACGGTGATTACATTTCAAACCGTACCGTCTGCAGCTCGTGCAACAATTAAAACCGTAAGATTATGGTCAACTCCTTTAATTTTGCATCACAATGCTGGAAGCACTTCAAGATGAACATTTCACCTTCAAGCTGATATTCAGCGACGATGTAACGGTCCATTTATCTGGAAATGTTAATCTCCACAAAATGATAGTGGGAAAACTAAAACTCCTCATGAAATTGTGGCGCATGAACGAGTTTCACCGAAGGTTAATGCTTTCTGTGCAGTGTCACAGGTGAAGCTGTACGGATTGCTTTCCTTCCGTGAGAAGGCTGTTACGGATACTTCTTACCTTGACATGTTGTAGTTTTGTTTTTTACCACAACTGACTGCTGACTGCAAATATTTCATCTTCGAAGAAAACGGGCCACTCTCTCCATTGGAGCATCAATGTGTGTCGCTACCTAAGGATGTACTTCCGCATCGTGAAGATGTTGTTGTTCTGTTCTCTTGCCCCCTCGAGTTCGGCTGACGTAATACCTTGTGACTTATTCCTGTGGCGGCACGCTATGAATCGTGTTTACGTACGCCCATGCCAAAACTCTGGAACAACTCACAGAACGAAACAATGCCCTGTGATGACCACTGACAGGACCGTAACATTTAGAATATTTCTTCTGGAGAAAATCAGTTCTCTAGTTAAAATACTTTAAAATGGATTAAAAACATTCTTGAAGGCAATAAAATATTTATTTGTCCTGGCAACCGGCTTCGATCAGAATGTGACAATCTTCAGACCTTTTATACTATAATGGTAAATGGTAGCGGTGAACCGAGCAGAGGTCTGAAGATGGTCACATTCCAGTTGAAACCGGTTACCACTACAAATAAATATTTTCCTGCGTTCAGGACAATTTTAATCTATTTGATTGACAGGCTGTTGCTACATAAGGTATAGAACGAACCTGACTACCACTTGGACGTCCGTCGTGTGACCAGAGGGGACTCGAAGAACATTTCTAGGGTGCAAAAGGCAAACCTAGTGAGTTTACGGCTCTTCTCAAGCTTCAATCATATTTGTACATACAGTATTTTGGAAATATAGAGCTCTGAAAACGAATGAATAATTTATAGTGGCACTGTATTACAATATGAATAAATGTTTCGCGTTGTGCTTGCTGCGTCTGAGTTTTCGATATCGATTTCGATAACTCCCCCCGTCGTCATCGTCATAACATTTCAGTATGCCGTTAGGTACTTTGGTTAGAATTATGTCATGGAGACATCATGAAGTCACGGAGCTTCTGTATGCTACCAGAGATTACGTCGATGTTCAACATCAAACGCCCGTTTGCATGCACCACTAAGTGTGTGGGCACTGTCTATGTTAGAGTTGTTACACATTCTGATTTCATCGGCTTCTTTAATGATAGAATCCAAGTATGTAGATGCATGCGATATTTTCGTTTTATCAAACGTAATCGTAAGTTTGTTCTTGAGGCTGTGTTCAGCAGTAGCAGATTTGCCGAAATCGCAATATTTAATGTGGCTTCGGTACTCTGTGCAGCGTTGTCCGTATTGACTGAACAGTGTTATTATTTGGTGCAACCAAGTCGTCTACGGTGCACGGGTCATTCAAATTTCTGCAGGTAATCAAGTTGGGCGGATCTTGTAGTTCGTCACATTCACAGAGTTCGTCAGTTCTATTATAACAACATTTCTTCAAAGTTTTTTTCCCACCGGGATACACCCGTCCTTAGCCGACTCAGGACTTTCCAAGTCGTATAAGGGAGTTTAAAATCCCTAGAAAATTCCTCCTTCTGGTTGTTACATGGGCTTTTCGGATAGTGACTGTAAAATACCTTTCTTGATATCGGTCTCAACGGATGAGAAATGTGTCCACACATAGGGTCCCTGGGGTCTGACTCTTGATTTTGTTTTTAAACCTCTGCAGCCGTTGTTCTTACTTCTGGGGGAGCTACGGCAATAAGATGATAGATCCGGTTTACAGGTGTACGGCGAAGATATCTAGTAATAATGCATCCTGTCTCGTTCAGGGCTACAACTCCTTGTTTTGCATGAGTAAACTTTCAGAGGTCACATACTCAACGTGGTAAAAAAAAAAAAAAAAAAAAAAAAAAAAAAAAAAAAAAAAAAAAAAAGACAAAGAAGACGTAGGATGGTCTGTGGGTTATACTCCACATCTGCTGTTTTCCAGCTACCGTATTAGCTTTTTCCGGTCGTATACTTTCATTTTTGCACTCAGACAGTATAAAAACGATGCGTATATGTTGTTTGAGGTAGAAAATGGTTTTAAGTGCTAGGTCTATCGACAGCATCGCAGCCAGTGGGCTACATATACACATAAACGCAAGAAATAAGAAATGAGTAATATATTTCAACACGAAGACAACCTGTACTGTAGAGTACTGACCATTCTCGACATAAGTGCAACGGCCCATATCTCAACAAGCATTGTTTTCGCACATATGTTTGCAGAAATTTTTTCTGATGTTTACCAGTACTATCGCTTGTAAGAACATGTCACTTTTTAAATAGCCTCCGTACAGAAGCGCACAGTAAACTCGACAGGTCCAGTCACCTCTTCTCTGTTGAGATAATTAAGTGTATGTTCTATTTCACGATCACTTACCTCATTTACGCACTCATACCAGAATTAAAAAGAGGAAGTATGTTAAAAAATGGTTCAAATGGCTCTGACCACTATGGGATTCAACATCTGTGGTCATCAGTCCCCTAGAACTTAGAACTACTTAAACCTAACTAACCTAAGGACATGACACACATCCATGCCCGAGGCAGGATTCGAACCTGCGACCGTAGCGGGAAGTATGTTACGAAATGCTTCAGCGAAACAAGTTTAGAACACAGAATCCAGTGTTTTGGTCTTTTCTGTCTCACTTTCCGTTTCGGAGCCCTTGTAACCACTGAGCGACTTTATAGATAACTATGATCCACTTGGAGACTTTACATAAGATCAAAATTTCTTGCGATTTTTCGTAAGGTTTGTGAATTTTACCTTCGGTTTCATTGAATACGTTTCTAATTGGTTTCGTTCCGTTTTCTCTGACAAAAATTCATTGGTTTCTTTAAACCTGTGAAGTTGCTTTATTTGTTTTCGTGGCAGCTGTCTAAAATTTGTATTTAATCACAAAAGATTTTTCCCCCCTTACATCCTTTGTTCAGCATCTAATTCTTGCCGTATTTACCGAGTAGATATTTACTCATCTGTTTCATCACATACCTTTTAACACCTCCAGCAATAGCTACTGATTACCCCCATATATTAACTGAATTCACAAGTGTGCGTCTCATTGCTATCAGAAGCTCCAAGTCGTTACGTTCAAGCGTAGATCGTACAATAATTAGCCCAAAGTAATTTTTGGATAGGACGGTTATGAGAACCAAGCCATCTGATATGATTACTTGAACCTTCTAATGTAGAGGTAGTGAGTAGAAATTTCCTAGGAAATTCATGCACGATATTCTCCAGGTTTCCTCTGAAGCGTCCTGTTACTAAAACTGCTGAAAATGTGGTCTATGTAACCATCCGACTACCATGTTGGACCATCTTCGAATCTTACCTACAGGCAGTTTATTTCGAAATTTGGAGTCTGTGTTAATCTAATGAGTTATAATAGAGTTATGTACGGCAATAGAACGCCACCATCGTTGACATCCACCATATGTTTGCGGTATACGAGGGTTACTTTTTTCGAGATCCTATCGGTTCCGAAATGGAAACCACAGTGAAAATCAAAAATATTTTGTTTGTGATATTTAGATACAGCTTCTAGCCGCTTCTCTACATATTCTCCGCTCAGACTTAGACATTTGTCGTAAAGTGGTACCAACATTCCAATACCCTCCTCATAGAAGACAACTGCGTGTGATTCCTGCCAATTCTCTACGTTGCTCTGCAACTCGTTGTCTGTGCCGAAATGCTGTCCTCATAGCCAGCAGTTCAAGTAAGCAAAGAGATGAAAATCAGAGGGAGCCAAATCCGCGCTGTATGGTGGGTAATCAAACACTTACCACAGAAAACGCTGCAGGAGTGCCATTGTTGCAGCTGGAGTGTGCGGCCAAGCAGTGTCAAGAAGAAGGAAAATACCTGACGAGAACATTCTTCTTCGCTTGTTTTGAACTGCCCTTCTTAGACGATTTTATCGAATCGCCTGATCCACTTACTGAACAAGGTCGTTGGTTGATGCTCGCTTCCTTTCCTGACCGCGTGCATTACGAACATCTGCATGTCCTGCTTCAAGATTCTTGCACAATTATCACACTTCGATTTATTGAAACATAGTCAGCACGGATTCAGAAAATAACGTTCTTGTGAAACACAACTAGCTCTTTATACTCATGAAGTAAAGAGTGGTATCGACAAGGGATGACAAATTGTTTCTATATTTTTCGATTTCCAGAAGGCTTTCGACACGTTCCTCACAAGCGTCTTCTAATTAAACTGCGTGCCTATGGAATATCAACTCAGTTGTGCGAAAGGATTCGTGATTTTCTGTCAGCAAAGTCACAGTTTGTAGTAACAGGCGGAAAGTCACCGGGTGAAACAGAAATAATATCCGGCGTTCCCCAAGGAAGTGTTATAGGCCCTCTATTGTTCCTGATCTATATTAACAACACAGGAGACAATCTGAGTAGCCGTCTTAGGTTGTATGCAGATGGTGGTGTTATTTGCCGTTTTGAAAAGTCATCGGATGACCAAAACGAATTGCAAAATGATTTAGATATCTGTATGGTGCGAAAAGTGGTAACTGATCCTGAATAACGAAAAGTGTACTACAGGAAATCCCCTAAATCTCAATTGCGCGATAAGGCACACAAATCTGAAGGCTGTAAATTCAACTAAACACTTAGAGATTACAATTATAAACAACCTAAATTGGAATGATCACATTGAAAATGTTGTGGGTAGAGAAAACCAAAGGCTGCGATTCATTAGCAGAACACTTAGAAGGTGCAACAGGTCTACTAAAGAGGCTGCTTACACTACGCCTGGCCACCCTATTCTAGAGTACTGCTGTGCGGTGTGGGATCCGCATCAGGTTGGACCGACGGATGACATCGAAAATGTTCAAAGAAGGACAGCTCGTTTTGTATTATCGTGAGATAGAGGAGATAGTGCCACAGACATGATACGTGAATTGGAGTGGCAATCATTAAAACAAAGGTGATTTTTGTTGCGGCGGGATCTTCTCATGAAATTTCAATCACCAGATTTCTCCTCCGAGTGGGAAAAAATTCTGTTGGCACCTACTTACATAAGGAGAAATGATCATCACGATAAAATAAGAGAAATCAGGGCTCGCACAGAAAAATTTAAGTACTCGTTTTCCCCGCGCGACGTTCGAGAGTGAAACGATAGAGAGACAGCTTGAAGGCGGTTCATTGAACCCTCTGTCAGGCACTTTATTATGAATAGCAGAGTAATCACGTAGATGTAGATGTAGATGAATTATCACACCGCGATGCCACGCAAGACAGTTACGTTACGTAGGCTACGTGAAATCAGGCAGAACCCCTCAGCATGCACCTCACGCTTGGCGGGGGACTCTGTTGTTCCAGACATCTATACGTGCGCTCAGAACTGAAAAGTGTGAAGTGACGCGTTCGATGGCCACACCAGAAACACTGCGCCACGCATCTGTGCAAAGCTTCATCGAATTCTCACTGTGGTTCTAATGCATCGACCTATTGGACCTTGAAAAGAAAAAAGCCCTCGTACAATTCCAATCGAAATTTGAGATTTCACTGCTGTTCACCTTTGCTTTCAACTAGATTTTTTTTCTGATACTACCTGGGCATTGTACACAATAATGAATGAGACTACTTTTGGGACTACACCAACTACGTTCATGCAGATTACTGATGTTACACACATCAAAAAAAAGTTTTACATCACCTTGGTTCCCAGAACTCCTGAAGATAGACGTTGACTATGGATATTGTATCACAGACACAGTCTCTTTGACTGTTCAGAGATGTTCTAGGCGCGCAGTCCGGAACCGTGCCACTGCTACGGTCGCAGGTTCGAATCCTGCCTCGGGCATGGATGTGTGTGATGTCCTTAGGTTAGTTAGGTTTAAGTAGTTCTAAGTTCTAGGGGACTAATGACCACAGCAGTTGAGTCCCATAGTCCTCAGAGCCATTTGAACCATTTGTTCAGAGATGTCACAAAACGCGCCCGAAGATGTAAACAACCATGCATGAACAGAGCCTATTAGACGCAAGGGGTCCGAGAGCCGATCAGTTCCAGTCATTCCACCAGGGAGGAGGTACACGGCTCATGTTGTCTGTAGTTCAATCATACCTAGACGGTCAATACCGCGGTTCGATCGCATCCGTATTGTTACTTTGTGCCAGGAAGGGCTCTCAACGAGGGAAGTGTCCAGGCGTGTCGGAGTGAACCAAAGCGATGTTGTTCGGACATGGAGGAGATACAGAGAAATAGGAACTGTCGATGACATGCCTCACTTAGGCCGCCCAAAGACTGCTACTGCTGTGGATGACAACTACCTTCAGATTATGGCTCGGAGGAACTCTGACAACGACTCCACCGTGTTGAATAATGCTTTTCGTGCAGCTACAGGACGTCATGTTACGACTCAAACGGTGCGCAATAGACTACATGATGCACAACTTCACTCCCGACATCCATGGCGTGGTCCATCTCTACAACCAGGACACCATGCAGCGCGGTACAGATGGACCCAACAACATGCTAAATGGACCGCTCAGGATTGGCATCAAGTTCTCTTCAACGATGAGTGTCGCGTATGTGTTCAACCAGACAATAGTTGGAGATGTGTTTGGAGGCAACTCGATCAGGTTGAACGCCTTAGACGCACTGTGGAGGAACCCTGATGTTTTGGGGTGGCATTATGTGGGGCCGACGTACGCCGCTGGTGGTCATGGAAGGCACCGTAACAGTTGTACGATACATGAATGCCATCCTCCAACTGATAGTGCAACCGTATCGGCAGCATATTGGCGAGGCATTCGTCTTCATGGACGAAAATGTGTGCCCCCATCGTGCACATCTTGTGAATGACATCCTTGAGGATAACGACATCGCTCGACTAGAGTAGCCAGCATGTTCTCCGGACATGAACCCTATCGCACATGCCTGGGATAGACTGAAAAGGGCTGTTTATGGACGACGTGACACACCAACCACTCTGAGGGATCTACGCCGAATTACCGTTGAGGAGTGGGACATTCTGGACCTATAGTGCCTTGATGAACTTGTGTATAGTATGCCACAACGAATACAGGCATGCATCAATGCAAGAGTACGTGCTACTGGGCATTAGAGGTACCGTTGTGTACACAAATCTGGACCACCATCTCTGAGGGTCTCGCTGTATGGTGGTACAACACGCAATGTGTGGTTTTCATGGGCAATAAAAAGGGTGGAAATGGTGTTTATGTTGATCTCTATTCCAATTTTCGGTACAGGTTCCGGAACTCTCGAAACCGAGGTGATGCAAACTTTTTTTGATGTGTGTATGTTAAAGATTTTTCTTCCTGCTCTGATCGGACAACTGTTCGCCTCGGAGCTTAATGTTGGTGCTTTACTCTTGTCTTTGAGTACGGTACACAACAGTTAATCGGGTCTACGGACAGAATTCAATAACCTGTAAGGAGAATCAAAACGCTTCCGCTTGAGGGCGTTGCTGCAGCGTATATGCAACCTAGTGCAACTCAGATGCGTGTATACAAGCACCGACATGTAGGCAAGAGGTTAGTGTCGCCTTCGAACGAAAACTTTTTGATCGCTCCCTCATACAAAATTCACTTGCGCACGCTACACATACCTTGCTACTCAAATATCCGTTCTCTTTGTCTAGCGGTTGACTTAAATATTAATGGGAGCACTATAATTCTTCACCAAATAGAGAAGGGCAAACAATTAGCATTTGAGATCGTCTACACCTCTGAAATAAACCCTCCATTCGGATCGAAACTACAGTACGATATTCAGATCTGGAAACGGTGTAGCAAATCGCGAGTCGTGCTTCAGAAACATTGACCAAGGCTAACTGTGTGCGCCTACTGCGCGAATCGTCTACAGGATACGAATTTGGCTGCTGAAATGAAGCAGCAGACGTCAATCGTGCCAATATGAGCTATGATTAGCAGTCGGATGCGCACATTGTGATCAATAGCCACCGGAACGGCCTCCTCCACGTCTCGGACGACAACCGTGGCAAACATACCAAGTGCACACTGGAATTCGTTCCCGACTTTCCAGCTATTTCTCTAAGAGGCTCCCGTCGTCCGCGTAACTATGTGCTTATCCGGTCCTCGAAGGAATGTCGGTCACATTCTCTACGTACATGGTGTTTCACACTGGCTCTGATGTACTCTCAGTAATCGACAGACCCTCTTAGCAGTTGCTGTGACGAAGGGGATCGGCAGTGTTCAGTAGACCCTGATCCGATGTTTATTGAACGCATTAATAACACACATAAAGCACAAAGTAGGATTCTGATGTGACTCACAAGTTCCCGATGAAATCTGTCCACTTGAGTTTACAGCACCGTATTTCGCTATATAATTCCTTGTTCGTTCACTGGCTGTCATCATAGACATCTCTCCCACGAAGCAGATGAGAGCATTAGTTTATATGCATCGACGAAAGACCGCTGGTGCTGCTCCGCCGTTGTCGATTTATAGATAGCGGAAGAGAAGGTTTTGCCTAGGCGACTCGTCGAGCTCTGTGTCACTGGATGTCGAGCCATGCCCTGCTGTGCACCGCCTCTGGTCGCTAGTTGCTGTCGATATTTATCTCAGGTAACAAATCCGTCCCTCGTGGTTTCAGCACGTCGGGCTGAAAACAACCAGCACATAGCTTGCGCTTTATAGGTGGGGAGCGATTGTCAGGGTATCGAGAAGCAAGGCGACAGCTACTCCGAGCTTGCTGTCGTCCTGGATGGTGACGCTGCACTAGCTAACCCACAACCTACAAGCGTTGACTACCTCAGCTGAAGCTGATTTTGATGTCTCCGACGGGTGCCATTGGGGGTGGCCATCGTGTACATCAGAAAACCGTTGGTGGCATCCGGCATCAAGGGGCGATCTTCTCAAAATCCTGTATCTTTATCAGAACGCCTGAGCGAAAACGGATGATGGAGGCAGAGTGGAGTGATCTCATTTCCGGTGGAAAATGTTGCGCAGCGCCCTAGTTTCACGTCCCTGAATTACTTCAACTGAACTTCTTCCATTCACCAGAGTAGTCTGGTATGTAATTGGAAACAACTTAAAAATTGACTCTTTGGCCGTCTCCCCTATTGGAGTCAACATGTACTGCTGGAAAGTCAATCATTTTCTCTGTCTCGCCATCAATTTGCGGGTTGAGAGGTGCTGAGGCGATGAGCTGCATGCAGTTACTTCTGTAAATTTCCTGGAACTGATGAGGTGTACTATTTGACGATAGCTTGGGGTAGACTTTCAGTGGAAAGAATCTTGAATGAAGCCTTAAGATTGTGGTGGTAGAGTAAATACTAATCACATAGGAGAAATTGGACAATACGTCCACCACTAACAACCACGCGGATTTCAGAAAAGGGCTGGATGGAGAAATTGGACAATACGTCCACCACTAACAACCACGTGGATTTCAGAAAAGGGCTGGATAAATCTAATTTAATTCATTTCAGTAGCTATGTGGCATTTGATCACAGCACTCTGTGATGCTCTGCGAGCAGGAGCAAGGGTCGATTAGCCACTCGATGTCTGATGTCAGGCCTGGACTACACAGATGTAGCTGCAGAATGTTACCTGAGAACCTGCGTACCAGAGCTTATAATGGGTGGTTATAACTGAACTTTTCCTATTTAACACGTTATAACACGGAAACTAATTACCGTACGAGTACCCAATTTGGTAGCATGAATGTCCAGAGTATGGGGTGTTTGATTTCCATGCGTCACAGCGTCACCGTTTAGTTCCAACTGTGGCCACCAGGTGCTGTGATCAGTCATCGTGATTCGTAGTCTCACACACCTGAATACTCGCAGTGCATATGTTGTCTTGTCAACATGAACTTGGACAAAAGAAGCAGGGAATTATTGGTGAAACTCTATTACCAAAACAACACTAATGTTGCAGCTGCACTTTGAGAATATCTTTGGCTGAAAGGATTACAAAAGAGTCTTCTTTCTGTACCTGCTGTGCGGAGCATGATGAAGAAGTTCGAATCAAATGGAGAACTGGGCTCGCTCCGGGAAGAGGCCGACGACCGGTTGCGCCACAGGTGGTTGACGAAATCGCTGTTGCTGTGGCAGACAACGCTGCGCGCAATTTCCGATCGTCAGGCAGTGCGAGTGCTGTGTCACGACAGTTAAACAGCCCGTGGTCCACTGCACGGAACATCGTACCATTGTGAAATGGCACAGCTACGCCCACATCGATACTCTGCAAATCACATTTAAGCGCCTGGCACAGGGTTCATTGAACCACCTTCACAATTCTCTATTATTCCAAACTCGTATAGCGCTCGGACAGAATGAACACCTATATCTTTCCGTACGAGCTCTGATTTCCCTCATTTTGTAGTGGTGATCGTTCCTCCTTATGTAGATCGGTGTCAACAAACTATTTTCGCATTCCCAGGAGAAAGTTAGAGATTGTAATTTAGTGAGAAGATTCCGTCGCAACGAAAAACGCCTTTCTTTTAATGATTTCCAGTCCAAATCCTATATCATTTTCGTGACACTCTCTCCCATATTTTGCGATAATATAAAACGTGCTGCCTTTCTTTAAACTTTTTCGATGTACTCAGTCAGTCATATCTGGTAAGGATCCCACACCGCGCAGCAGTATTCTAAAAGATGACGGACAAGCGTAGTGTAGGCAGTCTCCTTAGTAGGTCTGTTACATTTTCTGAGTGTCCTGCCAACAAAACGCAGTCTTTGGTTAGTCTTCCCCACAACATTTTCTATGTGTTCCTTCCAATTTAAGTTGTTCGTAATTGTAATACCTAGGTATTTAGTTGAATTTACGGGTTTTAGATTAGACTGATTTATCACGTAACCGAAGTTTAACGAGTTCCTTTTAGCACCCATGCGGATGACCTCACACTTTTCGTTATTTAGGGTCAACTGACAATTTTCGCACCATTCAGATATCTTTTCTAAATCTTTTTTCAGTTTGTTTTGATCTTCTGATGATTTTATTAGTCGATAAACGACAGCGTCATCTGCAGACAACCGAAGACGGCTGCTCAGATCGTCTCCCAAATCGTTCATACAGATAAGGAACAGCAAAGGGCCTATAACACTACCTTGGGGAACGCCAGAAATCACTTCTGTTTGACTCGATTGCTTCCCGTCAATTACTACGAACTGTGACCTCTCTGACAGGAAATCACGAATCCAGTCACATAACTGAGACGATATTACATAAGCACTCAATTTCACTACAAGCCGCTTGTGTGGTACAGTGTCAAAAGCCTTCCGGAAATCCATAAATACAGAATCGATATGAAATCTCTTGTCAATAGCACTCAACACTTCATGTGAATAAAGAGCGAGTTGTGTTTCACAGGAACTATGTTTTGTAAAACCTTGTTGACTGTATGTCAATAAACCGTTTTCTTCGAGATAATTCATAATGTTCAAATGGTTCAAATGGCTCTGAGCTCTATGGGACTTAAGATCTGAGGTCATCAGTCCCCTAGAACTTAGCACTACTTAAACCTAACTAACCTAAAGACATCACACAGATCCATACCCGAGGCAGCATTGGAACCTGCGACCGTAGCGGTCGCGCGGTTCCAGACTGTAGCGCCTAGAACCGCTCGGCCACTCAGGCCGGCAGTCCCCTAGAACTTAGAACTACTTAAACCTAACTAACCTAAGGACATCACACACATCCATGCCCGAGGCAGGAATCGAACCTGCGACCGTAGCGGTCGCGCGGGTCCAGACTGAAGTGCCTAGAACCGCTCGGACACTCCGGCCGGCATTCATAATGTTTGATCACAATATATGTTCCAAAATCCTGCTGCCTATTGAGGTTAACGATATGGGCCTGTAATTTAGTGGGTTAATCCTACTACCTTTCTTGAATATTGTTGTGACCTGTGCTACTTTCCAGTCTTTGGGTACGTATTTTTCGTCGAGAGAACGGTTGTATATGACTGTTAAGTATGGAACTAATGCATCAGCATACTCCGAAACGAACCTAAAGAAATTATTAAAACTGAAGTTTCTGAATTGAGGTATCTAATTCCATATCGTGAAAATAGCCTAATAAGTACCAGGTGTAACTAAATTCCATTTACAGACTTTGAGGACAGGTCCCTTACACCAAAACAAGAAAAAGTCTATTGAACATGGCTCAAAAATGCATACCTTAATAACCATAAATACTTGTTCATCTTGTTACAGCCTGTGTTGGTTCAAATGTTCAACTTGTATTTTAACAGAAGCTCGGAGCTATCCAAGAATTATCAGTACCATACTGATATCTTCGCGCATTAAATGTACTGCCACATCTCTCCATTCCGTCTGCCAAGAGATCTGAAATTCACCATGAAATCAGGAAAATGTCATGGCAGATAATAGACTCATCGGTATACGCTAATCCAGGGAGCAGTGTCAGGTTGGCCTGGATGCAAGATATATTTTCAATGAATTTGTGTATACATGTCCAGGTGATAAGGATTCCTATAGTCTACTGTGGTATATGGTGTATGAACTACCCAGTACTTTTTCTTACAGTAAAAGCTAATGTATGAGAACGTGTACAGACATTAATTTTAGTAAATGTGTTTAAACGTTTAACTTTTGACTGTGTCTGATCCATTCAAATATGCTGACTAAGACTTCAAGCACAATTGATGGTCAAAGACATATTGTAACAAGGCATATGATGGATAAAAGTGACTGTGTAACTTTATTTGTAATGGAAGTCGTTTTATATGTGTACCTGTTGACGTATATTAATGTCAAGAAACATTTAACACTATTCTAAGATAAATAAATGTAAGGATTTCTTTCGTGTGTGCATATGTATGTGATTTAATCATTATAGGATGGAGTTTTTAAGATGTGTTTCTACTCTGGATTTTAATCTTTTAAGTGTTATGGATACTAATTAATTTTTTCCATTCAAATGGTAGCAGAATGTTTCAAAACTTTGATCAAATGGTTAAATCATGCATCTGTTATGGAAGGTACATGACATTATTATAAGAGCTGACATATACTCTAGGACAAAAAAAAAAAAAAAGGACACACTGCGAGGAGATTATCCGAATGGGACGGAAATCGGTAGATGTAATGGACATCTACAGATAAACAAATGATAACAATTTCAGAAAAATTGGATGAATTTTTCAAGACAATAGAACTTCACAAATTAAGTAAGTCAGTAATGAGCTGGTCCACATATGCCCCTTACGCAAGCAGTTACTGGGTTTGGGATTGATTGACAGAGTTGATGGATGTCCTACTGAGAGACATCGTACCAAATTCAGTCCAACTGGAGAGTTACATCGTCAAAATCCTCAGCTGGTTGGAGGGCCCTGCCAATAATGCTCAAACATTCACAGTTTTGGAGAGATCCGGCGCCTTTGCTGGCCAAGTAGTGTTTGACAAGCACGAAGACAAGCGGTAGAAACTCTCGCCATGCGCAGGCTGACTTTATCTTGCTGCAGTGTAAGCCCAGGATGGCTTCTTACCACAGATAACAAAATGGGATGTAGAATATCGCCGGCGTTCAGCTGTGCTATAAGTATGTCGTGCATAACAACAAAAGGTGTTCTGTTATAATTAAATCAATACAATGAAATGAATACCCTTAGCTGCATACAGGCTTTGATATACGTCAACGAGGACAGTTGAAAATGTGTGACCCAACCGGGACTCGAACCCAGGGCCTCCTGTTTACATGACAGATGCTCTATCCATCTTTTATTTTTTTATTATTTTATTATTTTTTTTATGGAAAAGGCGTCTTTCAGTTACGACAAACAAAATTAGAATGTACATCCGTAGCAACAACAGAACAAGAGTTCCTTCTAAACTATGAAATAGAATTTGAAACTAATAGTGTCATGATAGATAATAAAGAAACTCTCCACACTGCAGGCCATAGGGTCGTAGGGCTCTTCCCCTCAATCACATTGCGAGGGATGGACCTTAGCAGCAGTCTGTGAACGTCTCTCGCCTTGGGAGTGCGAGTGTTGGAAAGGTCTGGGTGCACGTAACTATACTCAAGAATAAATGCCGAGAGGTGCGAGAGTGAGGGTGTAATGTGCGCAACCGTGACAGGTGGCAGAAGAGACGCCCGCAACAATTCCTCTAACAGACGTCCCGTAAGGGAAGCATCTTTGTGGGTCCACAATTTCATCATTGTGCACAAGTATAGCGCTGTAGGTCTCGCTCGTACATTTATAAGTCCCAGTCCGCCATCACACGGAGGGAGGGTGAGTGTTTCGTAGCGGACTTTGAATAGGTGTCCGGCGGTAAGGTAATATCCAAACGCTGCTTGCAGTCTGTGTGCCATCGTTGTCGATGTCGTTGGGCCATGGGGATCATCTTAGTCGCCACGTGAAGGTGGAGGTATTCCACACGCTGTAGGAGGTCCATCCGTCGAAGTAAGTTCCGGCGAACTTCTGTGCGTGTTGCCTGTAGTAATCGTGCATAGTTCATGGCAGCCGTGCGGCGCACATCCTGTGTAAATGTTATGCCCAAGAACCGGATCTTGTTAACTAGTGGGAGTGGAGCTAAAGCGTCCTCCTGTAGATCTCTCCCAATGGGCATCGCTGCCGACTTGGCCACATTCATGAGGCTGCCCGCTGCCAATCCATAGCGATTGATCCATTGTATCACCGAGCGTACATCGTCACCAGATCGGACAAGTAATATAAGGTCATCAGCATATATCCTGCAGTGAAAGGTGTGATCCCTCAATGACATGCCAGAGCCTGTTTTTCAACCCTCCGACAAGTGGTTCGAGTGCGATCACGTAAAGGGTCATGGAGAGTGGGCATCGTTGGCGGACTGACCGTCGGATCGGAAAGGGACCCGCAATCCGTCCATTCACCAGTACACGGGATGCAGCTCCACGGAAAAGGCGCTGAAAGATGTCGAGGAAGTCAGGCGGGAAGCCCATGCGGGCCATAACGGACAGAAGGAACTTATGGTGAACTCTGTCGAAGGCGTGGTCGAAATCACTGGAGATCAGAGCAGCTCGAAGGCGACAGGATGTGGCGATGGCTATTAAATCCCTGCATTCACTGGTAGCCGTTTGCATGTTGGTCACTCCACCCTGTGTCGTTTGCTCCATTGAGAGGAGTAGGGGCAGAACTTTCTTTATGCGGCTGGCGAGTAGTCGGGCGAAGATTTTATGGTCCGAGTTGAGCATTGTAATTGGCCTGTAGTACTCGACCGTCCGACCTCTGGAAGGCTTGTGTATCGGTATAAGGAGACCTTTCACGAATGCAGGTGGCACGTGGGAACCGGGGGTCATCAGTTCTTGGTACATGATGATCCATCGGGGCATCATTAGATCGCGGGAAGTCCGATAAAACTCGAGCGGCAGTCCGTCTGGCCCGGGAGATTTGTTGAGTGCTCCCTTGTTAAGCGCGTCCTCGATGTCGTCCCGTGTAATTCCACCTAACAGCGTCGCCGCTGCTGCATTGTCGAGGGTATGCGACGCGTGCTGCAGTATGTCGTGATCGTCCGCTTCCTCGTCCTCTGTATTCACCTCGTCGTAAAACCGGCGACAGTGATCTGCAAAGGCTTCTGTAACCGCCGCCTGAGTCATTACGACCCTACCATCTGGCAATACGAGGTCCGTGATCAGCTGCTGTCGGCGTCGGCGGCTGTCGAGCACGATGTGATGCATAGACGGGTTTTCTCCTTCCGCTCGGTCTTGACGTCGCGATCGCACTACGACCCCCTCCAAACGTTTCCTCGTAAGAGACAATGTTTTACCTTTAATTCGGCGGCTTTCCATTTGTCGGTTTGGAGATGGTGGTTGGCTGTCGAGTTCGCGAAGCATCGTGTAATAAAAGTCCAATGTGTGACGATGCAGAGCTGCGATATCTTTTCCAAATTGTGTTAGCACACGCCAAAGCGCTGGTTTTGCACAGTCTACCCACCATGCCAGAGTCGAAGGGTATCGGGGAAGACGACGTCCGCAATCCAGCCATGTGTTGGCGATAATCTGACGGCATTCCGGGGCTTGAAGATGTGCCACATTCAGCTTCCAGGGTCCTCGGCTGCGCCATATCCGCTGCTGTTGTAGAGTGAGTGTGCATATGAAAGCGCTATGATCGGAGAAGGCAAGCGGCCAACGTTCGGCGTCCAATACTCCCGGCGCTAGAGCTCGTGAGACATAAATGCGGTCTAAGCGACTGGCTGAGTGACTAGTAAGGTATGTCGGCCCGGGACGGTCACCGTGCACTTTCTCCCACGTGTCGGTGAGAAGCAGATCTCGAACCAGGAGCTGAAGTTCTTGACAAGTCGAGAAATGTGGGACTTGGTCTTTGGGGTGGAGCACACAGTTAAAGTCACCGCTGAAGATATATTGATCGAAGCGGCTGATAAAGAGGGGGGCGATATCCTCCGAGTAGAACAGCGATCGTTCGCGGCGTTGGTCAGTTCCTGATGGAGCGTAAATGTTAATGATGCGCGTGCCCAGTGCTGTGACCGCCAACCCGTTTCCTGACGGAAGGTAAGTCACTTCTTCTATATACACTTCTTGCAACAGGGCAATGTCAACATCCGAAGAACGAAGCATTTCACGCAGCAACTGGATCTTCATGTACCTTCATATCTGAATATCGGTGGCTACCGTGCCATCGTCATCTACGATGGGCAACCGAAGAAAAAAAAATGGCTCTGAGCACTATGGGACTTAACATCTGTGGTCATCAGTCCCCTAGAACTTAGAACTACTTAAACCTAACTAACCTAAGGACATCACACACATCCCTGCCCGAGGCAGGATTCGAACCTGCGACCGTAGCAGTCGCGCGGTTCTGGACTGCGCGCCTAGAACCGCTAGACCACCGCGGCCGGCAACCGAAGACCTGATCTGGTTGTGGGAAGGAGGGACACCTCAGATCAGAATGTATCCAACGTCGAATCACTCAACTGCCGCCGGCTGACGCGGACCCACCATCGCAGCCGACGCTGCTTCCCGTGACTTATGCAGCAGCCCTCACGACAGCTACTACTTCACCACGACAGCCGACATCCACTGTTGGGTCGCGGCTCCATCCTCCAATACAGGGCGATGATGACACACCCGTTCCACAAGCTGCGGATTCAACTCCGATGCCGCCGCCCTCGTCGACGGATAACAACATACATGACGATAGCATGGCCGTAGACTCGCTTATTGTGCCTACGGCTGCCTTTGTGCCGGAACGTCGTGAATCTTTGCCATCGTCTGACACAGAAGGACACACCAGGAAGCAACGCTCTCCGAAGCGACGGAAGCGGAGGCGTAGAGCAACTTCCGAACGGTATGCGACACACCCTCCAGAGGACGACGACTCCACCTTCAATGATGACGCTACCACAGAGGCAGCCGCCATTTCCTGCAGTGTGGCACCGAACGGAACTGAGGACAAACCACATATATCTACAGTGGCAAAATCGGATGCCGATATGCAGGACAGATGCTGCCCACCACCTTCTGGAGTGCAAGCACCCATGCCGTGTCCTGAGGAAGCTAGGAAAGCCGATCTTGCTTTGAGTTCCCCGACGTGGGCGGATGACCACGACGACGACGGAACCATGCAAGTTACGCCAACAGAGCCCACGCCATTGGCGCCGGCTCTCTAGAAAGGACTGCAGGTGAGGTTTGGGGGGATGTGGAGGTGTCAATTTTTACCTCTCTGTCTACATTATTCCGTGGTTTATTAAGTTTTCAAATTTATACTGACTTTTTGATCGCCCGGTATAACAATAATCAAAACCACAAGAACAAGGATTTTAAGTAGACAAGACTGATACGAAGAGAAATGAGAGCAAATGATATATTTCATACGATGACTAATATGACGTGACAAATGAATAGAAAAAAAATTACATTTAAACCGGATAATCGAATAAAAATAGTGATCAAAGTCATTTCAATAAAGATATAAAAACAAAAGAGTCTCAATGCACCTGTCGACATTCGAACCCACAACCCCTTGCATGGCAGCCATCACCTTAACCATTAAACTATGCAGCCAGTCTGTAAATACGAGGGCTGTCCACAAAGTACATTACGTTTTGGAATTAAAAATAAATAAAGTATTGGAATTTTTTTTTATTATATAAAGATGAAAGCCACACTTCAATACTACTTTTCTAGATAGTTGCCATTTAAATTAAGGCACTTATCGTAGCGATGGACGAGCTTGGAAATTCCTTCGTCGTAAAATTCGGCCGCCTGCGCCATCAACCACGTGGTTACATCTTCTTGAAGCTGTGCGTCGTCATCAAAACGCTGCATAGCCAACCACTTCCTCATTGCTGGGAATAAGTGGAAGTCGCTCGGTGCCAGGTCGGGACTGTACGGTGGATGAGGAAACAACTCCCACTTAAAAGATTCGAGAACTTCACGAGTGGCATTTGCCGTGTGGGCCCGGGCGTTGTCGTGAATCAGCAAGATCTTTGAGCCCAACTCTCCCCTGTGCTTGTTTTGTATTGTTCTTCTGAGGTTGTGCAGAGTTTGGCAATGCCTTTGAGAGTTTATTGTAGTGCCTCTTTCCAGGAAATCCACAAAAATTGTGTTTCTACCGGGTTACTGATTAACCATGTGGTTGAAAGCGCAGGCGGTCGAATTTTACGACGAAGGAATTTCCAAGCTCATCCATCGCTACGATAAGTGCCTTAACAAATGGCAACTATGTAGAAAAGTAGTATTTAAGTGTGGCTTTCATCTGTATATAATAAAAAATTCCAATTCTTTATTTATTTTTAATTCCAAAACGTAATGTACTTTGTGGATAGCCCTCGTAGTTTCCATTTTTAAGTCTATAAAGCATCACGCGAAATTCTGAAATTTTTTCTTCGATTACTCGCAAACGAGGGCCCAACAGGGTGAATGGCTGCAGGATGTGATTCCTTGGACCTTAACCTACATCAGCATATAGATAGTTAAAAAAAAACGCAACAGCTGGTTGGTTTATTGTTCGCAGAGTGTCTGGTAGTCTTCACAAGAGGCAGCAAGTCCGTTGCCAGCAGAGCGCTCTCCAACGTTCACGGCGCTGCGAGCTCGGGCTCTATTTTTCTACGACTTGTCAAGTGCTCGCCACAAGCTCGCTCCGTATCTGGGCGCCGCGACGTTATTCAAGCCGGCCCTCAACTTCGGATCGACTTCCTCGACCTCAAGAATGCCTACGACCCTGTATGGCATTCAAGCTTCCTTTTCAAACTCCAGGCACACGCACTTCCAGATAACTATGTCCGCCTTATTGCATCCTTCCTATCTAATCACCTATCCTTTGTCACTATTGGCGGTATCAATTCCAGCACCTTCCATCCCACTGCAGAAATGCCCTAAGCTCCGACCTCTCTCCTCTACATTACCTTCTCTACACTTCTAATATGCCCAAACCACCCCTTCCATCCACACCCCTCAGTAAACTGATGACACCACTTTCCTCGCACTCTGCCGCACACTCCAGATCCCTCTAAATCCACCTCAACCTGGTGTAACCAATGGCTACTCAAGATCAACCCCACCAAAACTCAGGCAATAATTATAGGACGAACTATCCTCATCTTCCGTCTCCATGACTTCTACCCTAACATTTGCGGCCGTCCTATCTAGTTAACTAAGGCACTAAAATATCTTGGACTAACCTTCGGTGGGAAACTAACGTGGAAACCTTACCTACTGACCATCGAACAGAAAGCTCACAATAGACTAAAACTATTAAGAATAAATAAGCCCAACGTGGGGATTACTCCCCACACTTACAAAACCCTGATCCAGCTCAGCCTCTGCTTTCCAAACGTTGCATGGATTTCCACCCGACCAATGTTCTATAAGTCCCTCCAAATTCTCGAACGCCATGCAATCTATCTCACCTTCCACAACCGTTTACCTTCCCCCACATGGGTCCTCTACCATGTCATCATATTTCCACCCCCCTGCAACCACAATGAACATCTTTCTGGATCTCCTATACTATACGCAAACTACGCTCCAAAAATCACCAACGCTGGTATGCTGTTGAGCCTTTACAAACAAGTTCCACCGTCCCTACACCTACACACACTTCATAATCTATCCCAACCCAACTTCAACTTACTCTCTCTCCCAGGAAATAATATGTGCTCCCATATTTATCCATCATACCAGCTATAGCTCTTCCTACCTATTTTTACACCACATCAGGGCTCACCCTCCCCCCTCCTTTCCATTTTATTCCTTCCCTTATTCTGAAGATACCACGGCCCTACGCACCCACCAGACTTATCCTCCATTTCCGTCTTTCCCAGTAACCGCGTTATCACCTACCCTCTTTCTACAGGTACCATACAACTTCTATTAAATTTGTCCCCACCATCATCCAAGCACTCAATCTCCCCACAGCTTCTTCACGCAGCGCAGGTCCTTCAGCTTTTCAGTGAAAGTGCAGTGCTTCTTCTTCACTAACGTTATCCTTTCACTTTAAAGTTTTGAACGTTCATTTTTGTTTCTTTTAACTTTAAGCGTAAAATTTTTATTTCCTTTTCAAACTTTATACGAAGAAAACCAGTCTGTATATTTGTCCTCATGTCCCTTTTTTAAGTTTTGCATCCATCAATAAGTCTTGTCACTTCTTCAATTAATTTTTGGCAGTGAGAGCGGGATATCGTACCGCTGACAGCCCACACCTCGCCCATATTGGGCGAGGGGGATGAAATATAAAAAAACACGGATCAGCTGTTCAGTCTCAGCTGTAGAGCTGGGCGCCAGGCATTGGCTGCATCCGCAGCCTATCAGAGTCTCGCTAAGGAATCATCGTCAAACAGTCATCTCGCAGTGTTTATTTTCTAGTTCCTGCGGAGGTTAGACAATGATTTTACTTCTTCAGACTTTGGCCTTACGCCAGCCAAGCACTGACTTAACTGTGACCTCCGACAACTTAATCATTATTTGTCTCCTACACTTGTAAGTAACTTCAAACTCCGCGAAGGAGACTTATGTTCTTTAATATTGAAATAATATCATTCGACATTATTTACCTGGGCAGAATTTTCGTTGCACCTCCTCCGCCGCACGAAATAAAAGTCTCCGTTACAGAAAGATACCTCAGAGTAAGATGATGTTCCATCTCTGAAATGCGTCGTACCTTAACGAGGAACCCAAGCAGCGCTGGAGCGGGCGGCGTGCTGCGAATAGCTTGGCGCTTCTCACAGGCACCCTCGAATCTTCTGATAATACAAATCGCTGTTCACTTTACTGCAGACAATTTAAAGATAAATCTCATACGCGACTCTACAGGAACGTCGGATCAGCTCCAGAACCACTTCGCTGTTCTATAAATGACTGCTGGCCAGTGTGGCTGAGCGGTTCTAGGCGCTTCAGTCTGGAACCGCGCAACCGCTACCGGTAGAGTCGCAGGTTCCTATCCTGCCTGGGGCATGGATGTGTGTGATGTCCTTAGGTTAGTTAGGTTTAAGTAGTTCTAAGTTCTAGGGGACTGATGACCTCAGATGTTAAATCCAGTAGTGCTCAGAGCCATTTGATTTGAATATAAATGACCATGACTCCCGGGACGCACTACAACGCGTGTGGTCCAAACCCAACTATGACACAAATATGTGGCAAAACGAGGAATTAATGAATATCTGAAATGTGTGACTAACATTTGGACTTTTTCTTTTTCATGCCATTTGTTTATGTAATGCAGTTTGTGAACAACGGGTGTGCGAAGTATAATAATACTTCTGTAACTCCCACGATTCTAGTGTTACTTCTTTGGCACTTAGATCAAGTTTTTGAACAGTATTGATGAGGTAGAGCTTGAAAATCCATTCGGTAGCTGCTCTGAAAAACATGGTAAGAAGAAATTCTCTCAATCGTCGTCCAATAAATAATTTTAGCACGATGTTCAAAGTCCCAACCAGGCATGCAGCAAAAGATGTGACTAACATAAGGGGTTAGCATTTGCTCTTATTCCAAATACACTGATGTCCTTTGCTTCATTTGTGTCGAATGTCATCAAAAACAGGGTTGTGCATTACTTACTTGATGCAATTTGTTGTACTGCAATTAACAGCCAGGCCTTTGGCTGAGAGCCAAGAGTTACATCTCTCTAGAATATGATTTTTAAGCTGTTCATTTCTTCTTTGTAATGTGTAATAACCATTCTTGAATTATCGGTACCAAACTGCTTTTGAGCTCTCCACTATAGTTAAAAACGAGGTATTAATGTGAAACCCTGAGGGAATGCCCCTCACTGCAGAAATCTCTTCGGATGCTAAATCATTCACAGTTATATGAGAGCGTAAATAAATCTACTTCTTTCTTCTAAACAGATAACACTGAAACCAACGAGCTGCGTTACTGCTTAATTGCACAACTTTTAGTAATATACTGTAGTCTGCACAGTGGAAAGGCTTTATAAAGTCACATGAAATACCCAACTGTTGCAACCTTTTTTCTCAATAATCTACTATAGCATTAAGGAATGTATAGCCTTTTCAGCTACAAGAATCAGTCCCAAAATCAACTGCGAATTCGTCAGCAAGTATTACTTAGATAAATAAGTATTTACACCATTATGTATTATTTTCCGTATTTCTTAAGGATTCTGGTTAACAATTACATAGGGCCATGGTTATCTGCCTCACCTTCTTCTTCTATCTTATGTAGAGGTCTCACGAAACAATATTTAAATATCCTGTCTTGGCATGAGCTTACCTAAAAGGATGTTTCTACACATGTAACTGAGTATCTGCTACCCCATGGAGAACAAACCTTCATTACCCTACTTGGTGTATGGATGTAATACCTTAAACACTCGAGACTTAAATATTGCCTTAGGTTCCTTTCTGATAGCTACCAGCGTGTTCATATATTGTAGTTCCTTTAATACCATGAGACGTATTAGAAACTGGTGTTGTGTAGGAAGATTAGGCTCGGTTTACCCACAGTAGACAAGAAATGAGCATTATAGATTTCGGGTAATTTACTAATGTTTACTTACCTGTTTAAGTGTAATGGTAATTGAGTCTTTCTATTTCTTCCTTGAACCTTTTGTCACTCCATTTTATTTTGTTTTAATTTCTTCTGAGATTTATGTATCCCACTTGGAAAACTCGTTCTCTTTAACTCTCTAGTAACGTTGGCAAAGATCTTACTGTGGATTTTAGAGTCAGTTGCTGTGGCTTGCTTTTAATTCTACCTTAAGTTTTCATACAATTTTCACTTTATTTTACTCAAGTATAGAAGGTTTTGTGTTCCCAACACTGTCAGCATCGGAACTGTGTTTTAAGCACCTTAGTAGAATGTACTTTTCCTGAAGTGTAGTAAAAGTCTGAATTAATATTTTTCATTCGAGTTACGTACACTGTACATCTCTAGGCAACATTGGCGCTTCAAACGTCTATATGTGCTTACACTACTGATTGGTGGTTATACGTTTCTTAATCCTCTCTTAATACTACTCAATATTAAGACCAATGCCTTATGGTCTGAATGCCACTCGAAAGCTCTTACTCACTAAACTGATACACTAATGCACCTGAATGCATGTATAAATATTTACGTGCTGCTTTTTCTCTGTATCTTTCTTGAAAAATTCACAGTTGAAAGTAGTTAGTAATTCTCAGCAGAATAAAGTCGATAATGAAGTGTTCATATGGAGTTGTACAAGTATTCTCTTGTAAGTAGAGGTTTACATAATTTGATGTTTTCTCAGAAAGGTCCTGAATCTAGTCTAGAGAAAATAAAATCAAGGGCAATAAACTGAAGCATCATAGAAAGACTTGGTCACCAAATTTAAAAAAAAATATTTTTCCGTGGAACACTATCTTTAGCGTTAATGGCAACCCTTGCCATCGGCCAAGAACGTTTGAACAAGAAAGCATATTGTAGAAACCGATGTCATCCGTTTCCTTTTGTACACTGTCGAACGTAATTAATACTTATGAACGACTATTTTTAATTTCATAACATAGTCTGAGATTCTTTAACACAGAGTATACTGGTTTTCCCTGGTATATTCTGTTCTCAAACATCTAACAGATTAAATATACTTGGTGTAAGGTTACTCTGTGTTAACACCATCAGTACCCTGTAACTGTCAGATGGCTGACGAGTTGCAACACGTTATCAGCACGGGAAAAGTGTGCAAAATGATTTTAAGACCAACCCTACCATATCAGCATTCTGAATTAGTGGACCCAATAGCCCTTAGATTCGTGTTTAGAGATCAAGTACAAGGGGCAACATATTTTTCCTGGAAGGTGGTTGGTTTTATTCAGGATGCCAAAACACCATATTATTCCCCACTCTTTTGAGTGGAAAACCTTGTTTGTTAACATAATCTCCTTTCAATGCTACGGCCTTACGCCACCTGACTTGAATGGCCTGTATTGCTTCACTGGTCGACAACGGAGCCAACGTCGTGCTGCGTCAAGAACCTCCCTATCATCCAAGTACTGCTTCCCACAGAGTGCATCCTTCATTGGGCCAAATAGATCGAATTCGGAACATGTAAGATGCAGGCTGTAGGATGGATGAGGAAGATCAGTCCAGTGAAGTGTTGTGAGCTGCTCTCGGGTGCACGGACTTTTGTGAAGCCTTGAGCTGTCATGGAGAAAGAGAAGTTCGTTTGCGTCAACTCGAATTGAAGTGTCTGCACGTTCCAACGTTGCAGGAGTCACAGCTGTGTGCGGCCCGGCTGGCGCACGGGAGATCGGACAGGTTTTCGAGACCTTGTTGCGATGCTGACAGACGCCTCATTCAACGACTCATCGTTCTTTTGTTCACTGACAGGTTTCCATATACATTCTGCAAGCGTCTATGAATATCTGTGATGCTCTGGTTTTGCACCAGCAGAAACTCATAACAGCTTTCTGTTTGGAACGCACGTGCGTGACAGACGTCATTTTGAAGGCTGCATATAGAGACGCCACATATTAGAACTTCATGAAAATAAAGGGACGGGATTATTCTACGATACCCCACAACAAATTTTGCATTTTTAAACTGAAACTGGCAGAGACAAAGAGGTGTTTCATTGCTTATTTAACGCCCATCGTATAAGTACGTAAGTGGCTAAGAAAGACTGTGGCCATTGTGATAAGCTCAAGCTAAACACAAATAAATCTTGAGGAAAGCACAACCCAGATTGTACAAGACGTCCTAGTCAAATAAGAACTTCATCTGATTATTCGCAAATGCAATATAACTTCATATACGACGCACAATAACGAGAAATCCTTAGCATACTTTTCATAAATTGTTCGAATGAACTTCTTGAATGTAAAGTTCATCCACCTTATATATTTAGAAATACTTTTGGATGTAAAGTTGCATGGTGTGTGTGAGAAGAATAAATGACATGCAGTTCAAAATCACGAGTTTTATATGGGGGGGGAGTGAGTGAGTGAGTGAGTACGAAAGTGACAGAAGAGGGAATAAAATGAAAAGTAAGGCTGAGATTCCTGTTATCTCAGTCATAGAAGATTTTTTACGAGGTGTTTAGTTGAATTATTGTGGCAGCGGTGAAAAAGAAAGGTAAAAAGTGACCTAGGCACAGTAGCTCAAAAAAAAAAAAAACCTCTTCTCACGGATGGAAGTGAATATTACTGTTGTCGACGTACAATGTAACGTCATCTGACGATGATTTACTAAGAAATCTAAATCTGTTACAACACCATGTGAGACGCCTGTAGCTGAAATGTGTAATAATTCCTTTTTTTTTCTCTGTTGTGACAAAAATTAAGTCTTGTGTTCTTTATCGATAAATTAGAAAATCCAAAGGAAGACATGTTAGCTATTTTACACACTGCGAAAGAAAAACCCATATTTAAGCAACTTGCTTAACTGAAGAAAAGAACTTTAATAAAAACAATTAAAAACGTGAAAACAAAAGTTAGTGCAAGCAGAAGAACGAAATTCGTAGCACGGTCTCCTCTGAGGGAATTTAATATAGTTAATGCATCGAGATTAAGGAACTGAATTGTAATAAAGGTGGAACAAGGGTCACATATGCTCTATCCGAATATGTTAATTCTCCTCTGTTACACCGAGTAAAACTTACACACACTACCGCTTCCCTACCATACTATCTGTCTTGATGAAACAATCAGCGAAACGTTTTTGGTTGTAGATGCCTGCTGAAGACAGCCACGTCCTTCAAGGATGGAAAGAAAATTAGGTTTCAACGTCTTTTCGACGACGAGGTCATTAGGGACGGACCACAGGCTCGGAGGAATACAGTAGAAAATAGATTGTGTCCTATAGATGGCCCGTCCCTAACGACCTCGTCACCGACGAGACTTTGAAACCTAATTTTCTTTCCTTCCTTGAAGGATGTGGATGTCTTCATCAGGTTTGTACATCCAAATACGTTTCACTGATAGCTTCTTGAAGACAGACATTATTCTAAGGAAACCCTCCTGCCATAGTAATTGACCTTACATCTTCTTGAACGTGTACTCAACGTCAAACCTGTGGACCGCCTCACAGGGTTCGTAGTATTACATGACCGGAAAAGATCGTTTGTCGATCTGTATTAGTTCAGTTGCAGTTTCTTGCACATACAAAGTGGGCAATATTGACTGTTGGGTGGTGGCTGGACGGTCCTCACTAGAAGCTGTTGCGAGCTAACATCCTCAAAGATGTTCGGGCTCACGTGCGGTTCCTCTTCGTCGAAATGTCTTGGCTCAAACTCGTCTAGGGGGTTGAACCGCACGTGTCGCATTACACGCCATAAATTAGACATTTGTGACCCTTTGGTTAAATTGTCTGGATGATGACTAGTTTGCGAAATACAAAGTTAACATAATATATAATGACAGCGATAATAATATCGGAAAATAAATTAACGACCCATAAATGATGTAGGCCACACAGTTGCAATTTGGTTAGAATAATGTTTATTCAGAAAGCAATCTAATAGCGAAAGTAGTCGTATTTAGAATTAGTATTACACTCGAGCACATATCCATTTGACACAGTTCGATCATTCACAATCTCATCGTGAATTAAAAGTCCAACACTCCACCTCGTTAACTACGCGAAAAGTTAGAGTTCACACCAGGCGCGCGGCTGCTCACCGCTCAGAGAGTCCCACGAAACCACACAACGCGAAATTTTCTAAGTCGTTTCACTTCCTAGCTACCTAAAGACCGACTGCCCGCTTTCACGTCTCAATCTGAACTGTCCCCTTTGGTGTCTGCAGCCGAACTGTCCGCTTTCGCGTCTGCACCAGTACACTGTCCCTCTGCCCGTCCCCGGCCGCATTTCCGGCGTGCCGAGCATCGTCGCTCAATTGACTAGTGCAGTTCCCTTCCCTGAAGCCGTCCATCTTATTGGTTACAGCTTATTCTACATTATTTTACATTTTAATATATTTAAATAATCAAAGCTTTGACCACTTTCACGTTCTAAATAAAGTAACAATAATATCCTTTACATAATACATGTTAAATTCTTTTACGGAAAACCAATACAATTTCCTTCTTAGCTTTTAACGTCACGGCCAGTAGCCTTGCACCAATGTGCTTTCTGATAAATAAATAAAGAACGAAAGTAACTATTATGCACTAAACTTCACAACAAATATTCTATTACCTAATTATTCAATAAGGTGTCATGCTGTCATCGTTCAATGTGTTGTGTGGATGCAATGATGATCTGATGCTTAACTGTAAGTACTTATAATCTAAATTTACTATATCTTTTAAACAAATAAAGTTACAGAGTTGATATTTACAACGTTTGTCATTTTAATGATGTGCTTCTATATGAAATGTCGATCGTTAATATCAACCAAAGCGTTCAGATTTTAGCACTCAGGTCTTTGTTACAGAACATGTTAATTTCACTTTAACAGTAAATCCTAAACTATTATAGGTATGATCAATATTCAGGTTTCATTGGGATCATCATGAAAATTTATGAAGGATGGCAGACTAAAATTACTGGGGCTTGATTCCCTGAATTACTATAGAATTAAATAGTTTCCATAAATGTTTCCCTTTATGGTCCATCTTAGGTCCGCCACATTTAACACTGCTACGTATCCCTGGCGACTAAAGCTTTCTTCTGAGTTTTCCTATGACGTAGATTCTCGTCTGTCTCACTCGCACACTACAGAGCTTAGGCCTCAATAGAAAATAGACGCTTGTGAATTTCCCCATCTCGCGGTGAATCTGCGCCCTTTGTGGCACACGTTCCTCGACGACAGGGTTCGTTTCACAATTCCCGTAGGCTGACTCTTTCGGCCATATATTTAAATGAGAGCGCAATGCTCGTTAACTCACATTGTGGATTCTGAGGCAAACCACATCTACTGTGGAGTTGGAGCAAGGAGGCTTTCCTCAAGCTGGATCGTATTCTGCGGTGATTCCAAGCTCCTCCTCGGCCTGTTCTGAAGTTGTAAGTTCGACCTTAACTTCCCAGGTGCGGTCTCACAGACCGCTAGTGTTTATTTTTACTCTGTTGCTAATGGGTTGGAGATGGGCAGGTGATTACAGCGTTGTGTAGTTGCTCTTTCCCGAAACTGTCGTAGTTTTCTTTGTAAGTAGCCACTTGGACGTGACGTGGACCAATACTATTACCGCTTCTTTCGTGCTAGCGGTCTCTGAGACCGCACCTGGGAATTTGCGTTATGGATTATGTAGCCAGGTCCTCGTCAACTTTTCGTGTTACAGACCCTTACTTCGAGGGCTCTGTTTTAAAATGGTTTGAGTATAGTTTAGGAAGTAGTATTTGGCCAGATAGTGACAACGAAATTGAAAGTGAACATAATTCAGAATCGGAACAGTGCGGAAGCGAAGACGAATTTGTTTTGTCAGCTGCTAATTCCTTGAATGAAACAAGTGATGGTAGTGATGAGGGCAGAAGTGTAGAGACTGAATTTTTAATTAAACATTCTGCTGGAAATATATTTCTTCGAAACAAATATGGCTGGTCGTCGAATTGTCTTTTCAAGTGGTCTCGTGTTCGGCAGCACATCATCCGTTTATCGACAGTACGGCAACCTGCTCAGGTAGGTAATAATCCAGATCTTCTTACCGTTTGGAATCTGCTTATGACTGACGATATTTTGAGTATCATACGGAAATGAACTAATGTAAAAATAAACAAAAAAGCCTAAATATGATTCAAATGTTTGGTATGAACTGATTTATGTGAACTAAAAGCATTTTTCGGTTTACTATTTTAGTCAACTATTTTCAAAATCAGCAGAAAAGATTAGAAATCATTTTATGCCATAAGTGGTAGTGGACGTGATATATTTCGTTGTCATATATTCAAAAATCGCTCTGGTGCATTCGTAACAGGCTTGAGATTCGATTACCCTGCAAACAATTTTGAAGGCAAGCAAAACGATCCTTTTGCTTCAGTTTCACAAACTTTTACAAAATTTATCGACAGTTATCAAACGCTGTATAATATTGGAGAACGTGTCTATGTCGTGGCAAATGCAGATTCAAAATCTACATTCCGAACAAACTATGAAAGTATGGCTTGAATGTCATGTCACTTACTAACGCTCGCAGCAGTTACTTGTTTAATGCATATGATTACACAGGAAGGGCTTCTAACGGACAAAGCCCAAGCGCAGCAGGAAAAAGTTCCATAAACCAACTGAGGTTGTGATTAGATTAGTTAAACGAATTGAACAGACTAACCGCAATATTACTTCAGACAGTTAGTTTAGCGTAATCGAGTTAACAACATGACTCAAATAAAGAGGACCAACGTACGTGGGGACACTGAAAAAAAAGAAACACCAGAAAAATTCTTACCTGTGAGATGCAAGGAAGTTGGTTCTGCAATGTATCCACTCACACATGACCCAACTCCAGTTTCATTTGTGCCGAAATGATTATAATATCGTCTATGCACATGATGAATGTGAAGATGGTGATACAGGTAAACCAGAAATAATTTCACCCTATAATTGCACCAAAGATGGTGCTGATGCCCTAGACGATTAGTGTGCCAGTTATGCAACTGCCCGACGTACCCGACGATAGCCAGTGGCATTGTTTCTCTGCATGTTGGACATACGCAGGCTGAATTACCTTTGCCCTTCACAACTCCTAGAAAACAATTCTCAAATCAGCTGCTTTAATTTTTTGTAGAGCCTTGCATACACGTTGGTGACACCACAAATGGAAAAGCAAGTCAACAACCCTCACATACCTCGTGAACTTCGTGTATCCATTCCCCATGTTTAGGATGTATCAGAACCAAGAGCAGCAATCGTTGTAGAACGTTTGGAAAAAAGCCAATCTACCTTTAATGCCCTACAAAAATTTGCAGAGCGTCCAAAGAAAACTTCTGAGGAGGAAACTAAAAACCAAAAATGTACTAGTGTATTTTTAATATTTGTAATGTTCTGTGAGAGTTTTCTGTGTCTTTATTATTACTTGTATAATAAACAATAATATATAGCAAAAATTAAAATTTGGAGTGCATGGTATTTACCTTTTTATAGCTTTAACAGTATTATGTAATGTTACGTTTATCTTGTGCAGTTTTCTACTTAAATGCGTTTCTTTGTAAAAATAAACTTTAAAACTTATTTCAATATATTTTTGTGTGATGTGTATGTAACAGTTTACTTACAAAAACTGAATTGTCTCACTGACATTGTTGAATACCATTTTTTTTGCAATTGAAACATAGTGGTCTGTCAGACTGCACCTGGGACAGTGTGTGACAAAAAATGACCTGGGAAGGTTAGGGTCGATGCCAGATGCACGGACACAAATGTGCATGAGCCTGAAGTGCCCACTTCAGATGCTGCAAGTACGTATTTCGCATGTGCATCAGCAAGAATCCAGCCGTTCCGGTCCCATGGAACGTGAGCAGTTTAGTTCCATCTGAACGGTGTTTCTGTTCGCTCAAACCTGTGTATTGTCTCTCCTTCTAGCCAGTAGCAAAAGACCGCTCAAACTTCGTACCAACCTTAGAAATTATATATGGGTGCTCTTGGGGGAATCTTTTGTAGCGTTTCGTATATTTTCGTGCTTCGAAGCCCATTTACATTCGTCACATTGGCTACAGGCTTGCTGCCTCCAAAGAGTGTTTGGACTGACAACAGAGAAATTTGAATTCTTATGATATTTCTCTTGAGAGTCGTACCATGACGACTAGCACTAGCTTCCTAGCTGTTGTCCCCTGCTGACTGTTTAGTTGGAAGCTCTTTTCTGTAGTGTGGGGTATTAGTTTCATATCTCAAAGTCAGTACTCCTAGTAGCCGGCAATTATCTTCTTGTTTGTGCATCTTGCATGCGGAGTTCCTTGGGTCGTTTCTCTTGCCTATTTTAAAATGTGAGTTCTGTAGCTGTGGATCTCTGATTTTGTTATTCTTCTCGTCTTCGTAACGACGCCAATCAAAGTCCAACATGATTAACTTCAGTTGTTCATGTTAGTTTTCTGTGATTTTTTTCTTTCATGGGGCAGATTGCAATAAGATTCCATGTTAGTTTTGAATTTGAATTAATGACCAGTATTGTGACAAGTCTGCCATTTATGAAGCCTACTTCCTTTAACTTCTGCCATGATTAAGCGACCATTATTTAATAAGGAACACAGAATAGTGTTGTTTTAGTGTGATAGTGTTTTCATTGTGCGCAGTGGCCAAATTATTAAGGGAATGTTGCATGACATTTAAAGCTGTTTGTTCTGATGACGAGTGGTTAGCACTCTCAGGGTTTTATCTTGGAGCTAAAACCGTTACTAATGCAGATTACCATCATGGCGACCATATTTTCCAGGATACTTTGGTCTAGTTTCCCCTGTGTCCTGTTGTCAGGACATCACAATGAAGTGTATCTTAGGGTACACAAGTTCTAGCGTCTAGCCCTTTATCTTTGATGTGCTTACATATTTCTCGCGTCTGCAAAGCAGTCACTGTTAGTGTTGAGTATATTGTGTTTTATTTCGCTGCAGTATTTGTGTATCTTGGGGGAATAACTAGTGTATTTTGTGTTGTGTTTGAAACTTGGCGTGTAAAGACTTCTATTGTGTGTTTATGGTCAATTATTTTTACTGTAATGATACTTTGCAATATTTTTGTTTGGTTTATTCAGTTTCTATTAGGGATGAGGCTAGTAGGGTTCATTTCAGGGAAACGAGAACCAGCTGTAATTTCGCAACGAAGTGGAAACGAATGTGGCACAGAGCAGCGCAAATTTTGGAGCCATGGTTGACACTTCATTTTGGGTAATATAGATGTTGGAAAAAGAATATAGTCTGCTAAAAAGAAGAAAGGAAAGAAGAAGAAAGAAACGCAGGCTTCTAGAGAAGCTGATGTAAAGGAAGCACGGGGAGGAAATAGAAGAACACAAGGAAGAGATAATAAAACAGAGGCTGGCAGAAAGCAATTAAGGTTAGGTATAGAAGAGCTGCTCAAACGTTGTGATTCCAATTAATTGATTAACCAATGAGAAATTGAACAACAGGACCAAAACAGCTGAGAAAAACGTGTCTCGGCTCGAGCAGGGAGAATCTAACTTGGACACACCAGAGAAAATTCTAGTAGAAGTAAACACAGCCCTTTCACAGAAGGCTGAAGTATTGAAAGAGAAACAAGAGAGGCAGTTCACTTCTCAGAGTCTGAGGAGTTTGTCGCGCTCATACGATGCAATGACAAACCAAAGTCAGACATAGAAGAAACATTGCTGGCTCGTTCTGAGCAGTGCATCACAGAATGTTCTCAGACTTATGATATGTCTTCGTCAGTGCAAGAGAGAGCTGTTGTGAGCGAAACTGGTGCTGCATCGGAATTTTCATCAGTCACCAGACGAAATATCGATGATAAGCGTTTCTTTTCTTTATGGATATGTCTCGCTTACACAGCCGGTAGACATCTGCACATACAGACATGGATCGATCAGTTTACAGACGGTTTGCCGAATTCCTGGCCAATTCAGTACAAACTCGAGTTCATAAGCAGCTACATAAGCCGCGAAGTTCTGCCAGTAATCAGGGGCTTCAGAGATACCACCGACTTTGAAGTAGATATTATAAAGGTATACTGGTCGACCACAGAGAAAAACTGAGTGCAAATAGGTATCATCAAAGCCTCAGCACTGTCAGCTACTAGGTTCAAATTATTCTTGGAATACTTACATGATACGTTAAGTAGAAATCAGCACGTACACCAGCCTTAAAATAGTGGGGAGTTGAGTCACCTTTTTATCAAAAACGTTTCGGTGGATCACGAAAAGTCCTTGCTATGTGTCGGAAAAACTGACATAGAAGAGTTCAGGTTAATTTTAATAGACTTGGACGAACACGTAAGACAGGACAGGAAGGGAAAAATTATGCTTTGAGATGACACTAATACGAAAATTTGAATGGGGTTCAGGACACAAATGGAAATACCCTGGAGGGAAATAGCTGTAACAGACTCTACAGGAGAAATTGTACCCATCAGAGGGAACGAAATGATTACGGCAGATCCCTTCCGGCTGATTTTGTACAAGGCCAACGAACAGAGCGAGAGAATGAAGGGGTGTAAATACTTGCTATTCAAAGTCCAACCACAGACAGGAATCATCAGACCTGAGTTACATTAAAGTGAGAAGTAGGTATAAGCGCAGACCAGGTATATACCACAACTGTTCTGAAGTTTGAAGAGATCAGAGATAACTGTCAGGCTGAGATGAGCAACGAAAAAGGGGGTGGTGTATCTTGTCATTAAGATAAAAATAGCCAATAAGTATTAAGATTTATATGCCATGTAATGCTGGAAAAGTGAAGGATGCTGGAAATAGGAGCACCCACTCAGTATCTGTGTATATAATAAAGTTTCTTTCGTTACTGTATAAATATTGTTACTAACATGTTTTTGTTTAAGAAATGTGTACATTAATATACTCATACGACAATATTATGTTTTGGGCCATCGAAGAAACATGTGAAGTACTAAACAGGCTGTTGTCGATAGGCACTCCTGCAGTCATCAGTCATCTGTACAATCATATTCTTAATTTTCTACGTGAAAACATACTTACAGCGTCCGAACCAGATCCTCATCACAGTTTCACAAAGCAAGATATACTTTGGAGAAAAACGCGTTTTCTCACTACGAGTGACTTTGTTGCGTCGTCCTACATTGCTCTGCACCAGCCAGTTACCGCCATTTTTTGTTTTGTCAATCAGTAAGTGCATGGCTTGGTAATCATTGAGTGCGTAAGTGTTATGCCATTTTTCTCGAATGTTCCAACTGAAGCGCTACAGCGGCAGTCAAAGAGAGATGTCACGGGTGCCCATCTATATATGATACCTCTTTCCAGCTCTGTCTCCGTGCGATAGAAAGATATAAGAGTGAAATATCTTTCCTTCTAATTTTTAAAACTGTAGATACATTGCCTCTTTTAATTTGTGTCAAATCCCATTATCTCACCATATACTTAAATTTGTGCTGAGACGAAGATTTTCTCTGCTTGTAAAAAATTTTGAAGGGTGAGGTGCAAGTCTCGAGTATATGGCAAAAGTGACATTTGTAGATTTTTCTAGATGAACTTAGAGGTCACAGGACCCATTGCAAATTCTACTGTTTTTATGAAAATGGCATACTACTAGTAATGAACAAATGTGCTGCGGTACTGGCCAGAAATTTTGAGATCATGCAAATTTTTTTATCAGATGCTAGGCCGCTAAGTGAGCACTGGCCAGTGTTGAATATATTTTTGTGCACGGTATGTTGTGAGGGTTTTTTCAGACTCAACGTTTTCCAAGGGTGCCCTGGGCGATGTTTCGTTCGTGTTAGGGACTATGCTCCTCTTTGTGTCAGTGTCAACTATCACTATAGCCAGCAGGAACAAAGATTTTTTGTCGTTTTCGCCACCCAAATGAAACTTTTTCGCAAAGCACATGTCTCAACAACATGATTACAAGGAAAAACAAGTTAAAGTGCACCAACCTTAAAAATATCATTTATGTGTGTGTTTTTTTTCGGGGGGGGGGGGGGGAGGTGTAGTTCTTCAAACAATATAAAAGTTAAATGAAAGAGTTAAATTTTTAACAGAGAGTAAAGCTTGACTGTGTAATCCGTGTTGATGTCTTTTTTATAGTTTGTATAAGTTAAATGTGCGGTTAAGCATTGCAACTCTTATTTAAAATTTTATTATTACATACACTTTCTTTTTTTTTTAATCGAATAAAATGAAATTGTTTGATAGGATTACCAGCTGGTTAAAAAACTGTATTGAGGAACAAACATGCGTATAGGAATCTCTATCTATTTTTCAGCAAACACGAGATGTGATGTACAAAAAGGGACGCCTAGTGTACAGAGACAGTCAGAGCAGACAAAAGGCGGATTACTAGACAGAACGGGTGGTGGGAACCGCACTGAATGCAGATGTCTGTATCACTGTGTTGGCTGTGATAGTTTAGTGGTTAGTACATAGCGTCTTCCCACGAACACTCATTTTATCTGTGGTGGGACCTCTGTTTTGTCAAAGACGATAAAGTGAATTACATAATTCCTAACGTTATATGCTAGCGTAAAATTTGCGCTCTTAGGTGTAATTTCACTTATGCGGATGAGCCTCTCATCACAGAAAGATAAATGAGAAAAGGAGAATAGGTTAATGTGTTATAATCAATTTGTGCTGACTTGGACACTCACAATGTGAAATTTTTAAGCAAAATCTCTTTCGCTTTCCGTTTTGCTGGCATGTTAATTTTATTAAACAATCAATTTTTTATGCACCCATTCGTAAGTTTTTCCTTGCACAAATAATTTTGTCATTTTCACTAAGTTAAATCTTTCATTGTAAGACTTTTTCTACTGCCATTATGCTGAAGTGAGATTTTTGTTAAAAAAAATATTTTCTTTCGATAAACGTACATATTTAGTTGTAATACGTTTTCTACAGAAACATTTTTGTCATTTCTCACACAAATAATAACTTAAACGTAATCTTGCTAAACAATTATGTCAAAGTCATACGTAATTGTGTTTTTCTTGGGTAAACTCCTTTGCCTTAAATCACAATTTGTAAATCTTAGATATAAACGTTTCGTTTGTCATTGTGCTGGCGCCTCATTTTGATAAGCAATTAATTTTTGTAAAGTTTTACACTTGTTTGGAAGTTTTTCTTGTGTAAACACCATTGTCTTTAATCAATGCGTAACTTTTAGGCCTAAGTTTTTACTTTTTGTCGTTGTATTGGCACGTCACTCTGTGTCTTTCAGTAAATAGAAAACAGAAACATCCAATTACTGTGTTGTAACTAAGTTCTGCAAAAATTGTGCTTATACTCAGTGAATTTTGTTTATATATAGGTATTGCTGACAGCCTTTTAATTTCATGCAGATATTTTTATGTTTATCACGTCAACATATACTTCATAGGGAGATATGCTTTCCTAATTATCTGTACATAAATTAAAGATCTGTATAGCTGCACAAATAACTTTGATAGATCTTAGGTCATTAGATCTTCAGTCATTTATATCAAGTTTCAATTGATGCAGTAGACAAGAAAGTAACTTATACGATATTGCAGTGCTTGTGCTGTTAAGATGAACGGTTCAATGTTCCGAAGGAGCAGGCAATGCGGCGACTACAGCCGTTACGAAACACATGAAGTATATTCGCAAATGCAACAACCATCAGCTGTATGACGACCCGGATGTCCTGCTTCACCCGAGTGGTCGCCTAAACAACTTTGGCTACCCGCGCACGACTCACGGCCATACTAAAACTTCCATTTGTCGTCGTTTCTGCGTCACAACCTGCACTCGTACACATGTTATGTGATTACTGTACAGGGCAGGACATTTTAATTGAAAGTCGCTGCCCAATATCGGCGAATAAATACGATATTGCAGTGCCTCTGTTGTCAAGAAGAATGATGCAGTGTTCCTTCGGACATGAATTCATGTTCGTATTCGCATCTACGAATATATTTCATGTATTTCATAACGGCTGTAGTGGCCTCTTTGGACATGCACGTATGGCGCAAGGAACACTGCATCGTTCCTCTTAACAACACACGCTCTGCAATATCGTATTTATCCACCGATACCGGGCAGCGACTTTCATTTAAAATGCCCTCCCCTGTACGGGAATTACATAATACACTGTATTAAAAAATTAGTACACTTGGAAAGACGACGTAAGTTTTCATCCGATGACAGCATATGCCACCTGTGGGATAGCAGGTTTACTGATAATGGTTTCAACATCGTCCGTCAACAGATAGCGTAGTGGCATAGCTACCAGAGCACCGTCTGTATCTACCCTTTAATACTGAACGCTCACAGCCAGAAGGTTCACTGAGGCGCAAACGTGTGAAGCAAGCAGGCAACCGTGTCGCAGAGACGCTCTCATGTTTCCTACAGCCAACTGAGCGAGTTTGAAAGGGGTAAAATTGTGGCCTTCCGAGCGACAAGATGGTCCATTTGGAGAATTGCCACACAGGCAGGACGTGCTGAGTCAATTGTGCAACAGTGGTGGTATCAGTGGTCACCAGAACATTCTCACACCCTTCGACGAGGTTTAGGACGTCCACGCAGCACAGACGCCCGCCAGAATCGTCGTATTATAACGGTAGCAGTGGCAGATTGTACAGCTACCATTGCACAGATAAGAGACCTTGTGAATCCAGACGTGTCAACACGAAATGTTGCCAACCCGTCATGAGCAGTGAGACTACGGGCACGTACACCTCAAATCCATCTTCCACCGACGCTACACCATCGCCGTGAATGGCTCGATTGGTGCCGTCAGAGGAGCACTCGGATGCAATGGCGCGCTGTAGTTTTCAGCTGTGAAAGCAGACTGTGCCTACACGCAAGAGTGGTCATTTGCGCGTACGGCGTAGACCTGTTGAGTGCTGTCTAGGAGAGTGTATTCAACCAAGACGCACTGGCCTCACCCCAAGTCTTACGGTCTGTGGTGCGAAAAGCTACAACTCTCGTTCACCTTTGGTGTGTCTGGACGGGACGCTAACCACCACTCGGTATGTACAGAATGTTGTTAGATCCAGTAATTTACTATTCATGCAACAGGAGTTTGATGTGTTGTTCCAACAGGATAACGCTCGCCCACTCACTGTCCGTGAAACTCAATATGCTCAGCAAGACGTGCAGCAACATCCTTCGACAGCACGATCTCCAGACTAGCCTCCAGTTGAGCGCGTGTGGGATATGATGGAACGAGAAGTGACCCGTGCGACTCGTCAACCAATAACTTTTACAAGACTACGGGAACATGTCGATCAGGCATGGAAGAACGTATCCTAGGACAGTATTCGCCATCTGTATGATCGACTGCATACCAGAGTCAGAGCCTGCGATGCCGCCCACAGAGGCTACACCATGTACTAATATGGGTGTTTCGGCACTGGTAGATACCTGGTACCTCAGAACCGCTTGTGCTGTTGCTCTGAAAATGTAATCATTTCAAGTACTCCATATGCACTGTTGTAACAATAAATCTTGCGTGAATTGGAAACCTCTAAATGGTGTGTTAATCTTTCTTCGCCGGCCGTTGTGGCCCAGCGGTTCTAGGCGCTATAGTCTGGAACCGTGCGACCGCTACGGTTGCAGGTTTGAATCCTGGCTCGGGCATGGATGTGTGTGATGTCCTTAGGTTAGTTAGGTTTAACTAGTTCTAAGTTCTAGGGGACTGATGACCTCAGATGTTAAGTCCCATAGTGCTCAGAGCCATTTGAACCATTTTTTAAATCTTTCTTCCGGCACTGCATGTGTACGAAGGTTGTGGCACAGGGACGACGACGGATGGAAATTTGGGTCTGGCCGTGGATCATGCATGGATACCCAAGTTGATAAAGCGACTCCTGCCTAAAGCGGGAAATCCGGGTTCGAATGGGGTTCAATGGCGCTAAGCACTATGGGACTTAACATCTGAGGTCATTTAGAACTACTTAAACCTAACTAACCTAAGGACTTCACACACATCCATGCCCGATGCAGGGACTCAAACCTGCGACTGTAGCAGCAGCGAACGTCCGGTCTGAAGCGCCTAGAACCGCTCGGTCACAGCGGCCGGCACGCGAATGGTGGCCCAGAACAAATTTTCGTTATCGTCATTATCTTATACAGCTGATTGTTGTTCGTATCCGCATCCGCGAATCTATTTTATGTATAATGTAAGTTATTTTAATTTTTAACTTTACGTGGGACTGACTTTTTCAATGTATCTTAGAATTACTTTGTTCCTGTTATTTACATAAGCACAAGACGTGGCATACAGCAATTTCTTTTGTCTTATGTTATTGAAAAAATGTCTTTAGCCATAACATATCTTGCCAGTATTACCTTTCAGTAGGAAGACTTTTAGTTTTCAATTTGTATTATGTCTGTAGGATCGGTTAATTTTTCGGCAATGCCCACTCTCTGTAATGAACGAATGTAGCAATTAAAAAACAAAAAAAGGCTGAAATGATCTCACGCGAAGCTGTAGATTGTGGGACAGCCCGCATGTACTGTGGAACTGCTACAAGAAGGCTTTGCTCCAGTTGGGTGGGATGCTGGTATGGTACCCAGAGTCCGCTCCGGATGCTCTGAAATTGCGGTCACTATTAGTTAATCATGAAGCTCCGGCCGGAACAGTGTCTGGGTCCCATGTGACCACTTGAGATGTTGCAAATATACTGACCAACCAGTACTTTATGACTACCTACCTAATAGCCGGTATGTCCACGTGTGGCACGGATAAACAGTGAGGCCTTGGTAGGACGCTGGAGGGAGTTGGCATCACATCTGCGCACGCAAGTCACCTAAATCCCGTAAATCCCGGGGAAGGGAGCGGTGAGCTCTGATGCCACGTTCAGTCACATCCCAGATGTGATCGATCGGGTTCAGATCTGGTAAGTCTGGGAGGCAGCACATCAACTGGAGCTCGCCACTGTGCTCCTCGAAATATTCCATCACACTCCTGGCAACATGGCGAATTATTTTGTTGAAAAATGCCACTGCCGCCGGGAAACTTGATCGTCATGAAGGGGTGTACGTGGTTTGCACCCAGCGTGTGATACTCCTTGACCCATGGATGCCCACGTGAATATTTCACAGAGCATAATGGAGCCGCCGTCCCGCAGTACAGGTGACAATGAGCTGTTCCCCTAGAAGATGACGGATTCGCGTCCTGTCATCAGAATGATGAAGAAGGTGTCGGGATACATCAGACCATACAACACACTGCCACAGCACCAATTCCCAGCGCCTGTGGTCATAAGCCCATTTCAGTCGTAGTTACCAATGTCATGGTGTTAACATTGACATATGCATGGGTCGTCGGCTGCAGAAGCCCAGTGTTTGGTGCACTGTGTGTTCAGACACACTTGTACTGTGCCCAGCATTAAAGTCTGATGTTCGTTCCGTCACAGTTCCCCGCCTGTCCTGTTTAACCGTCTGCCCAGCCTACGATGTCCAACATCTGTAATGAGGGATGGCGGCAGAACCCCACGACGCCTGGATGCGGTTTCACCTTGATTTCACCACACTTACTGGGCCATCACAATCTACCCTCGGTCAAACTCAGATAAATCACTCCCCTTCCCCATTCTACACACGGGCATCACGTTCACTGATACCACATGCAACGTGCATATGTCTGACTAACAGTTAATCCTCGTCAGGTGACGGTTCTTTCGCCTTTACGGGTTTATATCAATAGTAGGTCGGTGGTTACAACGTTCTGGCTGATCAGTGTATCTGCATATTCAGCACAGATGTCATCAAGAATCCTTCCCTTTGGTTTCCATGAGACGTGAGAAATTCACCTGCTTCTGAAAGTGTTTATGTTGAGCCAACGGTGTGTGTTGTCTCCCTTTCTAGATACTGTATGTGCTTCGTCAAACAATGGCAGAAAGTCCGTTCAAACTCGGTACCAACTATATTTCTACGCCGTATTATAGACACTACGCCGTATTATAGACACTACGCCTCCATTATCATGTTTCGAGGCACGTTTACATTTGTCATGTTGCCTACAAGCTTGAGGCCTTTCCTCCAAAAAGAGTTTTGGCTGAGAACAGATAACTTTCAAATCTTATCATTCGTTTCATGGCTGTGGTTCGGTGTTGACTGTGCAGTTTGAACCTTTTTTAGTAGTATGAGGTGTTAGGTTTATATCTCAAGTCTGTACTCTGAACAGCTCATACTTATCTCGTTAGTTGTGCATCCTGGTTGCGGAGTTCATCTATTCTCTTTTTTAATTGCGAATTGTGCTCTGTTTTTGTTTTTCTCTCAGACTTCCTAACGATGCCAATCAAAGCCCACATAATTAACTTCAATATTTCATGTTATTTTTCTATGTTTTTTTTCAGTAATTACAATAAAATAAGGTTCCGTGTTGGTTTTGAGTGTAGCATTGTGATATCGATATCCGTCTAAGGACCCACTTTCCTACGATTTCTTCCACCCTTATTCAAAAAATATAATTGGGAATACACAAAGGTCTTGTTTAAATGTGATGGTGCTTTTTAAGGCAATAATAAACGTCAGCATTGTCCGTAGTAGGCTGTTATGTGATTTTTTTTTAATCGTGCGATTAGCTAATTTCGACTACTTGTCATTTTCAAGCACCTGTAAAACCAACATGAAAAATTTTGATTTACGTTGAACGGCTCCCAAAGGATTCTTTACGTGTATAAGCTTATAATATATGTTATATCGATACAAGAGTAAACTTGTACTGTCTCTATTACATTGTGTACACAGCAATTGCTCCTTCACTTCGTATTGCAAGCGTTATTTGTTTGCTGCCCCTCCCTACATTTGTATCTATTAACACTGTGTTTATTCTTAATAAGTAGTTTGTCTTAGCTCATTCGTCAATCGATGTACATACAATAATTTATACCCGTGCTTCCTTAGTTCTGCTATTGGTTACCATATATATCCCCTCAAAGTACGTGATCCGTTTCTGTGTGTTTGCTCAATACTGGAGTCATGTATATGAAAATGAGAACAATGTTTTGGCATCTTTACGTATGCAATAATGTACGGTGTAGTAATGCTGAATGTGTATCGTCACAATATACTTTGCTGTAGGACTATGGTCCATATCTCACTACTGTACCCATTTTTAAGTGGCCTCAGAATCTTTCTAGTTCTGACAATTTATTATTTTTACCGTTATTTTACGACGTCATTTTACAATACGATGTATTTTTATTCAACCGAACACAATGTTTTTTATGTATTTCACAATTTTATAACGGAATTTACATCGTGACAACACTATACATGTTATATTGTGTACGCAGTGGTGGCTCCCACACTTCTGGTTGCAAATGTTATGTGTTTGCTGCCCCTCCATACATTTTACAGATGATGACACCTTTTTTTATTCTGAATAAGTAGTGTGCATTAGCTCATACATTTACTTGATATGCGTGATACAACAATGTTTACCTGTTCCTGTCTTAATTCTACTATTGGTTTCCATATAGCTTTCCTCAAAGTATGTGATGTGTTACCAGGTATTTGCTTAATATTACAATATTGTGAAAACATTGTTTTGGAAATCCTACATATCCAATAATGTTTGATGTAGTGAACGTTGAGTATATTATGAGACTATCATACACTGTAAGTAATGAAGTTCTTGATGGTCCCAATACTGGTTGACACATTTCATAACGTAGGTGTCATTTTGTTACCACCTTTTCACGCATTACATATTACTTGTTACTTTACAAAAATCTGTGTGTTATTGTTCCGTACAAATAATCATGTCTGGTTTCTGTGTGTCTATAAATAACTTTCAGTCACTGATGACTTACGATATAAGGCAGCCATTATACCAGACACGCCAGCAGTTGATGAAGTATTCTATTTATAGTATTTATAGAATTTTGTACGTAACTTATGTATATTTTTGATAATATGATGTTCAAAATAATGTAGTTTGCCCAGTGGTATACCATGTACTGTATATAATATTTTATGTCTATTTGTATGCCCTTAATGTATTCTTTGGTCGCTGAATGTTTTTTTATATGACATCAACTAAGTCTGGCAAGCCAGCAATGTATGTAACGTGCCTATCATATGTGCTATCGAGGGTCTTAAAGACTTTGCTTGAATATGTATCTGTGATAAAAAATTACTAGCTGATGTCAGTTACCATGTGGTTGTAAGAAATTTGTGCAGCAATGTTTTATCTTAATGTGAGGTGTGTGAAGTGTTATTTACACATGGCGATGTGTGCAGACAATTTAGTGTTTCCCCGTGTTGGTTTTACAGGTGCTTGGCAGTGACAAGTAGTCGAAATCAGCTAATCACAAGATTAAATGAAAATCACATCACAACCTACTACGGACCATGTTTAGGTTTATTAAATATCAGGAGGCTGTGGATCCCCACAAATGCAAAATATTAATGTAAAGTTGCATTACATGCAAAGGCGTTTATTGTGCTGACTAGTGGGTGGCGCTGAATTCAGTCCGTCACTAACGTACATTACTTTCAGTAGTTTCGTCACTAACGTACATTACTTTCAATAGTTTTTATTCATTCGTCGTCTCACCCAGTATACTCAACCATTAATTCTCTCTCCAAGTTATTACTGTCCTACTACCTGTTCTGGGTGTGCTTTTACTGTTGTATCAATCACAGGTAGCTTCCTCTCAAACCTTTCCATAGCTTTCAGACAGTAACGTAATAAAGAGGTGTTCTGAGGCCATATTTAGGTAGCCACGAATCGAGAACATTCAAAACTATGTAGTGTAACAAATGTGGCAGAGCTGCTGGAAATATAATGTCACAGTCATCAGCGAGAGATACAATGATTGTCGCTTTAGATTTTTCTGCTTTTCGTATCTTCTCTGCCCTGTTACTTTTATGCCTTTAGTTTATTACAAATAACGTATCGTCATCCTCCTTGCTGCTGACAGTTTCTTATCTCTCTCATATATCTCTCGTTACACGTCAGGCAGTAGGCACCAAGTATGCTGCTCTTATTACACAGCCGGCCGCTGTGACCGAACTGTTCTAGGCCCTTCAGTCCGGAAATGCGCGACCGCTACGGTCGCAGGTTCAAAGCCTGCCTGGGACATGGATGTGTGTGATGTCCTTGGGTTAGTTAGGTTTAAGTAGTTCTAAGTTCTAGGGGACTGATGACCTCAGATGTTAAGTCCCATAGTGCTCAGAGCCATTTGAATCTTATTACACAAATATTTTTCCCGCGGTTTCTTCCACAGTCTGTTAAACTATGACATTTCTGCAAAGTGAAGGGTGCTAAATGTGTCATTATCCATATTGATGTGACAATGCTGCTGCGATGGTTATAATAAATTTATAGTCGACGCTGATGATAGTTTATTATGTAGGAGATGGTAGTGGACAACTCGGCGATGTCGAGGTAGGAAATGTTGCGGATAAATGCTGTTCTAGTGGAAATCTTGCTTCTGTGAACGGTACGTAAGGAAATCACGGAACTGGATATATGGGACTATTAAAATCGGGGATTGGGGAAAGGGGACTGACTCCAATTGATGATTCTGAATGGGATAAAAAACGAAGTTTGGAATGAATAACAATATGTGTTCGTTTGTATGAACTGTGTAGGTAGGAGATTGTGGGCAGCACTGTAACTAGAGATGATCCAAGGTACCTTACCATATATGAAATATCTGACAGACTGCGGCTGATTTGGAGAGAGAGCGCTACTGTCACAACGGCGAAGGGGGTTCGCACAGAGAATGGGCAAAGCGCATCATATGAATGAATTCCATCGTTGTGCATCACCTAATGCATGGCACATTCCAGACCCAAGGACGTGTAGGGATGGCTCTTATCACATAGCACGGTGTCAAAAGTGCATTCTATGTACCCGATCGACACTGACTGGTGGTGGTGGTGGTTAGTGTTTAACGTCCCGTCGACAACGAGGTCATTAGAGACGGAGCGCAAGCTCGGGTTAGGGAAGGATTGGGAAGGAAATCGGCCGTGCCCTTTTAAAGGAACCATCCCGGCATTTGCCTGAAACGATTTAGGGAAATCACGGAAAACCTAAATCGGGATGGCCGGAGACGGGATTGAACCGTCGTCCTCCCGTCGACACTGACTCTCACAGATTGTAACAGCGGCTAGAACGGCAATTGATCAGTATTGAGCTCTATATTTATTCACATTAAGAGCTAGGCGACATTATTTCAGTTCCTTTTATATTTTTTCGGTATGTGACTCGATAATAAAACAATTTGTACCGAATAACACTTTCTCATAGATAACTCCTTCGTCTGTGGAAAGTCTGCGATTTCAGGTGATTTGTCCAAGATACATCAGATCTTGTTTACACTTGACACTAAGAACATCTGTGTTAGTCTACGACTTCTGATGTGTAGATACACGTCGATAACTGTGAAAGGTGACGTATTTCTCAATCAAAACCATTGAGATGCTGGAACATGATGAAGATGTGTATGATTTTTTTAGTCTGTCGTCGTCGTGTTATGATTGATTTGAGGGATGAATTTAATTGATGAATTTTTGTAGGATCATTGAATATTAAATTGAGGTACCGATAGATATATTGGGAGTTGCCAGGAGAGATATCAGCCACTTGGTACAATTTGGGAAAGGCCAAGGAGTTTTATGAGTCTTTGATACGCACAAAACTGAATCTTCGTCTCTCTCAACTTCCGAACTTGCAGAAAGTTAATCGAAATAATTCTTTAAGTCAGTTTAATTTTTGTTGTGGCGCTCCTCTGGAAAAGAAACCTGTTTAAATCAAGTTTTAGTACCTTACACGTGAGATCCAAAATTTCCATTACTGTAGCACATACTGGTCTTGTAACCTACTTAAAAAAGCGCGTGGCGCCGCACATGGTGAGCTGTTACTCTGAAGGAGAAGTTTTTCATTCCAGCCACAAATCAAGCTAGACGTAACTTTCAAGCACGGGAAAAAGGTTATGTCTGTTCGTGACTTCTAGGATTCATACGTGAAGAACAAGAGTTGGTTTTTTTTTTTTTTTTTTATAATTGGCGTTTCCGAAATACATGTTCGTGACAACAGAAAAACGCTTTTTTTCATATAGATAATTATGTTTGAAACCGAAACATGCTTTAGAATTCTGTCATAGTTATGGGTTAATGTTATAGTAGCGATAGTTCATTGAGATACTTTTACATTATTTCGATTTATATTGTTGTTACCTGTATTCTCTTCGAGTCAATGGAAACAGCCGTCGTCGCAGGACATCTGCAATCATTGATGTTAAGACTGCTGTAAATTTTGTGCAGAATGTGACAAGGATTCTGTTAAGCTCTTGGGATAGTTGATATTTAGTGTCTTCAACATCACTGGCAGGGAAGTCTTATGTTTAATTTTTACAGCACTACAGAACTGAATGGTATAAGTGTTATCCGAATTTCAGTTGTGAAGTAGCATTTGAGGGAGCAAATCGAGATTTACGATGTATGAAATGGATCGAAGGCACTGAAATCAAATTAATGGATTAATGGAGATGAAATCAGTGACATGAAATGGTATCAATGCAAACTATTTAGATATGCAGATCCTGTAATGTAATAAACATATAGTGAAAATGGAAAATTTGTGCCAGTCCGGGATTCGAGCCAAAATTTGCTCTTTTTAACCCGATCAGTCACCTTACTCAGTAGCCAGTTCGAGTATTCCTTCGAAATTGACTCCAACTCTCACTGTCATTAATGTTTCAACCCATGCTTTCCAAACACTACTACCGAGGATTGTCATACAACATATGTGAGAATAGTGCATGTACTTCATTTCAGATATATGTCTAGTGCCTGGATAAGCCAAAGTGCTCCAACGACTCAGTTCCACCACTGCATGTAACCTACGAGAGGACCAGTAGTAGCAGTGATCGGAAATCATGAGTGGAAACATGAGTGGCAATGAAAAGTTTGAGTGAGACCTGAAGGCGTGCTCAGATAGCCTAAGGTTATGGTAAACTGCGATATTCGGCTTCGAGTCCTAGTTTAGGCAAATTTTGCATTATCACTTGATATTTATCTCGGCTTTCATTTTTATGTTGTCTGTTTTTTACCCTTTTGTCACGTAAAAGAATAGCTACAGCAAATGTTAACACTTGACTGACATTTCTTTGGCTTTTGGTTGTGCTTCTGCGATAGGGTTTTCTGTAGCTGATACTCGCACTTCCTTCGATCCCTTTACTGCCACTGTAAGCCTACTGAACAAAAACTTAGGCCTATGGTCTTGATAATAGCCTCAGTTCGGCGAGGAAGTGGTTCCCTAAGGCTCTTCATGGTTCCCATAGCCAACCGATGCCACTAATTGTTGATTAGATCCCGTACGTATGCCAGATTTGGAGGTATGTTGATAGTTACGCTTCTCCTACTCCTCCAAAGAGGCCCAGACATTATCTTTGGGACCAGAGTCGATCTATTTAGGACACCACTCGAGGTGCGATATGGTGCATGAGTGTTCATCAAAATAGGAACGTATATGCGCAACCTGTGAAAACGGCTACAGTCATGTTGGAAAATTCATCGTGAAAATGCTGAAGAAAGGACAACAGTCGGTCACGGAAAATGTAGAATTAAATATTCTAATTAATGTTCGCGGTAATCTGAATGAGTGGGCAAAAGTCAACGTGCGAAAAACACCGCAGAACATTGTATAAAACGTCCTCTGGCCCAAACTGAACCCAGCACAAAATGTAGTTTAAGCCCTGCATTGGACCATCTGTGTACTCGAGGACTTGCATCATTTGAAGAAAGACAAAATCGTGACTTGTCGAACCACACTACACGCCTCCTGTCAGGTACTGTATGGTTTCTGTGCTGTTTGGCCCACTGAAGACAAGCAGCATTGTATGCTGTTTTGACCAATGGCCTCTTTACGAAGTACTCAGTACCAAATTTCCAGTTTATGGAGTTCCCTTCGCAACATTCACCCAGAAACTGGTTGAGATGGACCTGCATTCACAGTTGGGTTTGAGGCTGTTGATTAGGATCGTTTCGAGACCATTGTTCTTAAATGGCTGTGGGTGTTGCACCATTCCTAGAGAACACGTCGGAATGTTCACGCGGATACGCCAACATACCGGGAAACTCCATTCAAGATGTGATCAAGGCCATGTCCGAACACGATAGCTCATTTCTGCCACTTTGTCGCCTTCCACGTCGACCCATCCTACTGCTTTGATTCCATACAACCGCATGGCGTATACATACCATTTCACGGCCATCACGTACGACAATGGCAAAGGGTGAAATGTTTTTCTGGTACCATTTATACACCATTTATTATGCTCAAAAGCGATCAATGTTCTGCTGTAAGAGGGTGACTAACCCTTCGTCCGGTGAGTCTACGCTTTTTCTCATTCTTATGGTATTCAAGCAAAATTTGCAGAGGACATTCCAACCATTGTCAGTACATCACGGGAGTTCTGTGGTATATTTAATTCTTCCGTTTCTCTCCTAAATTAAATGATTCTGTTTCTTATCTGAGATTTTTATCTTATTTATTTACTGAAATATTTTTGGTTAGTTCACAACCGCTCTGTACCTTGCTGAGTGTTGTTGCTATTAGTGATATTAATGAAGTGCTTCACTGCCAAATAACTTGCAATTCAGTCTTACTCTTCTTTTCATTAAACTTGATAAGGTACTTACATTTAGATTAACACACTATTATTATATTCTGGTTTGAAAGAAAGAGACGAGTTTCAGCTGTTTGCCAGATTGGCACTTCTGAGTAAATCCTAAAATTCCTCATTATCACATGAAAATCACAATATCGTAATGCATACCCTTCTGTGTAGATTAGTTTCATGTTTGCGTTGCTAATTAGTCTGTAATGACGTGGGAATGCTAATGAAGCAAAACAGTTTGAAGTGGACTGAACAAAGACGTTATATCTGAAGTTCATCCCAAAGAGCTAAGCGCTCTTCCTGCTGAGAGACACAAGCATTTTCCACTTAAAATGCTTGTATCTACATCACATAGCCGTACAGGCTCAAAATACATAATGCATCGACCTGTCTGTATGCTTTGACACAAGTGGCGTGTATTATCAGACAGCAAAAACTATGAAACCTGTTCTCGCAAGGCGCGAAGCTATAGAGTGATTGAGACTGGAAGAAAGACTCGTTCGTATGATTGTGTTTAACTTTTTGTCTCCAAGTTAGGTGAACTGTGTTTAACAATTGTGTAAAAACTAAAAAGCCACCAAATAATGCCGTAGAAACACAATTTGTTTTTAGCTGTAAAACTTGTGTTCTTTGAGGTTTTTATATTTTATTGAAGAGAAAAGAAAGCCATAAAGTTCTAAAGATCTTCTTTTATTATGTGGAAACAAACTAATAACCAATACACGGCGGATGACACAAATGATAATGACATTATTTACACTAGATACTATGAGAACATAACAGATGCTGAGAATCACTTCTCCTTTACATTAACATCCAACAAATGAAATTTGTTACATGAAAATTTCTAAGAAATTCTTACTCAATCTAGTGCAGCTACACAGCTGGCATTACGACAAATACCGCTCGAGTTCAGTTGACTCTGTGTTAAATGATTTACTACAGACATTACGTTCTAAAGTAACTGACTTAAACGTAGCGTAACAAGCAGAATCACAGCTTCTATCCCAATTGTTCTACAAAAGTAACAAAATTAGTGGTCCAGTAATTGTTCACAAAACATCGTCTACAGAAGGTTGATCCTTACTTCTTGCTATAGAAACTGTGTCAGTTAAGAATTACAGTTGAGTAGAGAAAATATAGATAGTATTAGTATCGTGTACATGTACTTTAAACAGAGCAAGATTTACAAAGTATTTATTATTTATAGATTTGTTATTTGTCATATATGGAACTGAGGTGATGAACTGTATTTATAAATTTTGTCTACCACACAGTAACACACTTTCACTTTACGTAGTATACTACTGATAAATGGTTACTTCATTTCACCACCTAGTACACACACACTATGGACATTAGTGACTTGATTTCTTCCTGGGTCTGTGAAACAAAGGAAAAGAAATCTTTGTATCTAACAAATAAAGGCCAATGTCACTACCACTCAACAGTAGACACATAATGAGTTTGTGTACCCTGTCTCCGATAACATAGTGTTGCATTCTCTAAGATATATGTATCGATAAACCTGTTTCACGTTAAGAGTATTTCTTACAGTAAGGACAATTTTACAACTCTGGAGCTGCTGGATAATTGTCAACTAAAGTAATGATTTCTCTTCCATTGAGCATTTATTTTGATTCTAGAGCTATAAATAAAAGAACGTTAAATTTAATAGATATGGTAGTCAATTCAATAACCTCTTCATATGGTCATTGATGCTTTATCGAAGAAACTGTTGGTTGATTGAGGCTTAATATATGTGGCAAGATAAGTTTCATACACAGTAACGTATATGAACATTCCTCAGCTTCATACATTGGTATTTGGCAATGAATTACTATGTAATTTGAAAGTAATATTGGTAAGGTGTTGATGTGAAGCTGTATTTTGTGTTAGAAACTTTTCATCAAGTTATAAATGTATACATGCATAAGTGTCAACTTAGTGAATTAATATGTCCTTGGTATTATACTTTTGCAGTCAGTTTTTATAACTCCTAGACTAGAGTTTAAGAGATGATAGTTGGTGTTAAAATTATTTGTAGTGCAAAAACATGAAACCTAGAATTAGCTTTAACCTTCCTCCATCTACATTTGGTAATAAATTTCTGCATTTCTAATTACATTCTTCAGGACACAGAATAGATGCACCAGAAGAACAGCCATCGAACTATTGACATGGTAGCATGTTTTTGTTATTTGTGTATCTTCATTAAATTTTTTCATAAACAGAAAATTTAGTTTTATGCCCTCAGAAAACTGAAATACTTTAACAGACTCTGGATGAGATATTTCCTTTACTTGTAATTTTAAGCATCATACAACTCTTTGTTCTAAATTAAATAAGTGATCTTTCATTACTGTCTTGCATCAAGTTCCCATTCTTGCAACAAAATATTCGAAATATATTTATCAAAAAGTGAAAATCATCTTTTAACAAATGGTAAAATGAAAATGTCAGTGTGGTGCCTAAAATATTGTTTGAAATATGACCTTAACTAGATGCAATGAAGAATTAATGGTGATATAACATCATTTCAACAGTATCAACATTTTATGTTGAAAAATTATACTGATATATTGGTTACACATTTCTTATGTGCCAGTTACATACCAAACATAAAATAAGAGGTGTACCGTTTTTAAGTTCATGATAATAACGTTATATAAAACATCTTTGAAAATTGTGAATTATTACGCACTGTTGCAAGTGTAATGGAATTCTAAATTCACTTACAAATCGGCAGATAATAATATCTCATTGACTCTCTATTGTTTCTATGACAATTCACATACTTGGGGAAAACCCCTGTCCAATATGATCGTTTATCATGACGTGAAAATAAACATGAAAGTTTCATGTTATTACATTAGGACAGTTCATCCAATAAGCCGTGCAGGTAAGATTATCCAATTTCGATATGTATCCCTTTTAGTGGCTGAATAATAACTGGAGCAGGCATTTAAGTTCATAACCTGCTAGTTCACATTTTAGATTTAAAGTTCTCTTATGTTATATCTTCAAACATGAGAGGAAATAGCAGCAGGGAGATGCTAGATCATTATTTTTTCCTTCTCAGATTGCAGTATGACAAATACACACTGGACATACTACATAAGCTTTGTAATCGTTATAGGTGTGCTTAGTTATGTAGTTAATGATTCTTGTTATTTAAAACCCCTTGGTAAAAGTTTTTGGTTAGTTGTATTTTTTTACAACAGTCTTGTTGTTCGCACCCTTGGACACACTAATCACCACTAAGCTTCTTCTAGTGGTTGCACGACATTCATTATATGACACATGTTCTTTGTCTGACGACAATAAGATGTATTCCTTCCTCTTATACTTTTATATATTGGAATAATAGTATAAGTTAAATGAACATCAGGTAAATCTAACATAATTGGCACCTTGCATTGCTTCCATGCCCCTCCCACCATCTTTTTTCTCACACAGGACCTCTTTGGGGAGACTCATTTTATAAGAGTAAAACAAGGAAATATTGCATTCATACCTTTAACCACTTAGGAGACAAGAATACGACTAAGTGATATTAATGACTGCAACGCCATTCACTTCTAATATAGAATAATGTTTCATTTATGTCACATTACATTGTTTTGATAGCAAACCATAAAATACGTTTTTGCTCCAATCAGTTTCTCCAAAAATAATTTTTTATTATGAGAACAATAAAATAAGGACACGTTATTTCTAAAACAGTAAATCGAACTGTGAAGTAAATTAATTTTGTGCCTAACACGTTTTTAGATTGTGGTGTCTTTCAGTTATGAATACTACAGAAACTATTTTTATTTTATGGCATTGCAAAACTCTTGCCTTTCAAAAAACACAATTTTTTAAACAAATTATGTTGATCTTTTAAATTTTGTCAACCTCTTTCACTCATTAATTAGCATAAAAAATAGATCAACCTTCCCATAATACTTCATTTTATTTTATGGATAATTTATTCAAATCGAATGTAGTGTAACTATAATTTCAAGTTGTAATCCTTTTTAGCTATAAATATTCAGTAAAACTGGTATTTCAGGCCATATCCACAGACACCATGATAAACAGTGTGTTCTCTATTGAGCTTGCTATAGTGACATGAGTATTTGAGGTTACATCCCACACAGATATATCCCACACACACCATGATAAACAATGTGTTGGCTATCGAGCTTGCTAATGTCTTTGTGCACAGTATCTTCACGAATACCTTATCTGCCTAGGGGACATCAGCATTAATATCAATTGTCTTCATATAATCTAACACAGATGTCTAGCTATTGAAATAACATAAGCCAAAAACGAATAATGTGATGACATAGTAGAAGATTTATTGTTATAACAAATCATTTTGTCTTGGGCGATAATGTAGTATATTACAGAGCAGCTATGGTAAATGTCTCATTTCTATCCTTACAAGAAGTGCTTCAGATATTGATTACATGCCTAACGCTAGAAGTTCCTGATGTTATTTACGTCTATATGCAGAAGTATTCGATGTCTGTTCGAACTGGAAAGACTATTTGTCTTATTAACTATTTGTCTTACCCTAGAAACTCCTTCTTATCTAAAATGGTTTATGTTCAGTATTGTATATCTGTTAACATAATATACTGAATTATGAATATTATCACCATATTTATTAATTTGTTACAGGGATAAAATGTTATGTACTTATTACTTAATATTGCATTAACATAAATTATCAACTGAAATCATTAATTTAATTGTAATTGTCAATGATTAACAGAAATTTGGGCACATGATTCCAAATTAAGTAATAAGCAGTTTTTCATACGTATGATCTGTTGTGGAGCTTCATCAAATGACAATGGTGTTTGAATCTATGAGCAATATTTCATAGGTTAGTGAACCAATATTAAGTGAATAAAAATATATCAATTATCATCAGAACACAGGCTCGAATATTTTTTGTACTTGAAAATTTCAAGGAATGACTTAAGAAACAATAATGTTTTACTGCAACACAGTCACGAAAATCACACAGAATATACTTTTGTAAATAAATGAGAATCACTTAATCTAGTGGTACAAAATAAGTGAACAACTATTTATTAAAGGGAAAAATTGCTTTTAGCACCTATATGTTTTTCAGTGATAGCTGAAAAAAATTAAACTTTCATAGTTAATGGTAAAGAGATAATCATAGAACGGCGCCATGTAGAATATAAATAAGAACTTTGAGACTTGGGGAGAGAGTTTATTTTTCGGTTCCTTGTATAGATCCTATTCCAGATATTATAAGTTCGATTGTCCAGATTTTCCAGAAATTTTGTAATAAGTTACAAATTAAGTATCACTATTGTGTCCTGATAAGAAATCTTAGCTCTTAAACAGTTTAAATGATTGGAAATAGTTATATAAACATTATTCACAGAGAGTCTGTACATCTGACACAGAACTGTAATATTTACTGAGGTTGATGTTTCCATGCTTGAATAAATACCAAGAGCGAGATGCAGTAAATTATCTAAAGAAATAAATTTTTATGTTTGTTGAAATCAAAAGTTAAAACCAAATTAAGCAGGAAATTGTGATGGTCAGGGAGATACTGGGTCACTTATATATAGAAAAAAAATAATGAAATGGAAGTAACAATATTTTTCCTCTTGTTCAGAAGGTACAACCCACATTCACATCGTTTGAATGCATGTGTATATATTTTTTCTTTGTGTCTCAACTTTCTAGGTGCCATTTTACTTTTTTTTGGAGAAGGTTGGAGATTAAAAACGAAACTTGCTATTAACAGAAATGAGATTTGTGAAATAAAGCATTGCATACTCAGAAACATAAAGTTTTAAATTTTTGAAAGTATGTGTGACTTCTAGTATATGCAGTAACGAAGAGAGGTCACAGGATGAAGGGTAACGTGCGGCCTCAGATGTACAGAGGAGAAAAATTTTGAGAGAAATACAAGTCATTTAAGTTACAGTATCTGAATGAACAAAGTGCTTTTGTGTTTCATGTTAACTGAAATCATATGTCAACATGTTAGACATCAAACTGCCTACTGTTATAGCCAAACTAACATATCTGGATACATATGTGCTGTAACTAATGCCTTAAGCAAATTCTAAATTCATCTATGAGAGATATATGGCGTTAAGAATGTGGGAGAAGAAGGCATAGTGGTTGAGTGGTTGGAGGGGGGAGGGGAGATAGAAAGCAAAAGAGGGAAAAGGGTGAGGCAGTTTTTATATCCTCTTGATGTATACGTTCCACGACTACAAAGAGAAAGATGTGTGTTTCATGTCGCTTCGATATCTCCGACAGTCATTAGATATGTTGTGGATTTCTTGATACTATACATAAGCAGGCACATGAGCGCCTACGTTGCCATACAGGATACTGATGAAATTTTCGGTACTCCCTCAAGTGATCGATTTTCTTGAGCTTTAAAGGTACCGTCTCTGCTTCTCCAATGTTCTGCAACAGTGTGAATATCTTTAACTACAATAACATCACTGTGTGCTGAGTTTCCAACGACTTTATACAAATTATGCACATATCACAATAGATCTGCATAGAAACACTTATTTTCTTGGACGTCTTCAGTAGATCTTATTGGGCCCTGTGTCCCTAAATACTTCGCATGTAAGTAGCTCGATTCATAACTTAAATAACAGTTTATAGCTCGTATCATTCGTAGTAAAGTATACTTTTAAGGTGAGTATTTTTACGTCACTATGAGGAGTCACTTATCCTAAACAGAGACAACGTGTAAGCGTAGTTAACCTTCAGTTTTCCTTTCTCTTGTGGGTCAGTTTTGTCCTTCTTCTATAACTGCCCGCCAGCTTTATGTAATTGTCTTTGTCAGTTAGTGAATATGTGTAGTTTTGTATCCATCTACATTCTTAAAATACTACGAAAAGTTAGTTGGCTTTTTTGTGAGTTCCTCGCATACCCTTCCAAATAACGATTTGTCGCTGAACAACAAAAACGCTGTGCACAGCAGAGGCTTAATTTTAGTCTTTTATTTACCGAAATGTCATATCCTATTTCGGCATACCTAAGCCCACTAAATTGTTCTCCTTTCAGGCTTTACTATGATAACAAATCATTTACCATCACTTCTGTCCTAACGAAGGTTTTAATCATTGGTTTCAGTGTGGTTTATATGCCAGTACCTAAATGACGGATCTACAACTCCATTTCGGGCCCCTGAGTCACAATAAAAAATGAATTCAGTTGCCGTGGTGTTAGAATTGCATTTGCATGCACCGCTGAAAACGTCTGCGGTACTCGTAACCTATAATCTAAAAACACTGAACTCGTGATGAAAATTTATGTTTCTGTTCATCTCCGGCGAAATAAAAACGAAACGTGAGGTGAACATATTCGGTGTATATGTGTGGAAATGAGGAACAGATTATTGCACAACGTTGCCCTTTTTCCGTAAATAGTGGCTTAAATACAGTGTGTATAATACATGGAATAGATATTTATTTCACGAAATTGGCTGTAAACCTGTAAGTATTACACTTTGCAATCTCGTAGGTATAGAAGATATTCGTCCGATAAATTTCAACTACAAATAATTCTTCATTGCATCAGATGAGGTGATATGCCATTTATGACAGAAAGGAAAGAGGATGTATCCAAGGAACAAGAACCTAAGGCCGCACATTGATATTAATTCTTACGGCACTACACTGCCGTGTCGTTGCCAATACGTTTGTGTTTGTTTGTACAATTTGTTACTATTCTCTAAAAAAGTATATTTTGTGTCACTCACAGAGTAGTACCACAATAACTATCCTTCCGCCAACATATGAAAGTAACAGTCACCAAATCGAAAGTTAAACGGTTACCATTTGCTAATTTTCCGTATTCGTAAGTTCTCGAAGTGACAATTTTTCGCTAAACAGTCGTGGACACTATTTCCAGAAATGAAATATCTCTAAAAATCTGTTGCAACTGGTGCAACTACGGATGTTCATGGGATTAGATATTGGTAGATAATTACCAGGCCCTTTTACATCGTAAAGTGTCGCGAAAGAGACAAATCTCTAATTCGAGACTCACAGACTATCTAGAAATCACAGCTAATACGTCGTGCTGTCATGCAGAATTTGTATTTTTCCAAAACATCGGCTGTGCATGTGATAATGACTAATAATAAGCGTGCTGTTCAGTAGTTTGTATCGCAATGATGAAACCACGACTCAGATACAGAAAACTCGATTACGTTTTTAGAGGTCCCGGAGACTGCGCATTTAAGCAGTACACCTCGGAGGGGAACTGAGTTCACCGGGTTCTCAGTTAGTAACAGCGGGGATTAGAGGGCGGGGGGGTTGTGGTCGGAAGGACTACTTACTGGGGAGGCGCTCTACTCGCGCACAAACACAAACTCGTTGTAGTGGTTCCAGCGGTTCTCCTCCGTGTCGACCCCCGGCTTGAGGTCTGCGACGGAGCCGCCGGCCGTTCCCGAACCGCAAGAACCGGCCAGCTTGAAGCCGTGCTCCTGCAGCATGTCGAAAGCCTGCTCTATAAATGAGTGCTTGAGGAAGAAGCGCGACGTGTAGCGGTCGCTGAGCCCGTGGTCGGGGTCCCGCGACTCGTTCAGCGTCTCGCCGAAGACGTCGCGGCAGAGGGCGACTCGGCCGCACACCAGGATGCGCGACAGCTTGCGGAACTTCACGTCGGCCAGCCCGTCGCGGCCAAATGCGAAGCTGCCGCGGTAGCCCACCGTGATGAAGCCGGGCGCTCCGCGGCCCTTGCCGGAGCCCGCACACGCCTGATCCTCTTCCTTCTGCGAACAAGCACACCGATCACGCTTCCGTTCTCGGAACAACATCCTTCTTTTCACCTCAAACATATTTTGACACATGGAAATTTCTATCTCTCTATCGTTGACGATGGCATTAATGAGCCGAGCAGCAACAACGTATTATATTAGGCGAAAAGGTGAAACATTAAAGCCTACCGAGGGCTATACATTTTTGATGTTGATTATTCGTACAAAATACCGGGTGATCAAAAAGTCAGTATAAATTTGAAAACTTAATAAACCACGGAATAATGTAGATAGAGTGGTAAAAATTGACACACATGCTTGGAATGACATAGGGTTTTATTAGGACAAAATAAAAAAAAACAAAGTTCACAAAATGTCCGACGGATGGCGCTGGACTGCAAAACGTCAGTGACTGCGCATGACAATCGTCATGCTTGGCCTCCCAGGTCCCCAGATCTCAGTCCGTGCGATTATTGGCTTTGGTGTTACCTGAAGTCGCAAGTGTATCGTGATCGACCGACATCTCTAGGGATGCTGAAAGACAACATCCGACGCCAATGCCTCACCACAACTCCGGACATGCTTAACAGTGCTGTCCACAACATTATTCCACGACTACAGCTATTGTTGAATAATGATGGTGGACATATTGAGCATTTCCTGTAAAGAACATCATCTTTGCTTTGTCTTACTTTGTTATGCTAATCATTGCTATTCTGATCACATGAAGCGCCATCTGTCGGAAATTTTTTGAACTTTTGTATTTTTTTTGGTTCTAATAAAACCCCATGTCATTCCAAGCGTGTGTGTCAATTTGTACCTCTCTACCTACATTATTCCGTGATTTATTCATTTTTCAAATTTATACTGACTTTTTATCATCTGGTACATGGTTGATTTCGGAATACACGTTCCATCGTCATATGTACTTGGAGAACTAAACACTTGTACAGGGTGATTCACAAGGACCTCCGGGATTTAGAGGACGATTGTACGAAAACTACAAGACATCTAGAAAAGAGATACGTCAGTTAACCTCTACCAGCTTCAGTTCGTTGTGGCGTACTTGCAGTATGGGGTAGGCAAGTTAGAATATGTAGACACCAGCGGAAAAATGCGCCTATCGGAGCACAAAAAGGCGAATATGCTCCTGTTTAAAATACTCTGACTGAAAAGTGAGGTTCCTCTTTCTACCTTTCTCAGTAACTTAAAAAATGTTCTGAAAAGTTTTGGCATGCGAACATATTCGATCTCTCACTCCCACAACCTCCACAACTGCAACTCGCTCTCACCCACTAGTCCAGCGCTGTAAGTCGTTCATACCCATCGACGCACGCTTGCCCATTCTTTCTCACTCGTTCAACCCAACTCATTGTCATTATTTCTTTGTCACTGAGTCTTTTCTCAAATTTAGTCTCCTTCGTTCTATCCTACTACTACTGTCTCCACTCGTTGCCACTGCCTTTCTCTTGCTCTCTCTTACTGCTAATACACTCCTGGAAATTGAAATAAGAACACCGTGAATTCATTGTCCCAGGAAGGGAAAACTTTATTGACACATTCCTGGGGTCAGATACATCACATGATCACACTGACAGAACCACAGGCACATAGACACAGGCAACAGAGCATGCACAATGTCGGCACTAGTACAGTGTATATCCACCTTTCGCAGCAATGCAGGCTGCTATTCTCCCATGGAGACGATCGTAGAGATGCTGTATGTAGTCCTGTGGAACGGCTTGCCATGCCATTTCCACCTGGCGCCTCAGTTGGACCAGCGTTCGTGCTGGACGTGCAGACCGCGTGAGACGACGCTTCATCCAGTCCCAAACATGCTCAATGGGGGACAGATCCGGAGATCTTGCTGGCCAGGGTAGTTGACTTACACCTTCTAGAGCACGTTGGGTGGCACGGGATACATGTGGACGTGCATTGTCCTGTTGGAACAGCAAGTTCCCTTGCCGGTCTAGGAATGGTAGAACGATGGGTTCGATGACGGTTTGGATGTACCGTGCACTATTCAGTGTCCCCTCGACGATCACCAGTGGTGTACGGCCAGTGTAGGAGATCGCTCCCCACACCATGATGCCGGGTGTTGGCCCTGTGTGCCTCGGTCGTATGCAGTCCTGATTGTGGCGCTCACCTGCACGGCGCCAAACACGCATACGACCATCATTGGCACCAAGGCAGAAGCGACTCTCATCGCTGAAGACGACACGTCTCCATTCGTCCCTCCATTCACGCCTGTCGCGGCACCACTGGAGGCGGGCTGCACGATGTTGGGGCGTGAGCGGAAGACGGCCTAACGGTGTGCGGGACCGTAGCCCAGCTTCGTGGAGACGGTTGCGAATGGTCCTCGCCGATACCCCAGGAGCAACAGTGTCCCTAATTTGCTGGGAAGTGGCGGTGCGGTCCCCTACGGCACTGCGTAATATCCTACGGTCTTGGCGTGCATCCGTGCGTCGCTGCGGTCCGGTCCCAGGTCGACGGGCACGTGCACCTTCCGCCGACCACTGGCGACAACATCGATGTACTGTGGAGACCTCACGCCCCACGTGTTGAGCAATTCGGCGGTACGTCCACCCGGCCTCCCGCATGCCCACTATACGTCCTCGCTCAAAGTCCATCAACTGCACACACGGTTCACGTCCACGCTGTCGCGGCATGCTACCAGTGTTAAAGACTGCGATGGAGCTCCGTATGCCACGGCAAACTGGCTGACACTGACGGCGGCGGCGCACAAATGCTGCGCAGCTAGCACCATTCGACGGCCAACACCGCGGTTCCTGGTGTGTCCACTGTGCCGTGCGTGTGATCATTGCTTGTACAGCCCTCTCGCAGTGTCCGGAGCAAGTATGGTGGGTCTGACACACCGGTGTCAATGTGTTCTTTTTTCCATTTCCAGGAGTGTATATCATTCCTTCCTTCCCACTGCTGCTGTCTCTTCTCACTGTCACTACGTCTGTCTTCCCCGTTGTCATTGTCATAGACGCTCATTATCACTGACACTCGCCCACTTTACTTTCTCTTTATTCTCCTCCCAGTGGCACTTTCTCCTTCACTCATTTTCTAGCACTGTTCCGCCACAGTCAACTATGTTCCATTGTCACTGTGTCCCTCACTTTCTCTCACACTGCCACCGTCTCTTTCACTATTTCTTTACCACAATAACTGTCTACTATCTTCCTGTATTTATTATTTTTCCACCTCTTTTCCACTGCCACTGTATGTTTTCTCTCAGCACAAAAAAAAAAGAAACGCAAATATGTTCGCTTGACAAAATTTTTGGAAATTTTTTTAAAGATGCTGAGGAAGGTAGAATGAGGCAACTGGTACCTCACTTTTCAGTCAGTGCGCCGATGGGAGGATTTTTCCGCTGATTCCCTTCTTTCCCTGTTAAAACAGGGAGTATCAATCATATGAAAAGAACCATGATTTGACTGTTTATTTACGTGAAACTGAAATGACACAAAACTAATTCCACACCTTAGACCGGATTTGACGTGCACAAAAATGTTGATTGCACTTCAGTACTACAACATGGGGTCCCCAGAAGCATTCTGATGATAATGGAGAAACTTTACAGCATGTTTCATCGTGCTACGTCACTTTATAAACTACGTTTTCGCCTCACATCGGATTTTACGTGTACGAGTAGAATAACTTTGAACGTATGTATCTAGGAAACGGATAAAGATTTTTTAAAAAATTTAAAGTTGTTCGAGATCGGAATGTTAGGAATACATAGTAAAGTAACTTTTTGTGCATAGCCGTCATGGAAAACGAGGCTCGTTTTCGGTACCCAAAAGACATGTTTTCTGATTCTCACAGGAAGCGCCCATGAATTAAAGTGTGGCTCCATAAACCTCTTCAGGCACACCATAGACCACATGTAAATTAAAAAGAACCAACCGATTTGCTTCATTTGACTAAGGAAGTGTGAATATTCAAACTTTGACCCGTAAGAGCCGGCCGGTGTGGCCGAGCGGTTCTAGGCGCTTCAGTCTGGAACCGCGCGACCGCTACGGTCGCAGGTTCGAATCCTGCCTCGGGCATGGATGTGTGTGATGTCCTTAGGTTAGTTGGGTTTAAGTAGTTCTAAGTTCTAGGGGACTGATGACCTCAGATGTTAAGTCCCATAGTGCTCATAGCCAACCCGTAAGATAGTTACAGTAAGTCGATTTTTCAGCTGGGTACACAAATGGTCCCTAGCACAAGGACTATACAAAACACTTGAACCTACCTTTATATTACCAACAAAAACGGAGGTATGAGCCCTCAGTAAAGCCAGTTTTGATACGCGACGTTTTGGAATATATTAAGTAGTGCATGCTGTCGCGTGCGTTCCAGCACGGGGGTTGAACAAAAGTACGGAGAAACGGCAAGAAATGCGAACGTACCATAAATGCAGTTGCTAGCCAAGACTGCAGTTTGCGCTGTTGTATCTGACTACGAACGGCACCTCTGCAATGTCCTCGATAAGTTGAACTATTTGATGTTACATCAAAAATGGTTCAAATGGCTCTGAGCACTATGGGACTCAATTGCTGTGGTCATAAGTCCCCTAGAACTTAGAACTACTTAAACCTAACTAAGGACATCACACACATCCATGCCCGAGGCAGGATTCGAACCTGCGACCGTAGCGGTCGTCCGGTTTCAGACTGTAGCGCCTTTAACCGCTCGGCCACTCCGGCCGGTCGATGTTACATCGTATAATATTTATACCACATATATGGAAAGCTGAAGAAGATCTACACTAAGTCACAATGCGGACGACAGTGTATGTTCTATGATCGTGAAGGATCAAGAGGACTGTGACGAAAAATAACAGGATGACAGCTACAAAAGTCATTGCAGAGCAGAATGTCGCACTCGCGAACCTCGTCAGCATCAAAGGCACATGAAGGGAGCTACAGAAACAGGGAATTTCAAGGCGAGCTGGAATTCCAATACCACTTACCAGTGGAACAGAAGCCCGTAAGAGGGACAAGCGATGCCCTAGGCATAAAACCTAGAATATGGAGCAATAGAAGAAAGGCATTTGGTCGGATAAGTCTTCTTTCACACTGTTTCGAAGTTTTGACCGAGTTTACGTCCCAAGAGTGAAATAAGGCGACGATTCTGTATTTGTGCAATCGTATCCTGGTATTCCATCGACCCCATGGTTACTCTGCAGCGACGCATCACTGCCAAGGATTATGTGACTTTTTTGGCTAATTAGATCAATCCCAAGGTGCACTGCTTGTTCCCTAATATTGATGCTGTGGTCCAAGACGACAAGGCATGGTAATGTATTGTGTTTTTGGAACTTCCATATTTCTCTCCAACACCCGTATCATCCACTACATATTGTCATACGGTATCGACAGGCAACCCAACCAACAGATTCCGAAAGCGGGCTGTTGTGACCTCTTACCAGAACAGTTCGTGTCGGTGACGTCAATGAATTGCACACCCGAATTGACGTTTGCTGCGACACAAACGGTGCCCATGCTGAACACATTTTAAAATAGTTAAAAACTTGGAGAGATGCTCGATCCATGGATAAGTGTCTATTTTCTATGTATCACGTAGTTTTTGAGCAGTTGTCTTATGGAAACCATTAGAATCTTATGGACAGCCGTGTATATCGACTCAATGGAGTACGCCCATGCGTAGATGGCTGATGATACAAAGTTATACAGAATTATAACATAAGTAAAAATCACGTCACGTTTTTAGAAACATTATTTTTATTTTGTTCTGAAAAACGTATAAAATCCAAACCGACTGTCCAGCTTACCAATCAAAACAGAGGTCTGACGTATTGTAAAACATTTTTCAAGTGTAGCTCGTTGATTTTTCCCCTCGCGGTAAAGTAGATATCGTCTATACGCACGTGGACGTATTTTACAGAATCGTTAAAGACGAGGTGGTTTCTTAAATACATCTGATGATGGAATATGAATTCCAGAATAAATCGTGTATGTTGCATGAGTAATCAATAAAGGGGAGAGTAATCTTTCACATGATAAAACGCATGAAGTTGCCTGCAGTCCATTTTTATGTACCAAAAAATTTCAGTAAATCAATTACGAACATCCAGAATGAAATTTTCACTGTGCAGCGGATTGTGCGCATATTTGAAGTTTCCGGGGAGATTAAAACGGTGTGTCAAATCAGGACTCGAACCAGAGAACTTCCACGAGTAAGCTCGGAACTTGCCAAGGTCCCAGTTTCGAGTTCCGGTCCGGTGCACAGTTTTAATCTGCTAGGAAGTTTCATGAACAATTTGTTTCCATTAACTTATTATTAATCATAACATGTAGCCATCAACTACGTTATTTAAAAAAATTTAACATACATCTTTAGTTTTTAACTGTAGAACAATAACAAAGACACAAATTCTGTGATGTAACTCTTTTGTAGGTCTAACTATAATTAACACACTTAAGAGCCAAAGAAATTGGTACACATGGTAATATCGTGTAGGGCCCCCACGAGCAGGCAGAAGTGTCACAACACAACGTGGCATGGGCTCGACTAATGCCTGAAATAGTACTGGAAGGAATTGACATAATAAATCCATAAATCCACAAGAGTACGAGGGGATGGAGGTCTCTTATGAACAGCGAGTTGCAAGGCATCCCAGATATGCTCTATTATGTTTATCTCTGGGGCGTTTGGAGGCCAGAGAAGGTGTTTAAATCCAGAATAGTGTTCCTGGAGCCATTCTGTAGCAATTCTGGTCGTGTGGGGTGTCGCATTGTCCTGCTGGAATTGCCCAAGTCCGTCGGGATGCACAATGGACATGAATGGATGCAGATGATCAGACAGAATGCTTGCTTACGTGTCACTTGTCAGAGTCTTATCTAGACATATCAGGGATCCCATATCACTCGAACTGCACCCCCCCCCCCCAACACAATTACAGAGCCTCCACCAGCTTGAACAGCCTCCTGCTGACAGGCACGGTCCATAGATTCATAAGGTTGTCTCCATGCCCGTACACGTTCATCTGATCGATACCATTTGAAACGAGACTCGTCCAACCAGACAACATGTTTCCAGTCATCAACAGTCCAATTTCGGTGTTGACGAGCCCAGGAGAGGCGTAAAGCTTTGTGTCGTGCAATCATCAAGGGTAGACGAGTGGGCTTTCGGCTCCGAAAGCTCATATTGATAATGTTTCGTTGAATGGTTCGCACGCTGACACTTGCTGATCGCCCAACACTGAAACCTGCAACAATTTGCGAGAGGGCTGCACTTCTGTCACGTTGAGCGATTCTATTCAGTCGTCGGTGCTCCCGTTCTTGCAGGGTCTTTTTACAACTGCAGCGATGTCAAAGATTTGATGTTTTACCGGATTCCTGATTTTCACGGCACGCTCCTGAAATGATCTTACGGGAAAATCCCCACTTCATCGCTACCTGGGAGATTTTGTGTTCCATTGCTTGTGTGGCGACTGTAACAGCACATTCAAACTCATTTACATCTTGATAATCTGCGAGTATAGCAGCAGTAACCGATCTAACAACTGCGCCATTTTTTTTGGCATGTTGTGTCCAAAGAGTGATCGCCTTTGGCGATTTTTGCTTCTGGAGTGGCAAGGTGTGAGAAATGGTTTCACTTTATTGTGTGTTCACTTGCAAAGGAACTTGGGCTCTCTATGGGTCCTTGAGATCTTTGAGGGTGTTGGTTAGGTAGTCGTACGAGTGATGGACAGTAACTACACCGAATAACTGAAGATTGCATCATCTCTGATGGTCCTGTGGGGGTGCAATAATGGCTCGAGACACCTTGTATTTGTGCCAATATTGTGGTAGGGCCTGGCCTACATTCGCAAGTTGGCGGACATTTCCCCGATACTCGTCTAATTTGTGAAAAAGACGAGTTGCTTGGTCTTTTATCTTCTCAGTGACGTATTTTTCTCCAGTCAGCTCTCTATTCCTCTCGTCCTGGCCAACCGAGGGGCGCCTAGACACAAGTGCGCCAGATAGTTGTTGTATCATAATTAATGGCGTAAACGCATACAATTGAGAGCACATGATGCTAGAATCAAAAAAGTCTCAGTAGGGTCGAAAATGCATACCTTAAGACCTACGAATAATTTTTTTCTACTGAAAGCTCTTGGCTTTTCACAGTTCGGGAAGTAGAAGTATGGAGCAAAACAAGAAAAAATGTCTAGTAATCATTTTCTCTAAAATGCATACCTTAAAATTTATGAGCAATTGTTGATTAGAAGAGTTGTGTTTCTATGTAGTGAAGATGAGCGCGTTCTCATAGCTCTTAAGGTATACATTTTAGAGCACATATTTACTGGACATTTTTTCTTGTTTTGGTCCACATTACCATTTCCCAAAATATGGAAAACAAAGAGCTTTCGGCAGAAGAGATTTGTTTCACAGTATCGAAGATGAAAAATTGCTCGTAGCTCTTAAGGCACGCATTTTCGACCCTATGTTTACTGCGACTTGTTTGCTTCTAGTATCGTGTACTTTCAACTATATGCGCTCACGCCATTAATTATGACACACCCTGTATAGGCGTTGCTGACCGCAGCGCAGTATTCCGCCTGTTTACATATCTCTATATTTGAATACGCTAGCCTATACCAGTTTATTTGGCGCTTCAGCATAGAATAACAGTTCATTGCAAATTAGAATTTCTGTATTGTATTACAATGGCTTGAATGACGCGAAGCCCAGAAAGTCGAGTCACTCTCAGTAGTAACATGTGTCGCCGAAATAAAAGTCTCTTCATCATCTACTTATTGGTCTTCTTATGATTTGAATGAGGTACCGTTTTAGTGTATCGAATTTGTTTATGGAGTTCACCGAAATATATTTCAAATACTGTGTTCTTCAAACATACACTGATCAGCCAGAACATTATGAACACCGACCAACTATCGAAATAAACCCGTCCAGGCGATAGCATCGTCACATGGCGAGGAATCACTGCTACTCAGACCCACAAACGGCGCGTATAGTAGCAGTGAGTGGGATGTCCGTGGGTAGACTGGGAAAGGCGCGATCTTTCTGAGTTTGACTGAGGGCATATCGTGATGGCCCGGAAGCTCGGCACGAGCATTCCGGAAACTGCACGCCTTGTCGGGTGTTCGAGGAGTTCTGTGGTGAGTGTCTTCAACACGTGGCGGAACCAAAGTGAAACCACGTCCAGACGTCGTGGAGTTTGGCAGCCACCCCTCGTTACAGATATCGGTCGTCGTAGTATGAGCAGACTGGTAAAAGGCGGCGAACTGTGGTGAAACTAACATCACACTTTAATGCTGGGCAGAGTAAAAGTGTGTCTGCACACGCAGTGCACCGAACACTCCCAACGATGGGCCTCCGCAGCCGACGACCCACGCATGTGCCAATGTTAACACCACGACATCGGCAACTACGACTGAAATTGTCACGTGACCATCGGTACTGGACGGTGACGCAGTGGCAGAGCGTTGTATGATCTGATGAATCCCGACATCATCTTCGTCATTCCGAAGGGAGGGCGCGAATCCGTCGTCTTCCAGGGAAACAGCTCCTTGAAATTTGTACTGCAGAACAGAGACAAGCTGTCGGCAGCTCAATTATGCTCTGGGGAACATCCACGTGGGCATCCATGGTTCCAGTAAAGATCGTGCAAGGCACCATAATGGCCAAGGAGTATCGTAAAATTGGTTGCAGACTACGTACACCCCTTCATGACGATCAAATTTCACGACGATAGTGGCAGTTTCAGCAAGGTAATACGCCATGTCACAAGGTCAGGAGTGTAATGAAGTGGTTCAAGGAACCCAGTGGCGAGTCCAGTTGATGTGTTGGCTCCCAAACTCAGCAGATCTTAACCCAAAGCTGCTGAACTGGAAAGTGTTATTGATGTGAGGTTTCCGCAGAATGGATTGGTAGTCGGGGGCTCGTATTGTTAGCCAATCAACAGATTGTAATAATACTTATAAATTTTTTTTGTGCAAACATACACTATTTTAAATCGAACAATTGCTATTGAAATTAACAAACTAAAAGTAGTGTAAATTAGAATGTCAGTGGTGTTTCTTGTAGGTTTCTAGTGCGAGTCGTTTACGAGATGTAATATTTTGAAAATTTCCCACACCGACACTTGTTTGCGTAGTTGTTAAGTACGACGTTGTTTGTTTGGTAACAGTGTGCTTGTGTGTTCCTTGAGTGCACTGCGACTTGCTAGTCACTTATTGTGTGACAGTCCAAGCGATAGGTCGTGAGTGGACGATGGGATTTACCAGTGCAGAAAAACCGACATGCTTATGGTGTATGGAGAGAGTAGGAAAAATAGAGTTCGTTCTTGTAGTGTGTATGTGGCATGATATTACAACTGACGTCAACCGTCTCGGTAATTATTATCAACCTTTTTAACCAGTTACATGAAAGTTGTAATGTAACACCTAGACAACGTAACAGAAGGAAACAAGTGACGACAGAAGGAGAGGGGCGGGGAGATTAATGCTCTTGCTGCTGTTGCAGTTGATCCACACGTTAGCTCCCGCGCAATCGCACGAGGAAGTAGCATGAATCAGGCAAGTGTGCTACGAATTCTCCATCGACATAGGTTCCATTCCTGTCGCATATCCCTCTCCATCAAGAGCTGCATGTGTACGACTTTATGAATCGTGTTAACTTATGTACATGGGCATTAAGGCAGGATACTCCTGATCTATCATGTATCTTGTTTAGTGATGAAGCCAACTATGGGCAGGTTAACCGCCGAAACATGCACTTCTGGCCTGTTGACAATTCCCGTTAGCTTCGTCCATGGAGTGGAAACGTGTAGTGTGGGGTAATGAACCATCAGCTCATAGACTCGTGTTTCAGAGACGGAACACTGAACGTGCACAAGTATCGCAGCCTCCTAAAAGACCAACTTCCACGGATGCTGGATACGTTGCTCTGCACACAAAGTGGAACATGTGGTACTAACATGAGGACTCTCTAGCTCATAGTGCACGAAGTACTACAATACGTCTTCACGAATTTTTAAAGTACAGAAGCGTATAATAAGAGTAATGAGTAGTGTAAATCCAAGAACATCATGTCGAAACCTGTTCAAAGAATTGGGCATATTAACCACAGCTTCTCAGTATATTTATTCCTTAATGAAGTTTGTTGTAAATAATACATCTCTTTTTCCTACTAACTGCTTAGTACACAGTATCAATACTAGGAATAAGAACAATATACATAAAGATTTAAAATCACTTACTCTTGCCCAGAAAGGAGTCAAGTATTCAGCAACGCATATTTTCAATAAGTTACCAGCAACCATTAAGAGTTTAGTTTCAGACAAGACACAATTTAAACATAATTTAAAAGAATTTTTGATGGCCAACTCCTTCTATTCCATCCATGAGTTTCTCAACAAGTGCAGTAGACCATTTTAATGAAAATTTATTATACTTTAATTTTTGACAATACTTGATCGTAACAGCCACGTAACTACCTACTGTGAATGATGGATGTATGGAAAGCGGATGTAAGTCTTAAGTCTGTAAATAGTGGAAGTTTAATTTTAAATCTTGTACATAATCGGACTGTTCTTAACTGAGGATCACTGAAATGAATAATTTACTTTAATTTTTGACAATACTTGGTTGTAATAGCCAAGAAACTAGCAAATATCTGAATGATGGATTTAATGAACGCAGATGTAAGTATTAAACCTGTAAATATTAGAAGTTTAAATTTAATTCATGTACATAATTTTACTGTTTATTGACTCAGAATCATTAAAATTAATGAAACTCAAGTTTTTCTAATTACATTTTTGTAATGTGTTTATCTGACATGTTCCACACCCAGGAGGATTCCCTCTTTTATGGGTCTATGGAATGAATAATTAATCTAATCCAATCTAATCTTTACAAATCGTTGTATTGGTCGCAGAGGACCTGTACCTGCCGGCCTATTCCCCGGTTTTGACGCCTGTAGACCTGTTCTATGGGAAAAGCTGAAACACGTTGCCTACAAGGATATACGAACTACACCCGATGATATGCAAAGGAACTTATTACTGCAGCCTATTCAGAAATCTCCGATGAAATGTTAGCACGTGTGCAACAGTCGTTCCATATCAGACTGAAGCCGGCCGGGATGGCCGAGCGGTTCTAGGCACTACAATCGCAGGTTCGAATCCTGCCTGGGGCATGGATGTGTGTGATGTCCTTAGGTTAGTTAGGTTTAAGTAGTTCTAGGTTCCAGGGGGCTGATGACCTCCGAAGTTAAGTCCCATAGTGCTCAGAGCTATTTGAACCATTTGAACCAAACTGGAAGCATGCATTGCCGCTGCCTGTAGTCATTTTGAAAGTAACCTGTAATGGTCAATTGCCTCTTTCTCATTACTGGTCAGGACCCACATAACTAGCGTATGCACTTGTGTTGTTCTTTAGTGTATGCTACCACAGGTATAGTACAAGTGTCGGTGTGCGAACTTTTCAAAGTACGGTATCTAGTAAAAGACCGGCTCGCACTAGAGTCCTGCAACAAAAACCACTGACATTCTAATTTACCCTACTTTTGGTTTGCTAATATCAATAGTCATTGTTCTGTTTAAAAAGCCTTTGAATTTACAATAAGTACACTTTTAAGCTTTATTATAATCTGCTATTTTGTCTAAAAACTGACATCGTGAGACCGTGGCTGTGTACAATTAATTTAGGTTGATTCTTACAAAGAAGAAGACAGCAACCAGCCCCTATTAATACTGCTATTTATTTGAGTAAATAGCGCCGTAACCGGTTTCGAACTGACAAGTTCATCATCAGACGACTGTTCACAAGATTTACAAGATGCACTTTACATAATCGTCAGTTTTAGATTTTTATTCTTCCACTGTAGCGAAATATTCTTGGTGTGTTGTCATTTCTAAACCGGTAACGGCGCTATTTACTTAAATAAATAGCAGTATTAATAATGACTCGTTGCTGTCTTCTTCTTTGTAAGAATCAACCTACATTTATTACAATCTGTTAGTTGGCTAACAATACGAGCCGCTGACTACCATTCCATTCCGAGAAAGCAGCAGATCAACAGCACTTCCCATTTTCTCAATATTTGTGTTGCAAGTTCTACGTGATTCACCCTGTATAGTTATTACATCGCTAATATTTTTAGGTATCCAATGAATTTTATTAAGGAGCTATCGGTTGACGTTGTATTAATTTACGAAGTGTGACATCAAACTGCACAAAGAGAAGAACGTGGGAAGAAATAGTAGTGTTCAGTTATTTCCAGCAGTTATGACTCTGAAAATGTAGTTTACAAGGAGGAATCGGAAGAAAGGAGACTCAGCATAATGTAAGACCATGTGTATATAACTACAAGAACTTTGATGACAGTCTTGAGCACGACCCATCGTACAAGTATTTAGAAGTAATACTGAAAAGCAACACTGAATGGGACGATTACAGAAAGTGACTATTCAGGAAGTCCGCTGGAAGACTTACATTTGCTCTAAGTGTTTTGAAAAAATGCAACGAATCTGTAAAGGTAAATAACATGCGCTAGTGCGGAAAATTCTACGTAATTTTTGCAGTATTTGAAGTTCTTTCCAGGTACACGTAACAATAACTAAATAATCTCGAGTCGCGCTGCTGAGATTATACCCCATCCAAAACAGTGCTTGAGGAATGGTTTAGGAACTTACATTGGAATCCTTGGAAGGGAGACGACGTAGATCTCTCGTCACCCTCTTGGGTTGATTAAGAGACTGTGTTTTTGAAGAAGACTTTGTTGTGACTATTATGCTGTCACCATCGTATAACTCGAGTGTAGGGCATGAGAATAAAATAAACGAAATTAGGGCGCATACAGTGACATTTAGACAGTGAATTTTCCCTCCTACAATAATCGAACTGAACAGGAAATAAAATTGATAATACTTGTGCTATGTACCCTGCGCCGCCGGCCGGTGTGGCCGTGCGGTTCTAGGCGCGTCAGTCTGGAGCCGCGTGACCGCTACGGCAGCAGGTTCGAATCCTGCCTCGGGCATGGATGTGTGTGATGTCCTTAGGTTAGTTAGGTTTAAGTAGTTCTAAGTTCTAGGGGACTGATGACCACAGATGTTTAGTCCCATAGTGCTCAGAGCCATTTGAACCATTTTTGTACCCTGCGCCAAGCATTGTACAGTCACAGAGAAAATATTTACGTGTAGGTGTAGAGTATACTACTTCACATTGAAATCAGTTCCTCCAGATACAGTTGCAGCAATAAGGGAGCTCCCAGAAAAATACTGCGACGAAAATAGTCTTGATTTGGGATAACTTCCTTCAAAACTCAGCTCCACAAATCTAACTGCACAGAAGGTTTTCAGTGAATTTTCTTTTGTTTCATTCTAATATGTACGTCAATTTGACAGTATACAAAGGGCAACGCATATGTAAAATGTCAATACCGACACATATTTCTAATAACTTAAACTACTTTAAAAGAATAAAGTTTTATTTTCAAATCCTCGTAACTGTGACTAATAACTATTATATCAAAGATCAAATGCTATACTTTCATTTGTCTTGGCAGGCATGGCATGCATTTATGGGATGGCTATTGTTAGTGATAAAAATTTTGCCTGTGATCTTTGCTTCCTCGCTACAATAAATGTTGTAAATTTCGGTTTAAAACATTGTAACATATGAAACTTAAGCATGATTTATCACATTTTCTTCCCAACACATCAGTCCAAAACAAAAAATTCCAATTTTTAATACTTCAGTAGTACATACGAGGGTTGTTCTGAAAGTAAGGTCAGATCAGTCGCGAAATGGAAATCAGACCGAAAATCTGATGAACTTTTGCACAGATGTGTTGAGCAGTGTCTCTAGTATGCCCATTGGTCGTGTCACGTCGCTCTTTTCAGTTCTGAGCACATAGTAAGGACGTAGTGATCCCTAGAAAATAGCGTCTTCCGGCAAGTATGGGTGCCTGTTGAGTGATTTCGCCAGATTTCATGCATACCCACATGACGTAAATTCATGACAATTCCTTCTCCATGATAAATCTCGGCCATACTCTGCAGGGCCAATGAAGACGCTCCAGCAGCGATGGTAAGTGTTTGATTACCCACCCTACTGCCCAGACTTTCATTTCTATTCGCATGAGCCGCTGGATATGAAGACAAAATTTTGGCACAGATAACGAGCTGCAGGCTTGCATAAGAATTGGAAGAAAACACAGGCAGCTGCCCTATATGACGAAGGTATTGGAAAGTTAGTACAACGCTATCACAAATGTCAAAGTCTGAGCGGCGACCATGTAGAGAAGTAGTTGGAAGGTGTAGCTAACTGTTTCAAATAAAATATTTCTTATTTTCTCTATTTTCATTTCGCTAACGATCGTACATTACTTTCCGAATAACCCACGTACATTCTTGTTCCAACAGAGAAATAGTTATATCGCTAAATTTGTCCCATTGGGAATGTTTTTATGATACCGAAATACAAACAAAACTAAAATTGATATCTGTACCTTTGCTGTTCTTGATGTTAGGTAAAAAGCTTCGTAATTATCGAGCTCGTTATGAGTATTCTTCAAGGTGGAAAAAGGTTATCAAGATATTCAAAGTTATTTTTAAAGTTTTTTTTAAAAAGAAGGTGCATTTTAAAATGTTATGACAGACAGGTCACAGCTGCAAAATACTAACACGAATTCTTTACAGACGAATGGAAAAACTAGTAGAAGCCAACCTCGGGGAAGATCAGTTTGGATTCCTTAGAAACACTGGAACACGTGAGGCAATACTGACCTTACGACTTATCTTAGAAGAAAGATTAAGGAAAGGCAAACCTACGTTTCTAGCATTTGTAGACTTAGAGAAAGCTTTTGACAATGTTGACTGGAATACTCTCTTTCAAATTCTAAAGGTGGCAGGGGTAAAATACAGGGAGCGAAAGGCTATTTACAATTTGTACAGAAACCAGATGGCAGTTATAAGAGTCGAGGGACATGAAAGGGAAGCAGTGGTTGGGAAGGGAGTAAGACAGGGTTGTAGCCTCTCCCCGATGTTGTTCAATCTGTATATTGAGCAAGCAGTAAAGGAAACAAAAGAAAAATTCGGAGTAGGTATTAAAATTCATGGAGAAGAAATAAAAACTTTGAGGTTCGCCGATGACATTGTAATTCTGTCAGAGACAGCAAAGGACTTGGAAGAGCAGTTGAATGGAATGGACAGTGTCTTGAAAGGAGGATATAAGATGAACATCAACAAAAGCAAAACAAGGATAATGGAATGTAGTCTAATTAATTCGGGTGATGCTGAGGGAATTAGATTAGGAAATGAGGCACTTAAAGTAGTAAAGGAGTTTTGCTATTTGGGGAGCAAAATAACTGATGATGGTCGAAGTAGAGAGGATATAAAAAGTAGGCTGGCAATGGCAAGGAAAGCGTTTCTGAAGAAGAGAAATTTGTTAACATCCAGTATAGATTTAAGTGTCAGGAAGTCATTTCTGAAAGTATTCGTATGGAGTGTAGCCATGTATGGAAGTGAAACATGGACGATAAATAGTTTGGACAAGAAGAGAATAGAAGCTTTCGAAATGTGGTGCTACAGAAGAATGCTGAAGATTAGATGGGTAGATCACATAACTAATGAGGAAGTATTGAATAGGATTGGGGAGAAGAGAAGTTTGTGGCACAACTTGACCAGAAGAAGGGATCGGTTGGTAGGACATGTTCTGAGGCATCAAGGGATCACCAATTTAGTATTGGAGGGCAGCGTGGAGGGTAAAAATCGTAGAGGGAGACCAAGAGATGAATACACTAAGCAGATTCAGAAGGATGTAGGTTGCAGTAGGTACTGGGAGATGAAAAAGCTTGCACAGGATAGAGTAGCATGGAGAGCTGCATCAAACCAGTCTCAAGACTGAAGACCACAACAACAATGACAGACAGCTTATAAAAGACAAAAAGTTGCTGCGGAAATCCTTAAAATATATGGATGATGAAATAGCGCCACATGTAGCACGCAAACAGCAACGTTATGCTCATTTCGAGCAATACTCGTGTTAACTGCACTTAAGTTACTGAATTTACATTGACACGAATATAATTCCCCAGTTCTTTTGAAACACTGACTACAAAGTATGAAAACACACACAATGAACAAGACTTTGAAATATATTTTTTCTTTTTTGTAACGCACTGTAAAAGAGGGGTGAAAATACACTAGTGTGCAAAACTTAAGGACGAAGATAGTTTTCGGATGACATGTCACTGCGAAGTAACATAGCCGGATGAAACTTGGAGCAAATGTAGAAATAACTGCAACATTATGGTACAGAAAGCAACTGTAAGAAAAGCGCAATGAGACGAACAGAGACGGCACTTTTCTTCAAAGACAATGATTACACTATAGTCACCGCGATTTATAATGGTCCCCTTGATATTACAAAAGGCAGACATGGTTCTTAATAGGGTATGTTGTCATGGTGGACAGTAGTGCATGCTCTACAGTGTGCTCACATGACGATGACAAGGTTGGAAAGGAGTTCCTCTGGTAGCGTTCGGCCGGCAGCTGTGGCCGAGCGGTTCTAGGCGCGTCAGTCTGGAACCGCGCGACCTCTACGGCCACAGTTTCGAATCCTGCCTCGGGGAAGGATGGATGTGTGTGATGTCCTTAGGTTAGTTAGGTTTACGTAGTTCTAAGTTCTAGGGAACTGATGACCTCAGATGTTAAGTCCCATTTGTGCTCAGAGCCATTTGAACCATTTGGTAGCGTTCCATTCCCCCATGAGTGCTGTTGTCAACTGCTCTAGTCGTTGGTGCACGTGGTCGTGCTGCAATACGTCTCTCCAACGCATCCTACACGTTATCAATTGGTTTTAAGTAGGGGGAACGGGCAGTCCAGTCCATTCGCCGAATATCCTCTGGTTCCAAGAGCTGCTCCTCCGCCTCCAGCACAGTTCCTTCTGGTCGCGCATTGTCGTCCATTAAAATGAAGTCACTGCCGAATGCATTCCTGAAAAGACGCACGTGGGCAGAGAGTACAGTATCACAATGATGCTGACGGGTGAGTGTACCGTGTTGAAAGACGTGGAGGTCAGTACGCCTATGTAACATTATGCCTCCCTACACCATAATACCTAGACCACGAAAACGATAATGTTCGACAGTGTTTCTGGATGCATTACATACCCTCATATAGCGAAAGGTTGTAACACGTGACTTAAGCATAAGTAAGTGTAATTATTGTGGTTAAATAAAAGTGTCATTTATGTTCGTTCATAATGTTTCAAATGTCTCTGAGCACTATGAGACTTAACATCTGAGGTCATCAGTCCCCTAGAACTTAGAGCTACTTAAACCTAACTAACCTAAGGATATCACACACATCCATGCCCGAGGCAGGATTCGAACTTACGACCGTAGCAGTCGCGCTGTTCAGGACTGAAGCACCTAGAACCGCTCGGACACCGCGGCCGGCCATTTATGTTCGTCTGATTGCGTATATCTTTCACTTACCCTATGTAACATAATGTAGCAGTTATTTCTATGTATAGTCCAAGTTTTATAGTGTTATGTTACTTGGCAATCAGACATCATCCGAAAATTACTTTCGTATTCCAGTTTTACAAACCACTGTATATTTCACGGTACATCATACAGACTTACAGAAGTACAAAGTGGCTTAATTATGCGATTTCAAAAAGCGTTGACGCCTCCACGGCGAACCTAACGTTGTGAATGACAATTTTGTACTTTGAAAGGAATTTTCGAACTGTCATTTACCCTAGCGCACGTACGCCCATGTGGTGTGTCTGTGTGTGTGTGTGTGTGTGTGTGTGTGTGTGTGTGTGAGAGAGAGAGAGAGAGAGAGAGAGAGAGAGAGATAGAGAGAGAGGTACACAGTATGTATTTGGCGGACTGACACATTCCGCGTCAGAACGAGGTATCCTGCGTACAATTGAAAACAAATCAGTTAACAGTAACTCTTCTCTGATTTAATTCTGTGTTTTAGATCTTGTGTTAAATACGATTTCATTGTATTAAGGATTAGTAGTCATCGTACCGTGGTGGACATCTTATTCCAAATGAAACTTTTAGAGAGCTGGATGAGTTTTGGTGAAACGTTAGTGTTGGTGATACGTCAGTGTTGATGCACTGCAAAACATGCCTCATGCAAAGTTAACGTTTCACAACTAGCTTTCAAGTTTCGACATGTGATAGTTCCTAGAGCGGCAAGTAGCTTCTTAATACATGGACATTAATTGTCATTGTTCTATGTAGTACAGTACATAAACAAATATAATCATTTCAGTTTAACTACGTACTTTTAACATCGTTTGACTGCGCTTTAAATTAGGAGTACCGCGTTAAGTCGTCTATTAAAGTTAGCAGGGAAAGTTTTGAAAAAATTGGAGAGACTACTACATACACTCCTGGAAATTGAAATAAGAACACCGTGAATTCATTGTCCCAGGAAGGGGAAACTTTATTGACACATTCCTGGGGTCAGATACATCACATGATCACACTGACAGAACCACAGGCACATAGACACAGGCAACAGAGCATGCACAATGTCGGCACTAGTACAGTGTATATCCACCTTTCGCAGCAATGCAGGCTGCTCTTCTCCCATGGAGACGATCGTAGAGATGCTGGATGTAGTCCTGTGGAACGGCTTGCCATGCCATTTCCACCTGGCGCCTCAGTTGGACCAGCGTTCGTGCTGGACGTGCAGACCGCGTGAGACGACGCTTCATCCAGTCCCAAACATGCTCAATGGGGGACAGATCCGGAGATCTTGCTGGCCAGGGTAGTTGACTTACACCTTCTAGAGCACGTTGGGTGGCACGGGATACATGCGGACGTGCATTTTCCTGTTGGAACAGCAAGTTCCCTTGCCGGTCTAGGAATGGTAGAACGATGGGTTCGATGACGGTTTGGATGTACCGTGCACTATTCAGTGTCCCCTCGACGATCACCAGTGGTGTACGGCCAGTGTAGGAGATCGCTCCCCACACCATGATGCCGGGTGTTGGCCCTGTGTGCCTCGGTCGTATGCAGTCCTGATTGTGGCGCTCACATGCACGGCGCCAAACACGCATACGACCATCATTGGCACCAAGGCAGAAGCGACTCTCATCGCTGAAGACGACACGTCTCCATTCGTCCCTCCATTCACGCCTGTCGCGACACCACTGGAGGCGGGCTGCACTATGTTGGGGCGAGAGCGGAAGACGGCCTAACGGTGTGCGGGACCGTAGCCCAGCTTCATGGAGACGGTTGCGAATGGTCCTCGTCGATACCCCAGGAGCAACAGTGTCCCTAATTTGCTGGGAAGTGGCGGTGCGGTCCCCTACGGCACTGCGTAGGATCCTACGGTCTTGGCGTGCATCCGTGCGTCGCTGCGGTCCGGTCCCAGGTCGACGGGCACGTGCACCTTCCGCCGACCACTGGCGACAACATCGATGTACTGTGGAGACCTGACGCCCCACGTGTTGAGCAATTCGGTGGTACGTCCACCCGGCCTCCCGCATGCCCACTATACGCCCTCGCTCAAAGTCCGTCAACTGCACATACGGTTCACGTCCACGCTGTAGCGGCATGCTACCAGTGTTAAAGACTGCGATGGAGCTCCGTATGCCACGGCAAACTGGCTGACACTGACGGCGGCGGTGCACAAATGCTGCGCAGCTAGCGCCATTCGACGGCCAACACCGCGGTTCCTGGTGTGTCCGCTGTGCCGTGCGTGTGATCATTGCTTGTACAGCCCTCTCGCAGTGTCCGGAGCAAGTATGGTGGGTCTGACACACCGGTGTCAATATGTTCTTTTTTCCATTTCCAGGAGTGTATGAAGCCACAGTAGACTAGATATCGCGTAATGTGGTGGCCATGCATAGTGTCAGCAGCCTTCATCTTGATATTTACCACATTTTACGCCTATTTTCTAGCAAAAAATCGTCTTGGAAAGTATTTTTAAGTGCTGTCAAGTGCCATTAAAAAGATAAATGATACTTTCCAAAGGAAAGCAGTACTATTTTAAATAGCTCAACAGAAAAAGATATTGGAATTACGCATAAAAAAGTAAATAATTACCGCTTGGCGCATTGTTAGCTGTCGATACTGTGAATTACATTAGAATCATAAGCTAAGGACAATGAGGAGGATAAGAGAAGGTAAGCAGTCCGTGTGAACGACTACCAAGACTTAGTCACAAAAACGCAATTGTGCAATTGGTGTAGTAAAATAGAACTATCTGATTCGAAGCAGGAGATGATTGAAACTAAATAAAAAATCATTGCATTAGATCGATAATGCATCTATCGACTTTGCATTTCTGTTGTTGGCAGAACGTATCTTGTTGTTGAAGCTAGTACACGTGAAGTAGAAAGCACGCCAGCTGGACGCTCTTTTACGAGGCACAATCGTCGATCGATTCGTTTCAAGACATAGTAACTTTCGTCGTACCTCAATCCAAAGTCAGCTTAAAGCAACGATTCCACAACCCAACAGATGTAAGACCTTCAGTACATTATGAAATACAAGGGCGTCTCTAGGACAATTATCTGTGTAGCTTAAGAGTTTAAAGTTTCTACTTGAGTTAACTTTTTCTGATAAAAAAAAATAGTAGGCTAAGAGCAGTTAGTTGGTATGTAAGTTTATACTAAGGTTAGTAACATCGCTACGATTCCATCAAAGAACTCGACAGTTGCTCTTCACATTTGAATTCAGTCTTATTAGACCGAAGGGAAAGCGGTGGCTGGTACAGGCATCACCGAACCGTCGAGGCAAGAGACGTGTTTGGTGGTAGAAAGGTTGTGATATGGGGAATTGGGGAGGCAACAGATTGTACGAACTCACAGAGTCTCATATCTTCATTGATAATTGGAGGAATATCGTGGCCGCATGGAGACACAAAGAGCAGGTACTAAAATCACATGAGTAAATTTTCTAATATTTAGTTCTTTCACGCCTTCTCGTACCTATCAAGCTTATCTGGTGAGTATATATCCCTTAGTCGGCGAAATCCATTGTACGTACTGGCTCAGGCTCTCTTCGAATCTGAGTCTTAAGGAACACATACGTAATCCATTGGTGACACGAATGAAATCAGTCAATCAGCACCCTTAAAGAAGTGTGTCCTTCGATCTCACTCAGTAGTTCTAAAATTCTTTTTAAAGTGCTCAAGACAGTTTTATGTTGTCTATATATCTGTTAACGCGTGTTATTTAAAGCTAGAGAAACAGGAAACGAAAGAATAAGCTTCATGATAAAAAGCTTTAACTGAGAAATAAAAACAAGCAATGGAAATGGAAATGCGGCTAGGGTCTCCCGTCGGGTAGACCGTTCGCCTGGTGCAAGTCTTTCGAGTTGACGCCACTTCGGCAACTTGCGTGTCGATGGGGACGAAATGATGATGATAAGGACAACACAACACCCAGTTCCTGAGCGGAGAAAATCTCTGACCCAGCCGGGAATCCAACCCGGGCCGCCGGCCGCTGTGTCCGAGCGGTTCTAGGCGCTTCAGTACGGAACCGCGCTGCTGCTACGGTCGCAGGTTCGAATCCTGCCTCGGGCATGGATGTCTGTGATGTCCTTAGGTTAGTTAGGTTTAATTAGTTCTAAGTCCAGGGGACTGATGACCTCAGATGTTAAGTCGCATAGTGCTTAGAGCCATCTGAACCATTTTTTTTTGTAACCCAGGCCGTTAGGTATGACATTCCGTCGCGCTGACCACTCAGCTACCAGGAGCGGACAAACACAGCAATAACCAACATGTTGGACGACTTTTGTCCAATACTTCACAGCCTTCAAATTACCCTTTCTAGCGATGAGGAGTTTTCGACATCCTTGAGTGACACACATCGGAAACATGCAAATTGCACATCCCAGCTGAACCTGTGGGACTGATGACCAAGAAGTGCACAGCCTCCTGTCCGTCTCTACACTCTCTTACGTCGATCATCAGGCTTCAGAGAAATTTTGCACTTGTCGGTGAAGAGAACTCGATGCCATTGACCAAGGTTCCACTGAAGGTATTGCCTTGTTACTTCCCTCGCACCCTATGGTGCAGCGGTTTTGTACTGTAGTTCGTAGTTTAAAGGCGATATTAGGCATAAAACAACGTTCCTTCTAGCAACAAAGAATCCTGAGCAAATAGGGATTATTATGAGGGATACAGGGATTTGTCGCGGAGTGACGATGTGCATACAGCTTAAAATGGCCTTTCAAGACAAGTTGAAAGATTGCACAGTGCACAAAAGTCGCATTGTCCGCTTCAAGATTAGAAGTATGGCGTGTTCTACTGAGCCACATTACAAGTATAGATTTTGTTTTACCTCCTTTACACAAGTACATAGCGATTTCCGGTGCTCAAAACCACACTGATCACACATGTGGCTGCAAAACTTAGGAGAGTGTTAGATGAACACTGAGGCTACGCATTTTGCCTCCAAGAGTCCTATGTCCGGTGGATCGACGTGAAGTCCGTCTGATGCTAGGACCATAAAGGGGCAATCTTAATGCCATGGCAACATTTATAGTGCCATATCCAAAATGGAATACCCAAAGGTACCTAAACCATTAACCATATAGACGATAGCAAGGAAAGTGGTAGATCGTGGTTGTTGGATGTCATTAGTTTATGTGCAATAATCTCACGATATATGAAAATTAACTGAGAAGGCGCATTTTATTAAATACAGCAGATATGAAAGCACGATCAGTACTCCTCTGAGGTCACAGTGTTGAACGTGAAAAAACGGTTGAAGGTGTGCTAGAGGAAAATAACCTGAGCTGGTCTGGCACAAATCTATGATACAACAGAGTGAATGGTAAGTAACATCAATCTAAAATATTCCATATGGCCCCATATGATAGAGTAGTGGACCCAGTGGAGGCAGTGTGAACTACAAAATTTACGCACTTATGTAAATAATATAAGAGGGTAAACACCCGGACGCGGCAGTATCACCGCAGAAGGCCTGCAAGCAACTACCATCGCCGGTTGTACCTAACTTAACATCTCCTGTAAATGAATCGTTCCAACTGGAACGGGTATCTGAATAGTGGAAAACTGCAAGAGCAATACATTTGAAAACAAGAAGTCCTCGTTATGCTGGAATTACAGGCCTATTTGATCTCTAAAATACCGTGTATAAGGTCCAGCGGCCTCTACCTGTGACAGACTCGAGGCACACTGGAAGCTTCATAGACTTAGCCGGCGTCAATTACAGAGGCTGGACAAAAGAATAGAAACACCATTAGAAATGTGTGCTTGACCATAAATTCGGAAGCTAGCCAAGCCTGCAGGCTAAGCTGGTATATTTGACCACTAACGGAACATATTCAATGTTCCCAGTACGTTGGAGTTTCAGTCGTGGTCAGAATAGCCTTCTGTGCAGCAGTGAGCGCATTGCGTCGGAGATACGTGAATTCGAAAGTGGGGAAATTCATGTTGCGACGAGAGCTTCCGTAACCTAGGAAGCCAAAGTGTGTGGTGTTCCAAGCGGCGCCATATTGAAGATTTATACCGCTTGCAGGAAGCGCAGAAAAACATCGTCTGCTAAGCCACATCGCGAACGAAAGTGTGTGTTGAGGGATCGTGACAGACCATCACTGAAGAGGATTTTGACGAAAAATAAGAGAATGGTAGTTGAAAATATCACTTCAGAATTGAATGTGGCGCTCGCGAACCCTGCAGCCCCAAAATAACACGAAAGGAGCTCCGTAAGCTTGGAATCGCTGAACGAGCTGGCATTTCGAAACAGCTCATCACTGACGCAAATTCCCATAACAGAAGAACGTGACACAGGCGCCATAAAACATTGACGATGGAGCAGTGGAAGAAAGTCATTTAGTTGGCTGAGTCTCGTTGCACACTGTTTCCAACTTCTGGCAGAGTTTACGTCCCACGAGTGAAACATTGTTTCCGTTTTGAGATGATTTAGGCGGTCGTATCGTCGTATTCCACGTGCTCTATAGGTTCCCTGCAACGTTGCGTTACTGCCAAGGATGATGTGACCGTTTTGCCTATCATGTGCATCACATGCTACAATGTTTGTTTCCCAATGGTAATGCTGCGTTCCAAGGCGACATGGGCTCCTGTGAACACGAGGGTGAATATTGTCGCATCTTCCCTGACCATCACAGTCACCAGATCTTTTCCTGCACGATATTGGGTTGATAATATTTTATGTTTTTGGTGTTTCCATATCATATTTTTGTCCATTCCTGCCCCTCCCCCGTATATGTTTTAGACAGGATCGATCGGTAGGCGACTCCAAAATTGAGGCACTGGACGTGGTACACCTCCGAAATGTACGATGCGATTTATGATCTACATACCAGGCTCCTTTGATTATCATCGGTAGCCTGCGTTGTTCTCGCGACTCTGAGATACACGCACATGCGTCACTATCGCAGTTTCCGCGATTACTGCGACGGGCGAGCAGTGAAGTCTCTAGACCTGTTTTCTGGGATCTCATTAAAGAAAAATGTCTCAATTTTGGTGCATGGGGACTGATGTAAATAGGATCGATGTGTACGCTGAGGAATGTGTTCAAATGTGGGTGAACTCCTAAGGGACCAAACTACTGAGATCACGTTGAAGATGTTCTAGTACTGGTTTCTGCGATCCGATGAGTCGATTTTGTGAACATAGCCTGTGGTGTGCCGGAGCGGTTAAGTGACTATATATATATATATAAATATATATATATATATATATATATATATATATATATATATATATAAAGAAAGCAAGTAATAATTGGAGTGTAGGAAACTGTTTAAATGCTGCTTTAATGTAGATTATCAGTGTTTCGAAATCCAGTATTAAAAACAGGCATCTCCATGGGTAGAAAGACAACCTACAGATATTGTGGGATGCAAGATGATGAGAAATTACAGTGAACACATGTCGGCGGTAGTGGCGAAGGCTTCTAAATAATGCTTAAGTTAACAAGAATAGGTACTACATATTTATAACTACCGCTGTCTACGATGAAAGCGTACCACTGTTCTATATTCATACAGATAGTCAGTATTGTATTCAGAATATGGACGTACAGACGTAGTATCGAGTGATATAGAACAACTGTCCGTCGAGTGAAGGGGATGAGTGCGAGGCTATCGGGGGCATTCCGACTCACTGAACTGGAGTCATTATATGTGGTTCTGTGAATATATCCGGTAGATATAACAATCGGATACAGGGACGCTGAATTTTGGCAAAGGAGAGGAAATCTAGACATTGCGCAGAACGTAACTTGTTTGAGGGTCTGCAAAAAACTCCATCCTAAAAAATGGAGAATGGATGACAGTTAGACTCAATGAAACAACACTGATAGATACCGACGGGTTTGTTTTCTCTTCTTGAATATTTGGAAAAGGTTGAAAATGCACCGTCTAATCCTGAACACTGGCATGCCGCATTTTTTGACAGGCCACGGGTCTTATCTTGCTCACCTCAGATCTGGTCAGAGAAGTATCTGCGAATGCGGAGACGACGGAACTGCAGAGCACATTATCTTCTATTGTGAATTACTAGGGCGTGCTGAAAAATAATGCCTCCAAATTTTTTATTCTGTTTTCAGCACAAAATCCTCTTCAGTGATGGTGTGTCACGATCCCTCAGTACATGCCAGGCATATTCCTCGGTCGACTCTCCCGCTTCGTTGACGCAAGTTGCAAACTTCCAACTCGTAGCTTGTAAACTGGCGGTGGGTAACGTAACTACGTCGGCGCATGAGAAACAGCGTGCAGTAATCGAGTTTATAACCGCAGGAAAACTGCCTCCATTTGCAGTCCATAGAAGAATGAAAGCTGTGTACGGTGATGAATGTATCGACATCAGTAACGTGCGACGTTGGGCTGTTCGTGCTGGTAATAAAGGAAACGGTGGTGTTAACCTCAACAGAGCTCAGTGTAGACGACAGCGTACTGCAACCGATGAGACTCATCGGAATCGGATTGATGAACTCATCAGAGAAAATTGGGGGATAACACAGACACATCTCTCAGGTAAGTGTGCCGCACACGAGAACGTGCACAGGACATCACTGCAGAACTACGCTACAGAAAACTGTGCACGGTGGATTCCTGCAATCCTCACTCCTGACATGATACAGACCTGATAGGATATCTGACAACAATTTCTTTTGCGTTTTGAGAGTGAGGCTGATGAACATCCCGAAATCGATCACTGACGCCAAAAAACGTTCAAGACCATTCCGTCAGTAGGCAAAGTCAAGTTCACAGTGTTCAGGAAGGTTCAAGGTGTGGTGCACTTAGAATTTATGCATAGAGGCGCCATCAAACCACGCAAGGCACTGCGAGGCCCTCAGAAAATTGTAAACATAAATTAGAAGAGTTCGTCCACACATGGAGCACCCTCTCCTTCAGAATGACGGTACCAGACTACACACAGGTACCGCGACACTACTCGCCTTGGGTTCACTGTCATCGATTATCCACCATACAGTCCCGACTTGGCTCCATTCGATTCGCATCTGTTTGCAAAACTTAAAGAACGCCTCCTCGGACCTCACTTCGATAGTGATGAAGCGGTGCAAGCAGAGTTTAGGTTGTGGTTCCGTCAACGAGGTCAAACATTCTATACTGACGGTATCGAGAAACTGGTTTTTCATTGAGAGAAAGGTGTTCGTCGCCATGGCGACTATGTTGAGAAATTAATATGTAGACATGAAGAATAAAGATGTAGAATGTTAATAAAATTCGTTTTGTTTAAGAAGTTGTAAGGAGTTTCACATAAAAAATTTGGAGACGTTACTTTTCAACCACGCCCACTTATTTTACACATGTCGACAAAATATTCTGTTCGCACTCTGTTTATACATGAATGTAAGAGGCTTCAGAAACTGATGTATAATAAACGCCCTATCGAACAAAGTCTCCAATAGACCGCTAGTAGAATATATAAGTAGCTGAAATCGCTGACTTCAGAGACTGCCGTAGGTGCAAAATACGGAGTAGGATCCAGAAATATTTGCGAGTGAAAAGTGAGCGTCAAGTAGTGCAAGTGAAGTAGTCAGTGACAACATAACGCTTGCGGAGCTGATATCACTGTCGTTAGGTGCTCACACCTTCAGTAACACCTAAACCTTTGACACTGCCTATTCCAGAGGGAAAATAAATGCTTTTGCAATCTAAAAACATAATCTTAGACAATACCTAACATTAGAGTAGTGCTATAATTGTATTACAGTAACAGAAAGATATATTCTATGTGTAATATATTTATAACTATGCCAAACTGCATAATATTCGTAAATTAGCACTAAAGGTGGTCCTGTAAAGGAAATACAGACTCTAGATCTTCAGAAACTGTGCTGTACCTACAGGATCAAAGAAGCAGAAATAGCCTTTACATGTAGACAACCAGGCCTGAGGTATAGACCAACTGTTTCAAAGTTACAAACCCCAGCGGCAACGATGGAGGCCTAACCCCTACCTCCCCCTATTTTCTATTCCATCTTTTCCGTTTTAATGAAATTTAAGTGCTCTTTTCAAGGGAGTGGCTCAAAAATGTTTGCATGAAAAGTAACATTAACATATTAATTATACCAAAAACGTATTCAGTTTCGTGTGTACTTAATTTTTTGAGATGAAGTGCTAATAGAGTACATAATATTTCAGAAGAGATGTTCTTATTCAAATTATTACTTTACATTCAAATTACCTTGTATTTAGAACTGCGATTGAATGGCATCACTGTTATTGTTAATAATAAGATTGTATTCTCCTAACTGTCATAGTACCTAACGGTGGACAGTGAATTGCTTGCAGAAAATAAATTTGAAAAAATACCTTTCCACATCTCTGCTTAACGACATGAGGCAAATGCTTGGGTGGTTTCCTCAAGGTCACCGTCTCTCTCCTTAAATAGCATTACCGTTCCACATTTGCTTAGTTGTGTGACTTCAATGTGCGTTGGGAACTCTTCCTGAGGTGCCTGCTAGGGCCAGACGACGATTGCGAACATGCCTGTCATATCGCACTGTTTCTGTGTCTTTACGCTACTCTCATACCCCAGGGCGCGCTTGTCATGAGCATTCAAGCGAATGCCACCTAACAGAAGGTATAGAAAGTACAGTTGGCGAATTGTGCTTATGAATCATAGTACTGCCCATATGATGTTAGGCAAATACACATCACTGCAGACTTCTCAACACGGATCCAGCGCTGCCAACGTGCTGCCTGTGAAATTCCGCGGTCAGAGCCAGAATAATGCTGAGGCGTCACGGTGCACGACACCTGTCAGCCGCAGTGTTGAGCGGAGTTGCCTCATGCTGTTCTCTGGCTTCATAACGAAGCTGGGAAAATTTGACATAAATACTTGCTGCCTGGATCTAGCCGTATCTGTCTTCGACTGCTGCCTTCACCGAGAACTACCCCATTGCAGCCATCAGCTCGATGTGGTCGCCTCCAAGGGGTCCTGGGTTCGCAGTCCGTGCCAGACCTGCTGGCTGTCCGTCAGATCCGCACCTTGCTGCCTGACCGGACCACGCGCTGCAAGGCCCTGATGCTGCAACACTGACCTGTGTTCTCGCCACGAGCGCACCCAAACACACAGCCTTGTGTTTTGCTGTGGTGGACTGCCCCGAAAGCGGCAACTGTGCGAGTTCTTGTTATATAAAATATGATTTTGATATCGACTAATGTCAGATTCCTCGCCCGCCGAGGAATTACACTACGGGCCATTAAAATTGCTACACCAAGAAGAAATGCAGATGATAAACGGGTATTCATTGGACAAATCTATTATACTAGAACTGACATGTGATTACATTTCGACGCAATTTGGGTGCATAGATCCTGAGAAATCAGTACCCAGAACAACCACTTCTGGCCGTAATATGGGCCTTGGTACGCCTGGGTATTGAGTCAAACAGAGCTTGAATGGCGTGTACAGGTACAGCTGCCCATGCAGCTTCAACACGATACCACAGTTTATCAAGAATGGTGACTGGTGTATTGTGACGAGCCAGTTGCTCGTCCACCATCGACCAGACGCTTTCAATTAGTGAGAGATCTGGAGTATGTGCTGGCCAGTCCAGCAGTCGAATATTTTCTGTATCCAGAAAGGCCCGTACAGGACCTGCAACATGCAGTCGTGCATTATCCTGCTGAAATGTAGGGTTTCGCAGGGATCGAATGAAGGGTAGAGCCACGGGTCGTAACATATCTGAAATGTAACGTCCACTGGTCAAAGTGGTGACCGAGACGTGTAAACAATGGCACCCCATACCATCACACCAGGTGATACGCCAATATGGCGATGACGAATACACGATTCCAATGTGCGTTCACCGCGATGTCGCTAAACACGGATGCGACCATCATGATGTTGTAAACAGAACCTGGATTAATCCGAAAAAATGACGTTTTGCCATTCGTGCACCCAGGTTCGTCGTTGAGTACACCATCGCAGGCGCTCCTGTCTGTGATGCAGCGTCAAGCGTAACCGCAGCCATGGTCTCCGAGCTGATAGTCCACCCTGCTGTAAACGTCGTCGAACTCTTCGTGCAGATGGTTGTTGACTTGCAAAAGTCCCCATCTGTTAACTCAGGGGTCGAGACGTGGCTGCACGATCCGTTACAGCCATGCGGATAAGATGCCTGTCATCTCGACTGCTAGTGATACGAGGCCGTTGGGATCCAGCACGGCGTTCCGTATTACCTTCCTGAAACCACCGATTCCATACTCTGCTAACAGTCATTGGATCTCGACCAATGCGAGCAGCAATGTCGCGATACGATAAACCGCAATCGCTATAGGCTACGATACGACCTTTATCAAAGTCGGAAACGTGATGGTACGCATTTCTCCTCCTTTCACGAGGCATCACAACAACGTTTCACCAGGCAACGCCGGTCAACTGCTGTTTGTGTATGAGAAATCGGTTAGAAACTTTTCTCATGTCAGTACGTTATAGGTGTCGCCACCGGCGCCAACCATGTGTGAATGCTCTGAAAAGCTAATCATTTGCATATCACAGCATCTTGTTCCTGTCGGTTAAATTTCGCGTCTGTAGCACGTCATCATCGTGGTGTAGCAATTTTAATGGCCAGTAGTGTAGTTCTTCGCAGTCAAGGCCTTTCTCATCATCCTGATTCGGCATCCTGGCATTTAACAGTATCAATGGCGATGGACGATCTTGACACCGTAACACTTAGGTAAAAACTGGAGTAACCAATGTATTTGTCTGCAGAGGCATTAAAAAAATATAAACATTGCAGATGGCAGCCTAGATTGAAATACTTTAAACAACGGTATGTCAAACGAAAAGGTTACAATAATAAAAGTTTCCTTTGTGAGAATTCCGCTGAGCCAGAAACAAGAAACCAAGGTGGCATTAAATATCACGGTATTTCGCAGAAATACAAAAAGTGTGTACAGCAACTCCACGAACCCCTCCCTGTTCATGGAAACAGAGAAGAGTTAGCGAAAAGGTCTAACTACTGAAAAAGCATCATCTTACGTACGGCTCATTCTATTTTTAATACTACCCTGCATCTCTTCGTAATGTAACTGCCTATTCCTCTAAATTAAGTGTACTTGTTGAGAAATACACTTGAATATTACTGATGTGTGGCATGACGCTTAAACCGAAGGAAAATTAGGATTTAGCATCTTGTCAATGACGCTGACATTAGAGAGGGAGCCAAAGGTCGGATATGGGTAGGGATGGCGAAGGACGTCGACTACGGACTTCTTAAAGAAACCATACGGGTATTTTCCTTAAGCTATTACGGGAAAGCAGCTGATAGGCTATATCCGGGTGGTCAGATGTAGATTGGGTTGTTTGGGGAAAGAGACCAAACAGCCGGGTTATCGGTCTCATAGGATTAGGGAAGGATAGGGAAGGAACTCGGCCGTGCCATTTTAAAGGAACTATCCCGGCATTTGCCTGGAGCGATTTAGGGAAATCACGGAAAACCTAGATCAGGATGGCCGGGCGCGGGATTGAACCGTCGTCCTTCCGAATGCGAGTCCACTGTTTAGATGTAGAGTCTAATATTTTAACCACTGGGCTACCTTCCACAGCTTAGTGACTGACATGACCCACAACCTGCAAAGAATTACTATGCAACGGTGCCACTATTTCTTGGGCGCTACTGTGAAAATAGCAGCTTTACCACAGCAGTTGCAAGAACCCTTGGAATCTGGTGGGAGCTAAGACACAGTCATGGCGGCTGCGGCAACCGATCTGTTTACACATTGGCAGCCAAGTCGAGCCGACAATCACAATACGACGACACAGCAGAAGGACAGGGCTACTACGATTGATTTCCACACCTTCGAGCGACTGACATGGTTAGAAGCGGTTCATTGGCACAAAAAACGAGAGCCTAACCAGTATAAATACCCGCATTTCTAGCTAAGGTGTTACCATTTTTGCAGCACCAACAACTAGGAGTGAGCCACGACAGGCGACGGGGTGGTATGGTTCTGCAAGCAGACACCACGAGTTTGTGCGTGCACCACCATCTGTCGGACTGTAGGCTCTGAGCCCTCCTCATTGGACCCGACAGTTTCCCGCTTGTGGGCTGCCTTCCGACACACTCTGGCCACAGCTAACTTCTGCCCTGGTGGCAGCCATTCGAAACCGTGGCAGTGGAGCCACTTACCCTCCTTTACTGGTGCTGGCGACCGGGTGCCACGCGCCTTCGCTCGCAAGGGCGAGTTCCACTTCTGAGGGCTGACATCTGCTAGAATTACAGCGGGCCTGCGCGCTGCTGCCGCGCCGTGCCGCAAGCCACCGCACCACGCATAGCTGGTGTATGTGTCGCAACGCGCATTCCGGGCGCCAGCATTCCTCGAGTTGCTCAGATCACAGCTGTCCTCTGGGCGCCTGCTGTCGCCAGCGGTCCTCCGCATGCTGTCCTCACCACGCGCCAAATGGGAGCGTGGTCGAGGTTGCCGCGAATCAGCGCTACGTGTGCTGTAGCTTCAATCTGAACAAAATGTTTTTCTATTAATGTTGTTTTCATGTGTTACCGACAGCCAACATCCCTAAAACGACCCACCGCAGCTACCCAACTCTGCCACCGTAGAGGCCATCCATCCTGGACCACTACAACTGATATGAGAACTCAACTAAAGTCGCTTGTGGTTTACTATTTTTGTAAAGAAGCTGCCTTTTATCTGTGATAACCTTTTACGTAAACTACTAACAGACATTGTTTTTTAACGACATCGAACTCGCTGAGATGACCGTCCGGGTACTCATCTTTGAGTAGTTGCTTCTAATAGGTCACAGTCGATTTCTTTCCCTTTCTTGTTCAGTTAAGACTTCTACACCCTTTCTAATGAATTCGTCGTACACAGGTTGTTAAAACATAATACTCCTTCCTTCTTCGCTTTCTAAATGACAGATTTCAGACAACTACTATCATCTGCTCACCCTTACATTACCCTTCCTCAATAGGATTTTTAGTTTTAGAAATATTTTAAGAGCTAGTGAAATATAACATAAAGAATACAAGAGAAGTAACTGATAACGGTATAGAAAATAAAGGATTCTTGTTTAACCTGATGTTTGGTTATTCATAAGTACTTCGAGGGTTTCTGAAGACTGCGAAAATATGTATTTCAGAAACTAGACGCTTATAAGTAGATAGGAAATTTCTCCTAGATTTTAACACACATTGCTCAACACGGGCCCCATCTGTAATGCGACAAAGATTAATGTGTGTGTGCAATCTATTGAAGTCGCTGATACGGATTTCGCGGTAAGACGCAACCCGCTTTGGATATCTGTGAATTGGGTTGCCTATCTGTAAGCGCGAACTAATATGGCGCTACATTTCGGATCAGATGATTAGTGTACATGTTCTGGCATGCCTACACACTGGCAAAAGTACAAATGGTTCAAATGGCTCTGAGCATTATGGGACTCACTTCTGAGGTCATCTGTCCCCCAGAACTACTTAAACCTCACACAACGACTCAGCTTCCAACTACTGACCTGCACATTATTTGATGCATCGTCTAATACTACTGATCCCTGCAAATTTGGCCGGCAGTGGTGGCCGAGCGGTTCTAGGCGCTTCAGTCCGGAACCGCGCGGCTGCTACGGTCGCAGGTTCGAATCCTACCTCGGGCATGGATGTGTGTGATGTACTTAGGTTAGGTTAGGTTTAAGAAGTTCTAAGTTCTAGAAGACTGATGACCTCAGATGTTAAGTCCCATAGTGCGCAGAGCCATTTGAACCCTGCAAATTTTAACTTTTCCTAAAATTATGACTCTTCCTAACTTCGATACTACGCGAACTGTGTTGCTTAACTTCAATATTGAATTCACCAATGGCACTTACGAATGGACGAACCATTTCCCTATCAGTTTCACTCATTCTTTCCAAACTATGTACATGCGTATCGGTTAATCTCGCCGCACCTAAACATTGATAAAGATAAAACTCTTTCCCTTGTTATAAAGTTTACAACTTACGCATGTCACGAAACACAATAAAATCCTGAATGAAATTTTCAAAATGGCTCTGAGCACTATGGGACTTAACATCTGAGGTCGTCAGTCCCCTAGAGCTTTGAACTACTTAAACCTATCTAACCTAAGGACATCACACACATCCATGTCCGAGGCAGGATTCAAAGCTGCGACCGCAGCAGTGGCCTGGTTCCGGACTGAAGCGCCTAGAACCGCTCGGCCACGTGAAAGTACAACACGGTGCGTATTGCGAATCGAAACTTGAAGGGATACCCTATTCACTGGCACTTATCATTCCTCTGTGTACATTCTACGTTTTGGGCTTTTGTCTTCGGAAACCGCAGAGGTACTTATGAATACCCATGCACTTCCCTTAAACTGTTGTTAGAAGTGTTTCGAGAATGAAGGTTTCTTTGTATGATTAGTTTTTAATATTCAATCTCTGTGTAGATAAATAAAATTCTGTATCCTGCTACCTGCCGTTGCCGTGGTCTTCAGTCCAGACACTGCTTTGATGCAGCTCTCCATGCTACTCTATCCTGTGCAAGGTTCTTCATCTCCGAGTATCTACTGCAACCGACATCCTTCTGATTCTGCTTACTGTACTCTTGGTCTCCCTTTACAATTTTTACCCTCCACGCTGCCCTTCAATACTAAATTGGTGATCCCTTGATTGCCTCAGAACATGTCCTACCACCCGATCCCTTCTCCTAGTCAAGTTGTCATACAAATTCCTCTTCTCCCCAATTCTATTCAGTACCTGCGCATTAGTTAAGTGATCTACCCATCTAATCCTCTTCTGTAGCACCACATTTCGAAAGCTGATATTCTCTTCTTGTCTAAACTGTTTATCGTCTATGTTTCACTTCCATACATGACTGCACTCCATACAAATACTTCCAGAAAAGACTTCCTGCACTTAAAAATCTATAATAGATGTTCACAAACTTATCTTCTTCAGAAACGCTTTCCTTTCCATTGCCAGTCTACGTTTTATATCCTCTCTACTTTGACCATCATCAGTTATTTTGCTCCCCAAATAGCAAAAGTCATTCACTACTTTAAGTGTCTCATTTCCTAATCTAATTCCCTCAGCTTCACCTGATTTAATTCGACTACATTCCATTATCCTCGTTTTGCTTTTGTTGATGTTCATCAAATATCCTCCTTTTAAGATACTGTCCATTCAAGGTCCTTTGCTGTCTCTGACAGAACTGCAATGTCATCGGCAAACCTCAAAGTTTTTATTTCTTCTCCATGGATTTTAATTCCTACTCCAAATTTTTCTTTTGTTTTCTTTACTGATTGCTCAATTTTTAGACTGAATAACATCGAGGATAGGCTACAACCCTGCCTCACTCACTTCCCGCCACTGCTTCCCTTTCATGCCCCTCGACTCTTATGACTGCCATCTGGTTTCTGTACAAATTGTAAATAGCCTTTCGCTCCCTGTATTTGACTCCTGCCACCTTCAGAATTTGAAACAGAGTATTCCAGTCAACATTGTCAAAAACTTTCTCTAAGTCTACAAATTCCAGAAACTTAGGTTTGCCTTTCCTTAATCTACCTTCTAAGATAAGTCTTAGGGTCAGTATTGCCTCACGTGTTCCAACATTTCTACGAAATCCAAACTGATCTTCCCCGAGGTCGGCTTCTACCAGTTTTTCCATTCGTCCGTAAAGAATTCGTGTTAGTATTTTGCAGCCGTGATTTATTAAACTGATAGTTCGGTAATTTTCACATGTCAACTCCTACTTTCTTTGGGATTGGAATTCTTACATTGTTCTTGAAGTCTGAGGGTATTTTACCTGTCTCATACATCTTGTTCACCAGATGACAGAGTTTTGTCATGGCTGGCTTTCCCAAGGCTATCACTAGTTCTAATGGAATGTTGTCTACTCCCGGGGCCTTGTTTCGACTGAAGTCTTTCAGTGCTCTGTCAAACTCTTCACGCAGTATCATTTATCTACGTCCTCTTTCATCTCCACAATATTGCCCTCAAGTACATCGCCCTTGTATATACCCTCTATATACTCCTCCCACCTTTCTGCTTTCCCTGCTTTGCTTAGTACTGGTTTTCCGTCTGAGCTCTTGATATTCAAACAAGTGGTTCCCTTTTCTCCAAAGGACTCTTTAATTTTCCTGTAGGCAGTATCTATCTTACCACTAGTGAAATATGCCTCTACATCCTTACAGTTATCCTCTATAGTCATCCCGGCTTAGCCACTTTGTACTTCCTGTCGATCTCATTTTTGAGACGTTTATATTCCTTATTATTATTTACTGCATTTTTATATTTTCTCCTTTCATCAATTAAATTCAATGTCTCTTCTGTTACCCAACGATTTCTAATAGCCCTCGTCTTTTACCTACTTCATTCTGTGTTGCCTTCACTATATTGTCTTTCAAATCTACCCATTCTTCTTCTACTGTATTTCTTTCCGCCGTTCTTGTCAGTCGTTCCCTAATGTTCTCTCTGAAACACTGCTAAGTACTGACTGATAAAAACTGTCACAAAACGTACTGACAACGTGAATGCCTAGCTGGGTGGCTCACAATCCCAACGCAGAATTCGTATTCAATACAAATATATATATATATTTAAGACGGGCTTCACCACGAATGTGTAAAATATTTTCTTACATTATTCACAGTTGTTATTTTCTCGGCGATTGTGGTATATATTACCGAATAAAATTCAGTTATCAGTTGTGCAGATATTTTCATTTCCTTTTACCGGTTTCAACTGATTACTTGTCATCTTCAAAATCTTAGCCTTGGTTAGGCAGATGTCAGTTTCTTCTTCGCAGAAACATGTCCAAAAGTATACTTTTTCTAAATGATTATTGTAAACACAGACTGGCAGATTGATAATTTACAGTAAATGAATCCCATTTCAGTACATATTCAAGTTGACTACATATCGTATGTGACTACTGTAAACACAGATTGATACACAGATAATTTATAATGAATGAATCACAATAATATTTACAGTCAAGTTGACTATGTACATAAATGTGGTTCATTTACTGTAAATTATTAATCCGTCAATCTGTGTTTACTATAATCACAAACAATACGTACATTTTTGGACATGTCTTTCATTATGTTTCTGTGAAGAAGAAACTTTCGTGTGCTAAATCGATATTAAGATTTTGAAGAGGTCAGATTTATCTGTTGAAACCGGTAAAGCGAAATAAAACTAACTGTGCAGCTGACGACCGAATTTTATTCTAAATAATATTTTCCGGTAGATGGCGAACGATTAAATTTCTTATGATCTTAAGAAACCTATTGGTAAGTGAAGATGTTAACGTATATTTGTGTAAATATGTTGATCAATAAATATTATCTAAGGAATAATGTAAAAAAACAGGAAGTGAACTAACAAAACAGGTTTTATAATGTTTTCACGTTAAGACTAATACCGAGCGATGAAAGTTTTCGAGGACTGAAGAGTAACCAGAGGCATGTAGTGTAAGATTAAAATGTAACCGCAAGATCACATGTTGTTACTCAAAAAATGTTCCATATGCCATGTATAAAGCCCAGTCGTTTTATTTTAATGTTGTTTGGTGTGTTAGTTGCAAATTTTCATATTGAACCATCGACCAATTATTTTTACACAGATATTGGAATATTCGCTTATCACCGATAATAGAATTAAAAATACACTACTCCACTATCTTTAGTAAATTACAAGTAAATTTTTGGGTGTACATAGCATATATGCAACGTAAGACTCGGATAGGAAGACAAATCTTCCCGGAATATCACAGTTGAAGAGAAGAGCACACATTTAGCACGTGATCTTTTCGCAAACAGTTTACAAGAAGAGTACACATTCGCCAGTGAAAAAATGTCATTATCTTGTTGGACGTCTCGTTTTTGGACAACCTTAATTAAAGCGGCACTTAAACGTATGTGTGTCACCGTACGTCGTTAATAGGAGTAAAGGAATTTAGTTCTCAGTGCAGCTTAGAAACTCGCGTTAGAAGAAAAAATACGGGACCGACATCATTTTGCACCCGTTGGGTCAGTGGTGAGCTGTGGGCGCATCGTGCCGTCAGAGTTAACAATGTTGCGGGGAGGGCATCATGCGTTAAAATGTCCGCTGGAAAAGTCAAATTACCCATTGAAGAATCAGTATTCTTCACGATGATAGCAGTTTACATACAGACTATCAAAGCAATTAGTATCATAATTACAACTGACTTCTACAATGCAGTAAAAGCAGCACGTCCTTCTAATTGGAATCGACAAAGTGGTAAATATGAGAACGAACTTAACACAAAAGTGATGCGAAATTGTGCAGTACATCTATTAACGTGATATTACGAATACTATTTATGAACATATCCTATAGTGCATTGGAGTGAGTAATGTTTTTCTAGGCCAGAAATTTACTTTCTTTTCCTATACTATCACCACTTACTTCAAGTAATACGAGTGTTCTAGTGAAAATTTTAATTTTGCTTTATCTCAGATATATTTCGTAGTAATAAAGTGTTCATTGACATCCAACTCAGATTTTTGTACTGTTTTTGATAATGACAAATTTCTGTTGTCCTGGCACTTGGTTAAAGAGGAATGTTGTAACACAATACCTGTGAAAGAACAAGGACCCTAGACGCTTATGGCTACTTCATGTTTCCACACATGTTTCCACCTCACTTCACTTTCTTTCTGGTTCTTAAAGCTCTAGAAGTTTGACTGTCGCGTAATTGAAATTCTATGGGGGCAATATCGCTCTGTTAAAATTATATGGGGACAATATTACTCTGTTAGACATCATTTAGTTTAAGTCTAACACAAAATTAGAATACGCATCGCTTGGAAGTGCATTGTATATCAATTTTCTTATTAAACATGGGCACTTTAACCCTTGTAACATAAAACCTTATAATTATTTACTGACATATGAATACACAAATGCAGCTGTCTATGTTACTGGAAACCGTTACAAAACAAACCCACTGGTAGACCAAACGTGGGCAAGACAGAGCGCTAACTAAATGACTATATGTCTGATATGTCGGAAGGGCTAAATTTGTTTTTAGAGTCTTTACCAATTCCATTTAACCTTCAGATATAAAATCACTATTTTAAATACAAAAATATACTGTACAGGATGTGTAAGATTCACAGACAGATGGGGTACACAGTCAACGGTTCAGTTTTAGGTCAAAGTATCCGCGCGACAGGAATGACATCAAACAACAGAAGTACTTCGTATGGGGAAATGATCCGAGCACGAGACAATAACACCAGGAACACGAAAGACGGAGACAGCGGTGCTATTGGTTACACTAATGTGAAAACTTAACGTCCATTTATATCTAACATCTAGTTCTTATTCTCACTACTAAACAAATACTTTTCGTCTGGTGTGTATCAATTTTTGCTGTTTGAAAATTCAGTAATCTACATACGCTTTGCCATTCATGAATCAACTTGTGATCTCCCTCGGTGCTTCAATTTTCGTGCCACAATTTTTAATGAGACTGTTAATACGTCATTTTGGACATGTGAAAAATAACCCATATGGGGAATAACACAAAACGTCAATTAATATCAACGCACATGGTCGAATGTTTCAATAAAGGACATCCATCACGTATTCATTATTGCAATTTTCCCGGTGGTAGCTTTTTTTAACCACATTTTCCGCGGTACAGTGCGGCGATTTCTGCATTTTCATTCATTATCAAATCACATATTGTCACAGACGTCCGTTAAGTCTTTTTTTATAAGTTCAAGCAATATTTTATAACAATCACTCTATGGCTTCAGCAGTTCTTACGTCGATACAGAGACATTACACGTAACGAACATCGAAGAATTCGAGAGAACTCGTATATTTCCATAGTCAGTCCTGTTATCCCACACGATTCAACAGCTGCTGGCTGTTGCGCTATTGGTTTTCATTATGGGAATGTGCTGCTAAATAAAAAGATAACAAATGAAAGTAGAATGCTTAGGAGAGAAATACGAAGAAACGGTGGTTAAATTAACTTAAATAATAAAAGCGAAATTTTCCGTTAGGAGAAAAAGGAGGACACGCATAGGCAGAGCGCTTTGAATACGTACACGCTGAAGAATAATTTTTCACTTGTAGGAGAAAATATGTTTGAGGAGCGGAAAAGTGATCAGTATTACAATAAATATTCCTTTTTGGTCTCATAATATTAAGATATAGTAAAGAAATTTGGCCCACTTTAATACTGCTAGAGTTACTGGGATCATCGGTGGAAGACGACGAAGACGGAAAATTTAGAAGGAAACAAAGACTATAAAAATCGAAAGAAGAACTGGCTGATGTGCCCGAGCGGTTCTAAGCGCTTTAGTCTGGAACCGTGCGATCGCCACGGTCGCAGGTTAGAATCTTGCCTCGGGCATGGAAGTGTGTGATGTCCTTAGGTTGGTTAGATTTAAGTAGTTCTAAGTTCAAGGGGACTGATGACCTCAGATGTTAAGTCCCATAGTGCTCAGCGCCATTTGAACCATTCGAAAGAAGAAAAGTTGCAACAGACTCTTCTCGCGTTCAAAAAACAGATGAAGAGTCCAGTGAGAACTAGCGATTGTTGCTCATTTATTGTATTTTGATAAGTAATGCAATGTACTGAAAGTCAAGAAAACAAATAGATGGTGGAAGGTTAAATAAATGGTTCCAGTAAAAAAAAAAAAAAAAAAATGCTCAAAGTTCAGCAACACAACAGAGAAATGAAACCAGGAATATCACTTCTGATCTTTTTCAGGCCGTAAAAATTGAATTAAAATTTTTAGACGTAAACTTAAGTGCAGAGGTCGTCAAATAAATTACAAAATTGACCAGAAGAAAAGTCAAGATATCAAATTGTGTTACAGGGTGCTGCGCGGAATGGTTCGCAGCCACGTTCAATTCACCCTGTGTACTAAACAGTCGGTAAGAGACAACAGGAGAACGGTATAGCTGCATCAATGAAGAATCTATCAACATGAGTCTTTTCCGACTGCATAAACAAGAAAAAAAAAAATGGTTCAAATGGCTCTGAGCACTATGGGACTCAACTGCTGTGGCCATAAGTCCCCTAGAACTTAAAACTACTTAAACCTAACTAACCTAAGGACAGCACACACATCCATGCCCGAGGCAGGATTCGAACCTGCGACCGTAGCGGTCGTGCGGTTCCAGACTGTAGCGCCTTTAACCACTCGGCCACTCCGGCCGACAAACAAGAAAGGAATATAAAATGAAGGATTCAGATTTTTAAAAAATGCGAAAATTACTAAACATTTCAACGCTTCTGTTTTTTGTGGATTTGTACAATGTGTTAGAGACAAAGAAGAGATAACCGATACTTAAAGGAGAGAACTTCCTTCAGAAAGCGAGCTGTGGCGAATTTAAATACAGACGTGAATCCGAAGTAGAAACTTCTACAAGTATGAAGCCGGGGTTCGATGTTGTTCGGAAATGAGGACATCATAAAAATGCAGTCAGAAAACTGGAAATATGATGAAGGATATTAAGGACTAAATAACGAAGTGCAATAAAAAGAGGCACAACTTGAGTAAAAACGAAACAAGGTAAAGAGACGATCAAAAAGTTTCCGTTCGAAGGCTATAGGGTCAGAATAGGAAGCCAATCAACATTGAGACAATCATCCTACCGACGCCCCAGGTTATAGATAGCCGTTTGGTGAAACATCGTGTCCTGCAGCGTGAAGAAGTCCGTAACTGGCTGCTGCACATACTCATCGGATAGAAATCGCCGACCCTTCAAGGCCTTTTTTAAGGGACCTAATGCGTGATAATCACGTGGGAGAGATCAGTACTACAGGGCGGATGCTCCAACTGTCTCCCACTTGACTTGGCGTAACTTCCGTTTTACGAAATTTGCGCTATGGAGACCTGCGGTATCATGAAGCAGCACCACCATTCCGCAACAGTGGTTTTCGACAGACATGCTGGCTCACAAACTTTCTTCATTCTCCGATGGATGTCTACCAGTGCTTGTCCTTCAACAGCGAAGAAAAAAATAGCAGCACATTGGTCCCGTTTGGACGCATTTGGTAATAACGTCGCCGTAGTTCACGTTCCTGCATTTACCACATACACATCGGAAAACCACAAATGCCACACTAATCCCTCGCGTACATGCCAGCGCTTGTATACCCGCGTCGGAGTCACGCTACATTGATAAACGCTACAGCAACCCCCTCAAACGGAAACTTTTTAATCGCCTCTTATAACAACTTGGGAATTCAGTCACCAAGATTAATTAGACTGATAATAAAAGAAAATCAACGAAAAATGATAACTGCAATGGAGAACAGGGGTTACAATAGACAACACAGATTAGTGACTAATATGGTTCAAATGGCTCTGAGCACTATGGGACTCAACTGCTGAGGTCATTAGTCCCCTAGAACTTAGAACTAGTTAAACCTAACTAACCTAAGGACATCACAAACATCCATGCCCGAGGCAGGATTCGAACCTGCGACCGTAGCGGTCTTGCGGTTCCAGACTGCAGCGCCTTTAACCGCACGGCCACTTCGGCAGGCTGACTAATATGAAGACAACGAAAAAAGACTAGAAATAAGTTATTTCCAACATTACGTCATCCAATTGGCTGGTCTCTCAAACTATGAAAGTAATATTCAGTATAAATATGTAGTGCCTATTTTAATTTTAAATATTTTCTTTGATAACAAGTTCCCACAACGCGTGTGTTTACGTCACGAAGTGAAAAACGGTGTAGGTTATACATAAGAATTTTCTTTTACAGTTCTCATCCAAGATTCGCTGTTGCCATTTATCAACGCTCTGTAAAAACAGCCGCTGGGACGATCGGTTCAAAAATGGTTCAAATGGCTCTGAGCACTATGGGACTTAACATCTATGGTCATCAGTCCCCTAGAACTTAGAACTATTTAAACCTAACTAACCTAAGGACAGCACACAACACCCAGTCATCACGAGGCAGAGAAAATTCCTGACCCCGCCGGGAATCGAACCCGGGACGATCGGTGCTACGTCATATAAGAACAAACAAAAATAGTTGAAAGTGGATGTACATGTAATGGAACTTATGGTAAGAACACAGTGAACGTCAAACTGGGTCTCGCCGGTTTTCATATATAATTTGTCGCCAATGTATTGAGCATTAAAATTGCTTACATATTTGACACCGGACCGATTCGTAAAATAACTATCGCATATAATTAAAGCTTATTCTCTGCCCAATTCTGGAATACACACAGTAATAGAACATAAGAGTAATATTTAAAATTACAGACTTATCATAAACGCAATGGATCATAAATTATCAATTAACTCGTCTCCAAATTCAGCGCTATCCACAGGATAGCTTGCATACTTCATCACTAGACACAACTTCTAATGAGAAGGCTGCAAAAATATTGTATCTGATGTGAAGTATGCAGTTCAGCAACAGTAACAGCACACGGAATTTACCTAAAGTCTTTTTTATGAAGTAACGTCTAGCATTGACGTCATTTCACATTTCGAGATAGTTACGTATATTTGTGTGTGTCTGCAGGAGGGGAGTTGGGAAACGAGGAATAGGCGGCGTGGTATCGTTCAACTGCAAATGACAAAATAATGTCCTTTTCTGCAGATAGGCCCTTTGCCACGCAATTAATTCGATTCAGAAACCTGGAGCTAGTACCGTATATTCATGGATCTTCGCCGGAACTTCTGAATTGCTTCAGTGCCTACAGTTTTTTTTCCCTTCACCATATATTGCGTTTACTTTACTATGAATGATTATTGAATTTAATAGTTTGGAAGACTAAAATACGGTGCTGGAACATAGTGCACACCTCTCGAATGAAACTAAAGGAGCGTTCTAGTTTAAAGTCTCACCATTAACAGGGTGACTTACCACCACTCGACTTCATATATACTTTTTTCCGAGGATGTGGTAGGTTAGAGATTGTGCCTGTTTTCTGTTGGACTGAACTGCTACAGATTCGTCGGGCAACAGACCGCGCCGCTCGAACTGTCAACACAACTGGCACTGCTAAGAGTATCCTACGACTTCCACATCGCTGGCAGCGGGTTATAACAATGCTGGCGACTACTCTGAAGGTCAGTAAAACTTTGAAACACGTATCTATTTTGAACGAGCTGTAAATAAATAGTTGCCACTATTAAAGTTCCAACCCCTTGCATGTCACCATCAGTATTTGAAGCTGTACTACACGTTATTATTCTCGATTACAAGATGGGATGGTGTTGATATGTATGTTGTTCATTCCTGGATCTACGAATTGTTTTTCGATCGAAATGAAGCAGCTCATCAGCATTCCTTGGAAACCTTTACCGAGAGTTTTGTAACCTAGAACAACATGAACATGAATGCTTTTTAGCGATCGACAGAACAACAGGTTAAATTTACCGGCCGCAACTTTACAGTTTAGACATTACAAAGGGTATTAGACAACTTTCGCCATTCATAAAACCCGCAAGTTTCCATTGTAGCATGACGTATACCGTGATGCAAAACGTTTTACCGTTATTTCGCTCTACTATGGTACCACTCCGTCCGGCAAACAATGCCAAATTTCGTTTGTGAATAAAGTAAGGCTTATGAGCAGGAACCCAGTCGTTGAAAAATATTTTGCTCCCATTGTACAGAAAATTCGTAATGCTACGGATGGATAATGATACACTGTAGAAATGATTCGCAACAATAGCTACAAAAGATTACGGACTTGTCAGAACCGCCATAAAAATTTCCGTAGCTCTCTGTAGATCTAAACCTATCGTCCCTCTTCGGTTTTAAATCCCCGTCGTGATTCATTCTCACTAAAAAATCGGAAATACTGTATCGAAGTAGGACTTGTTACACTAGGAAAATACCGAGCAGCATACATAGCACACGTCCGTTGGGCATTTTGATCACAATAGCCATACATCAATACGATATCGACCTTTTCCGCAATTGGTAAACGGTCCATTTTAACACGGGTAATGTATCAAGAAGCAAATACCGTCCGCACTGGTGGAATGTTACGTGATACCACGTACTTATACGTTTGTGACTATTACAGCGCCATCAATCACAAAGCGAAAAAAGGGGTCCAACTAAAACATTCATATTTATTTACGTACTACACGAATATGTAATAAAAATGGGGGTTCCTATTTAAAAAACGCAGTTGATATCCGTTTGACCTATGGCAGCGCCATCTAGCGGGCCAACCATAGCGCCATCTGGTTTCCCCCCTTCAAGCTAGACGAGTTTCGTTCTCTGTAGGTTTTTCGTTTGGTGCTTATTTCGTGAGATATTTGGCCCGATCACTATAAATGGACCACCCTGTATGTGTGTGTGTGTGTGTGTGTGTGTGTGTGTGTGTGTGTGTGTGTGTGTGTGTGTGTGTGTGTGTGGTTAAAGGTTTGGGTGTGTTTTTGCGTGAATGAGGAATGTGATGTGTCTATCCGGCGTGTACTGAAATATAGTCATCATTTTGATAATCATTTTCGCACACGTGACTTGTATATAAATCTTAAAACCCAGAAGAACCTTTGTTTTTAATAACGAGCGTAATGGGAAGTTACAATAAATACAGAGAAACGGCAATATTGCTTGTCGCCAAAGACCAGTAGTTATATTGTGCAGCGAGTATCTGCTACTATATGCTACAGCTTGCAGCAGGGGCAAGCCAGGAAACCGCATATCCCGTGATAACGCGTCACTGCTGATGTGTGAATCACTCTAGCTTTGCCTTGTTGTATTATTCTTTTTGCACCAATGTCCACTGTCACGGAGCATACGCCAATCATTTCATACCAAATAGTTAAGCTGCAGCCCATTAAGTTGAGGTACGCTCGGAAGAAAACCAATAGCATACCCAACACATGATTTCATAAAGTCAGTATATAATCATTTATTCACTCTTTGCTGTGTACCTCATGACCCTGCCCTCTAGGGTTATCCAGTGGGATTTTGTCCCCCGTAACAGCTAAAAAAATATTTCATTATTTACAGGCAATGTGTACAGGTTTTTGCAAGTTGAATGTAAACATAGACAACACAATAACTACGTCTCCATCTCCCTTAGCATCTCCGCAGCTGTCTCATTGTGACTTCCTTTGCTGTCCCTCAGTTTTTCTGAGGCCGATATGTAACTGGAACTTCTTATGATTAAGTATTACCTGTGAGGTAAAAGTTCCAAAAGCAATTATGCCGTCCACATTTATTTTCCTTGTCTGACACTTGACACTGTCTGTACTTGTGATATGATTCTTGGTTCCGCTAATACTGAGGATCCTTTTGTGAAAATTTATTTGTTAGTTAACTCGAAATACTACAATTTTCTTTATCTCGTAACTTTTCCGAAATCGAATAGATCTGCAGATTTGCAGATAATTCAGAGTTCCTCATTCACTGCACTTTATAACAAGAAATATGTTCAAAAATTCCATCTTCTCCACACTTATTTCTGTTGTTATCTGTCCTACATATTTGAACAGATAATCTGGATAAGGTCCTCGTGAGTCAAGAACAGCACCATCTCTGTCTCCGGTTTAATGTCAAACCTTTGTGACATTCGGTAGCAGATCATCCTACTGTTCACCTGTAACAGAGCTGTCCCATATTTTCTGCCATTCTGTCAGCATCCAGGCATTATGTTCCATTCTGTTGGTTGCCAATTACCAGAGAATTACCTGTATTTTATTGTGATTCACTTTCTGCATCGAGTATTGAGATCCACAATACCTTAAATCTAAGAGCATTTGATAAATAAACCGCTACGAACATCGTCTTGGCATGCACCGGTGTCGTTCTCTACGTGTAACTGATGCGTATGACTCCTCGTTCCATTTCCCTGACGATATGCAGGAATTTAATATACTTTCCGTCGTTTGTGCTCTTGCATAGGTAGTCCAAACAATGCTCATCAACAAAATATCATGTCAAATACAGACACAAAAAAGGCTGTTCCCAGTAGTAAGGAACCTTCTTCAAAAGGGTATTAGTCTGTAACGGTTTTTTGTTCTTCAATAGCGCATTGTTTCTTCCTTTTCGACGGCTTGGCTGAAACTGGATGCCTAACTTCCCTTACTTCCTCGCAACTCTTCTTTATTGTTAAGTTCTGGATTGTCCATAATGTTTTCACAATCAGACAAGTGTCCTTCTGTCGCCTTCATATACTTCAATACAGTCTACTGTATTTTCGAGACATACACTGAAGAAAGAAAATCCCAACATAAAAAATAATTAATGAAGATTAATGAAATTTTGGGAATTCATTTGTCTAGGAAAGTATTTAAGTGATTAATATTGCAAGATCACAGTTAATATAACCGCGAGACAAGCTATTCCACATGTGAAATGCTAGTACACTAATAACCAATGTAACCGCCAGAATGTTGAATGAATGCATGCAGACGCACTTGCGTTGTGGCGGCCGGAGTGGCCGAGCGGTTATAGGCGCTACAGTCTGGAACCGCGCGACCGTGACGGTCGCAGGTTCGAATCCTGCCTCGGGCATGGAAGTGTGTGATGTCCTTAGGTTACTTAGGTTTAAGTAGTTCTAGGTTCTAGGGGACCAATGACCTCAGAAGTTTAGTCTCATAGTGCTCAGAGCCATTTGAACCATTTTGAACTTGCGTTGTGTTGAACGGGTACCGTATGTCGGTTTGTGGGTTAGAGTTCCATCCTGTTGCACTTAGTCGTTCAACATAGGGACAATTAGCGCTGTTTGTGGATGACGATAGAGTTGTCATCCGCTAATGTCCCATAGGTGATCGATTGGAGATAAATCTGGTGATTGAGCAGGCCAAGGCGACATGTCAACCCTCCCCAAGGCATGGAAAACACCCCCTGGAATGCTGTTCGTGAATGGTGGCACAACAGGTTGAATCTTCATATGAACGTACAATTTGGCATCCAGGATGCGTGGGATAACCACGAAAGTACTCTTGTTGTCACACAAAATCGCACACCAGACCGTAACTCCAGGTGTGGATCCAGTGTGTCTAGCACGCAACCAGGTTGGTTGCAGGCCTTCAACTAGCCTCCTTCTAATCAACACAAGGCCGTTACTGGCACCGAAGCAGAACCAGTTTCCACCAGAAAACACAACAGACCTCCACCGAGCCCTCCAATGAGTTTGTGCTTAATGCCACTGAAGTCACAAATGTGGATGGTTTTGGGGTCATTGGAATGGACACTGCAGGGCGTCTGGCTCTGAGCTATCCGCGAATTAACCGTTTTTTAATAGTTCTTTGTGTAACTGCGGTGCCAACTGTTGCTGAAATTGCAGCTGGAGATGCAGTGCGAAGCGACAGAACCATACACCGAACACGATGGTCTTCCTTCTCGGTAGTGCCAAGTAGCCGTCCGGAGCCCGGTTTTCTTGCGACCGTACGTTCTCGTGACCACCGCTGCAAGAAATCATGTACAGAGGCTACATTCCTGCAAAGTCTTTCTGGAATATCGTAGAAGGAACATCCAGCTTCTCGTAGTCGCGTTACACGACCTCGTACAAACTCAGTGAGGTGTTGATAATGGCGTCTATGTCATTTTGAATGCATTCCAGACTAATGTCAACTCACCACGTCAAGACATGAGACGGTTACAGCGTTTATTTAAAGTAGACCGGATTGACACTTTCATAGTAGCGGTATTAGCGCCACTCTTTTACGACTGGTGTGAAATTTGAATAGACATCATCCTTCAGACGTAGAAACAGGCCTACCAACTTTCGTTGATGTCACAAGACTTCTTCTTGATTTTGCGATTTTTTCTCCGTCAATGTATATTATTACCATTGTTTGCCACCGTTGCATCAGAAACGTTGATTATAAATACAGCTGCAAAAATGGTTCAAATGGCTCTGAGCACTATGGGACTCAACTGCTGAGGTCATTAGTCCCCTAGAACTTAGAACTAGTTAAACCTAACTAACCTAAGGACATCACAAACATCCATGCCCGAGGCAGGATTCGAACCTGCGACCGTAGCGGTCTTGCGGTTCCAGACTGCAGCGCCTTTAACCGCACGGCCACTTCGGCCGGCTACAGCTGCATTTCTCTATCTTACTGTAATGCCTAGTGGATGATATTCTGTGTTTATGGTGGACAACAATAATGCTCACTATATTTGGAGGATCCACTATCGCGTCGTTGCTTTATTTGAGAAACGTGTGTTGCTCCGAATTCGGTAGAACCACAAACGGACGGATTAACTGTTGAAAATGATGTGTCAGACAAGGATGTAATTATTAGACTTGTTTTTCAACCTAGGAAAACTGTATGTCTGGTTTCTCTAGTGTCACATTGGCCATTTTGTCACATGACTTTTGATACGGCCAATTCTGACCACAGAATGCACTGAAAATTTTGAATTAGCTAACGAAACAGTGTTTACGGCATCTAAAGATACTTAAGTTACAATATCATGTTAGGTACGTGAGTGGAACAAAAAATATTCGTGGCAAACATATTAAAAAAAAACCGCAACTCAAATCCAGTCGCATTAGCTACTTGCCCTCGTTAGAACGTTAAGAAGCCGTTCAGTCATAATATCCCAGAAAATGAGCCTGCAAACTGAACCGTGGGTATAAGTTACAGGTTATGGTTAGCTCTGGCGAACTAAGCATCTGAGCACATAGAGTCCTGAAGAAACTTCAAGTGACAGCAAACCAATGGCGCTATGTTACTGTCTGACATCCTACGTCTGTGTTTTCAAAAGTAGTTTCAAGAGCTTGTAATGATGTTGCGCTGTAGGTTGCGCTGAGAAGAAATTGTTAAGAAAAACATTTGAAATGTTGCTTCGTTTCCGAATTAATTAGCATTAAAGTTACGCAATGGGGTCGTTGCACGCCAAATTCAAGCGGCCCGCCAGAGACGGTGTCGCCAAACATGTTCTTCGTTTGGTTTCTTAAAACCGAACAAGAGAGCGACACAAAAATTGGATTCGGGACGAGAGCGAACCCGAGACAAAAGCTGAACAGTCTGGTGCACAATCATCTACGCCATGAGAATAAATGACGCTAATTGTATCTGGCGGACCGCTTGAATTAGCGACTCAACGTTCTAATTGGCTAACTTCAATGCTAGTTAACTCGGAAACGGCGCAGTTTTTTTCTTAGTAATTATTTATCATCACACCCTCCCCTAAAAACCATTACAAGTTTTTCAGACTGTTTCTGACCACCATATATAGCGTGACAACTGAAGACAAGTGCCAATTAAGTCACCAAATCCTTACGTACCCAGCTATTGAATTTACAATAACGAGCCAAAACATTATGACAACCTTCTTAATAGTTTGTTCGTCCGTCTTTGGAACGAAAAACATCACTGCTTCTGCGTATCAGGGACCTGACAGTTTGTTGGTAGGTTTGTGCAGGTATGTGCATTAGATACCTTCGCACAGGTCGTGTAATTCGGATAAACAACGGGCCACTGATTTGCGTACGCGGTGATGGCACCCGATAGCATTCCAGATGGGTTCCATAGGATTTACATCAGGCGAATTTGGATGCCGAAACATCAACGCGAGTTCGCTATAATACTCCTCACATAACTGTGGAACGGTTCTGGCTACGAGGAACGGATAATTACACTGCTGGAAGATGACATCGCCGTCGGGGAAGTCATCAAGCATGAAGCGATGCAGGTGGTTCGCAGCTGTCAAGCGTGTCTTTGATTAGTGTCACAGGTGACATGCAAGCGTAGGAGAATGTCTCCCATAGCATAATACCGCTCCCATCAACCTGCATCCGTGGCGCACTGCACGTTTCTAGACGCCGTTCACATTGATGACGGTGTTTGTGGAGACGACCAACTACCTAGTAAAGCAAAAATGTGATTCGTCCGAAGAGCCGATGCGTTTCCATTCATCGACGGTCGAATCCCGATGGCCCCGTTCCCACTGCAATCGTAAGTGACGATGTCGTTGACTCAAAATGTGAACATGTAGGGGTGGGCTGCTGCGGAGCTCCATGGTCAACAATTTACGATGAACGGTGCGCTCCGGAACACTTGTGCGTGCACCAACATTGTGCTCTTTCGGCAGCGATGCCACAGATCAAAGTATCTATCTTACTTTACAGAGCAGGAAAACCTCCGAACCCCATGTACTGTGAAGAGCCATGGACGTCCAACCATTTAGCACCTAGCGGTAGTTTCACTCTCCTATCCCTTTCCGTAGATGCTTGCGACAGTAGTACGTGAACATTCGACCAGCTTCGCCGTTTTCGAGATACTTGTTCACAGGTTCTGCTTAACAATAATCTGTCCTTAGTCAAAGTCGCTTATCTCAATAGTCCATATCTTCGCTAGGGTGATCATCCGTCCGTGTCTGCTCCGCCTACATATTTTCGTTCCCGCGTCACGTGCCCACAACGCCACCATGCGGCATCCAGCGTCCCCATAGGCAGTGATCATAATGTTCTGGCTAATCAGAGTATCTCAGAATAAGGGTCAATAAAGGTAAAAAAATTGTAGTCTCTTATTTGCCGTCGCAAACAATATTACTATTAGTTATACGTGACATTAGATGCATGTACGACTAAGCATGATAGCTCGTCACAGTACACACTGAGAATGTCCTAATTGAACGTCGGAATCATATTACATCTCATGACTCTAAATGGGTCAGAATATATCAAAATATGAAATTTAAATACGTTTAATGAGGTTTTGAGAAAATCATACAGTCTCTGGTAAAATTTAAGACTGTTAAGATATGAATGGAGCAAATTATGTTGTTTTTACAGGAATCTAAAAATACCGATATTATTGCCATCGATTATCTATGAATATCTCAAAGGTAGCTCATACTACTATATTCCTTCATTTGACACACGTTTTCTTTTCACCCGTTAACACTACAGTCATCATTTTCCGGAAGATAGTTTTCTGTTTCCTACATATTGTTTTTATCTTGCTGTATGAGCAAAGGTATTTCTCTTGCAGTTTATTTACATTACGGTATGGTTTTTCAGAATTTATTAGTTTCTTAGATTTCTTCTCAATTACTTGTTAGAATGCGACGCAAGCCTGTACGATGGGTTTACAAATAAGTTTAGTTCTAATAGCGAAGGGAACAGTTACGCTGCAGTATCGATTACATAATTGAATCTGTTTTTAAGTTTTTCTTGCTCAAGTGTTTCAGTTTGAGTGAATTTTTAATTGACCATGTGGAACTGTACTGCTTGAGAGGTTATCATTTGAATACCTGGCTGGAATAAAATAGTCAATTTATATTTATATAAATTTATTTGCTAAGCAAGAATGTTTTAGAGCTTCCCAAATGTAGCTCCAGTCGATGAATTCCATGTTTCGTATTAATCAGAAGGAATACACTGAAATTTTCCCACAGTTCTACCCTTCTTTTAGGAGCCTGTAGGGAGTACAAGGGAGATAATTTCTATTTTAGAAGTTATTCTGTTTCCAAAGTTCGTGATTAAACGTTATGATGATCACCCCTCCACTGCGGGATCTAGCATGCCCATGGCATATGAAGGGCACGCTTCAAGCAAAATAAGTAAATAAATAGAAAAAAATAAAAAATCAGTAAATAAAAATAACTTTTTCACCTCAAATTGCTTTCAAACGTTAAAGGTATTTGTAATTATGAAACAGACAGTAATGCGTCTGCTTAACTTAACCGAGCTATGAGTATCAATATTTTTTAATGAAACTACGCTTTCCTTTTCTCAGCCACAAGAGCAAGTCTCGATGAAACAGTTTCATTTATATAGGTCTTTTTTTTAGATATAACAAGAAATCACGGAGTAAACATACACTCACTATAAGGATTTTTATGCCGTCATTTGCAGCCGTAGAATGGTTGGCTACCCGGAAGTTTACGCCATTCTACAAGGAAAACAGCGCCGCCAAGGCGATAGATAGGTGTTGTATATATATATATATATATATATATATATATATATATGTGTGTGTGTGTGTGTGTGTGTGTGTGTGAGTCTGCGGTTTATAGGCGCTCAACGATGACGTTACGAGCGCCGTTACTGAAATAAGTAAAAACGAATACGGCGAAAATCTGTAAAATATTACAAAGAGATAATAGACAAGCTATGCTTAAAATTGCACTCTCTCCCAATTTCACTCACTTTTACCCGTAAAATCTCACTATCACGCGTCCTTCAAAATATTGCAAATTCCATTACATTTTCTAAAATTTTCTATTTAAAAAGCAGATAATATGAGAAAGAGGCTAAAATAACGAAAAAGGGATATGTGGCAGGCTGATCACTTGCAAATAAACGTGGATGAGCCAGCCACCCTGATAATAACACATTAAAAGTTCCTCCCTCACATTTTAGGGAGCACGTTGGACTTTCAACAGAAGTTGAAACGTCGTACCACATTCGTTTCGTTGGCAGCTACAACAAGAGGCAAATATGCGGCTAAATGAGGTGCTGCCTTCTTGTCTGAAAATAAAAATCACTCAACTAAAATGTGGCACACTGTGATCTGTAAGTCACATTCACTACATATTGGAGGGTCCCTTCGCTGCAGCAAGTAGCTATTCGTCACAGCGTGGTGTCCAATGTGAAATCGAGTGTGAAGGACCTCATGTCACCTATGCAAATGGAAGGAGGTACGCCACGATCGTGTCGTTGACTTTATTAGACTCAGTTGATTCCTCATTTGCTAGTGTTGTTTTGAAAGACCTATCAAAAAATCTTACATGTCTGGATTATCAAGTGCAAAACTCCGACCAACTTCACGCAGTTGCTATGCTTGGCTTTTAGAAACGTCACCAACTCGGCTTTAAAATGTGCTTTATTGTAATCAAATGTGCTGCCGTGCGCTTCAACAGCACCATTTTCTTCCTTGTCAAGATCCATGCTATGAATTGCCATTTTCACAGAAACCTGTGTACTGCTGACTTAATAACTTGCCAGTGATAACAAAGTAGGCTTGGTGCGAGATTGATGCTGTGTCTTTTCTCCTTTGTGGATCTAGTTTCCGTGACTGCGTCATACCAAACAGACTGAAGGAAAGTTGGAAGCGTCTTATAATGCACGTTGTCCCAAATCATCGACCAGTCGTCGGACGGAATCTTGTAGATCGCTGGATGGGACGGATGCAATAGCGAAGAGCTATAAACGAGAGTCGTAGATTTTTAAGAACTTCTTTGTCTATGCAGTTCTTTTCCAGGTAATACAAATCGATGCAACTGAAGTTTGGAGTATAAGATCTCCATTCTAGGCGGAAAAAGTGTTGAGTCATCTGTCATTGCCGCCGGTCAGAATATTATGTGCCCATTTCACACATACGGCTTTGAATTCTTGTTATCGATTTCTGAGCCTAGTATTCGGTTATTATCTGGAGTTGTAGCGTTAATGAAAGACACATTGAAGATATTGATGCTGCAGATGAACTACGACGCAGCTGCCAAAAATTGCTGTGCCACTGCCGTTGTCATAGGGAGCACAGACGTGATATGATGTACATACGTGAAGATAAAGTTGTTGACGAACTGCGAGTTTTGTATCCGGTCGAAATTTCTAAATTTCCTTTCTCGGAGAATATGCTTTACTCTGTGAAGTTTATTGCACCAATTAATTTATATCAAACTCTTTGGTCTGGCAGTAATTGCTTGCATAATGGACAGAGATGGACCAACGCGTTATTGACGTGCTCAATACGCAGTGTGCTCAGAAAGACTGACAGTCAAACATTCACAGTCGGTGACCCTTGGTGTTTGGTCGTACATTCGGGGTAACCTAGCGGCTGTTGCAGCAGTTATACAGGATGTTTCACAGTTCCTATTACAAGCTTCTAGGGACTCTAGTAGATGAAGTTTGTCTAGCGGTTCTAGGCGCTCAGTCCGGAACCGCGCGACTGCTACGGTCGCAGGTTCAAATCCTGCCTCGGGCATGGATGTGTGTGATGTCCTTAGGTTAGTTAGGTTTAAGTAGTTCTAAGTTCTAGGGGACTGATGACCACAGTAGTTAAGTCCCATAGTGCTCAGAGCCATTTGAACCATTTTTTTAGATGAAGTTTTGATAAGGAATCCTTGTCCAGAATTGTACTGTATTGATGTAAAAGAAGTTTTAAGGTCGGACTACTTTCAAACCTCCCAGGTATAATGGAAAAACTATACCAAAAACATTAAATAATATCATTTTAAATCGTTTTCGATGCAGCTGTCTTTCGATTAGTTTCGAAACAGTATGTGTGTTTTGGTAATGGAAACACACTTGTCACTTACAAAATTCGTTGTTTTTATATTAATAAGTAAATGTAAATGACTGCATTACTCCAAGCGTTTAAATGATGACTTAGTTAAGAGTAAAATATTTACGCGAAATAAAGCCCTGGATTGGACGAATGGCTTGATGTGTCCCATGGTGATGTCCCATGGTGACGTGTACAAAAGGAGAGGCAGACAGGCAGTGGTGTGGCCTTGAAGGGTGCAGAAGCTCTGTCGATGGCCGCGAATGTAAAAATTGTAGTGGTATTAAACAGTGCATCGAAATATAAAAGTTGTATGGCTTTCACTTGCACGATATTAAATCATCTTTGAAATTATTAAGTTGTGGATGCAAGAATTTTGGGCATTGCACAAAGTCTTGTAAGCCATGGCTACCGTTGGAATAATGGTTCTGCGAAGCGTCATGTTGGTTGGGTTATAGCAGTTTATCAGAGACGTGAAGAAGCCATGTGAGACCATAGTACACCACACTTCTGATGACGCAATCATGAAAAGGAAAAGTATTAAATTTGTTTAATAGGAATCCATGTGCGGAGGAACAGTGATAGTAGTCAAGGTGTGAAGTTATAATTAATTTGCATAATGCAGTTCATTACTAACAGTGAATAAACTTTATATTGAACGTTCACCACTGTTCTATACTCAGACCTTTGTCATTTTAGTACAAAGAATAAATTGTGCTAAAATTACCATCTTTAGCATTATATAGAACTTCTACGAAACTTGAGTATTTCAAAGTAAGTATTACTTATCAGTTCACTGAAATGGATTGGAACCTAAGATACATGTATCAGACACCTTTGCTTTTCCATTCGCTGATGTAAATATTGCTGAAAGAAAGTTCACAGCCCAGCTAATAATTTTCAATACGTAATTACGTAAAAGTTTTAAAGTTGGTTGCATAAAAATGGCATTAGAAACATTACAGCTTGCTTCTATCTTGTAATTTTAAGTACAAAGCACAGTTAACATAATTGCTTATTAAATTCACAGTTATTTCACAATTAGTCAAAATCAAACTAACTCCTTCAGGGCTACCCTAAGAACCTAGAGATAATATTTATTTCAGAGCATTCAATATAGTGAGTTACAAACATCTCTTTTCCTGTGACTGCAACACGCTGTTAAACTGGCGGATGTAATTGTAGTGTCAAATGATACCAAAAATAGGCAGTGTTTCATTTAAGGCAGTGTCTTTTGTAATAAGGGTGAAATATACAATCGAGCCCCTACATCCATCAGTTACTTCGGAATTAGTAGTCGATCGCCTTCATTGTTCGACAACAACCCAGTTAGAGCACATACGGTTCAGATTAGAAAGACAGTAATAATAATTTCGTTATCTGCCCAAGTAATAACAATGCAAATACTCCACTGAGTGATAGGGGAAATCTTTTATGTTTGTTGAAAACTTCCACGAAGGTAAAAGTTACCGTCTGTTTCACAGTCAAAATTGCGAGTCACAGGCATACAGACGGCAGCGGTAGCGTCCGATTTGGCGCGTAGCATCTGGTGACGGGGAACAGTGACTTTCGTAGTTCAGTGCTCCAAAAATAGTTAAATAACACTGAAAATTCGTTCTGTTTGTGATCTATGTTGTTGAGAAGCGAAAAATATAAAACCAAGTCTTCCGCAGTGCTGCTGAATTGCCATTTAGGTGCGGAGCGTTCGCAGTTTCCCCCTCCTCACGCTGAGACAACGTGGCGTGGAGGTGGGAGAAAAGTGCCACCCAGGCTGAGCTTTAAGGCACTCGTACCCGCATACCGAATTCTCGGCCACCCCTATTATATATCGTCAGGAACATGTAGTACGAATTATGAAACACCCTGTAGGTGATGATATTTGAGTGAATAAGCTGCCAGGTGTCCATGAGATTTAATTCCTTTGCAAGTGTGTGAAGCTATTCACAAAAATTGCAATTGGGTGTCTGATCCTCTCTTGAAATTAATCAATTGAAATCATCACCTAATGCAATTGAAATACACAAACTAGTGAATAAATCTGACATGTCGCCTTGGTAAGAGTCATGTCCCTCCGCTCTGTATTGGGAAGCTGAGGGAGCGTACTAGATACTTATGCAAATTATGTAATTAGGCTGCAGTGCCTGGTCCTGTGCGTAGAATTACTTGCCAGGCGCATGGAATGCCCTACAGAATATCACTGAACCATCATCGTTTCCACCTCGATACTACATTCAATCTTCTTTGTTGTCTGCCCATGATACATGAGAGTGTTGCACTTGTTTTTATGAGATGCCAATGGGCTCACTGGGTCTGTCACATTTCAGTGGAGTTTAGGAATCTGAATCGTTCGGTGTTGCGTGGCCCTCTTAGAAGTTGCCTTCGACGCCATATTAGGTTTTTTTTGCCTTGTTGGATTTAAGAGTACAAGATCATTTTTCTAATTTCATTGGCACCCTTAAAGACCATTGGGGTCTGTTAGATTGTGACGACTACATAGCGAGAATCCCTCAAAAGCTTCAAGGAAAATATTTTGGCAGGACCTGTTTTATCAGCGTTCTCGCTTACTGGTTGTTGCGTAGAAGATTCAGATTCGCTAGGACTTGAATTTTACGACGTCCGAAGTGCTGTTATTTCCAGTGTTGACATATCAAGTTTTCGTTCACCTGTGGCAAGAACATCCAAGAATTCTGTACGTGAGCAGTGCTTCCTCATGTGTGTGGAGAACTGTCGCCTGGCTCCAAATTTCCCGCACAACTACGCCACGCTGTGTGAGTGGCGAGGGGAAGAAGAGGAAACAGAACGCAGCGCGTTTTAATGGAAATGCTGTCACATAAGAAACACTGAACGGTTTTCAAGCTGGTTCGTTTCATATTCTCAACGACACAGATCAGAAACAAAACAAAATTTCAATGTTATTTAATAATTTTTATCGCACTGAAGGCTTGATAAAATTTTTATTTAGTACAAACTGTCGGTGCATGGACAGGTGTAGATAATTCCGAAGATTTTTGTCACTCAGGTTGCCACGTAATTGTGACTTATTTAGTTTCGAAATCGAAAAAAGTTTTTCACGCACACGTGTTGATCGAAATATTGTATCACATTCGTAACATCAGTATGGAAATGTGGAAACTCTTGCCAAGGAAAACTTCTTAGAAATCCTGGGTAGTTTTATTGTTAAAGAATCTGTTTCGTAAAGGGGAATCACATTGCAGATCAATAAGTTCTATCTGCAGAGTCATTGAAGCGCTTTCAGCTGAAGCGGTAAACGGTCTCAAAAACAGTTCAGAAACAGATGAAGTTTGATAGTGTCCTCGAAATCTTTAGATCATTACTCTTGTAATTCTTGCACCACCATAACGAATTCTTCAAAATTCGCGTTTTCTTTAACGTTTAGGAATACGGACGGAGCTTTTTGTCAGAATTTGTCCCTTCAAAAGTAGTGCGATTTTCTCACCTTGCAACGTCTTACCGTGTGCTGTCCGCAGCCAGTTCCACTTAAAATACGAGTTCTGCAATCCATTCCAGATGTTCTAAGTTTAGTTCCTGCCTTCACTTTTCCCTCAAAAATTCAACAATAGCAGATTTTGAATCGAAAAATATTTCCAGGTACGCCCCTTGATTTGACCAGTGCCCTTTGCAGTAATATGTATAGTCAATATATTCTTCGTTCTTTTCCACCAAAAACTGTTGCAACTGACAGTGTTATATTGGGTGAGAATTCAGAAAATTTATTACTCGTACCACCAATTTTATCAGGTACTCTGTACCTGCAAATTTAGCCCGAAATGATTCTCAGTATGAAGATTCATTATAACTAAATCTTTAAATTCTTTCTGTATAGTACTCTAATATCGTTCCACAGCAAATTTGTGGTACGTGTCGATTATGCACCTGTGTACTACATAACACATATTGAGAATTCCTATCCTTCTCTTCTGTCGTTGCTATTTATTTTTAAAGGCTAGAGACGATAGATCAGTAGACTACGTCTCTTCGTGCAAACAGCCACTGGGTCTGTGAGTTCCATTATACCGGGAACAAACAGCAAAGAATAAACTGCGCTGACACAGCCATTCTGCCGAACTGAAGGAAGTCATGCTCAACGAACAATACTTGACCGCAATGATAAATGTAATGTTGGGCTGCATCGAGTACTCCCGAGAAGCACCGAGCAAAACCGAGAAGCACCGAGTAGTGATCGAGATAGACCGAGAGTCGGACCGCACGCGCTCAGCGCGCATGCACTGTTTTAAACGCCTTACCCGACTCTGGTCTTTGGTCATTACTGAGACTTGCAGATTCAAATGGTTCAAATGGCTCTGAGCACTATGGGACTCAACATCTTAGGTCATAAGTCCCCTAGAACTTAGAACTACTTAAACCTAACTAACCTAAGGACATCACACACACCCATGCCCGAGGCAGGATTCGAACCTGCGACCGTAGCAATCCCGCGGTTCCGGACTGCAGCGCCAGAACCGCTAGACCACCGCGGCCGGCACTTGCAGATTGTCCAGCGTGGCTGTTTCGGGGGCCGTCACTTTATCAGTGCCGCCTGATTCGGCAGGTACGTCTTCGGTAGCGTGTTCTTATAAGCTCTGCAGATCGGGAATTTAGGACAGTATGCATGTAAATGGTCCACTTCTCGACATGTAAAAGACGTGCGTGGCTGACCACAATATACGAGGGCCATTCGGAAAATAAGGTCCGATCGATCGCGAAATCTAAACTACAGTGAAAAACCGATGAAACTTTGCACAGATGTGTTGGGCAGTGTCTCTAGTATGCCCATCGACGGCGTCACGTCGCTCTTTTCAATTTTGTGCACAGTGAGCACTTAAAGATACCTAGAAAAAAGTGTCTCCCGCCAAGTGTGAGGGTCTGGTGAGAGATTTCGTGTGAAGCTATTCAGCCTACATAACATGACTGTCATGCGTTTCCTTCTTCATGACAATTCTTGCCCGCACTTTGCAGAGGTAATGAAGATGCTCCTGCAGAGTTTTCGATCTGAAGTGTTTGATTCTCCACAATACAGCCCGTAATAGGCTTCCACTGAGTTTCGTTTATGTTCACATGAACCGCTGGCTATGAAGACAACATTCTGGCTGTAGACCAGCACAGGGATTTGGCGGAAAGCACAGGCGGCTGCATTCTGTGACGGAAAGTTGGTATAAAGCTGCGACAAATGTCTATGTAGAGAAACAGTTGGAAGGTCTAGCTAAAAAATAAATAAATAAATAAATAAATTGATTTTCACAGTGGTTTCCATTTCGTGACCGACCGGACCTTACTTTTCAAATAGCCCTATAAACGTGGATGGTTAGGTATGACTTTGTGGATTTTTAAGTCTACGAGCAAAACTCGAACACCACTGTCCATATTAAAGTGTGCGATATTGACCCACTTTTCCCTCCATACTTGAAATATGGGCCATAGGTAGCCAAAGCTTGTTTTATTGCTTAATTTGGTGTTTTTAAAGACGTATTATACATCCTAACTGTTCATAAATCCATACCTACGTATGTAATCGATCTGTGATGTTGAATTTATTGACAATTCTTGTATAAATTTCATCACTAACACCATGTACGAAGACACAATTTCAAAAAAAAAAAAAAAAAAAGAAAAGAAAAAATCGTACTGTGGACTAAGTGCATTGTGATTGCATAAACTGATCGTCTCTACCAAGCAGTCATCTACACTAGCAGTCTTCAGCCTTTACTGACCACAATGAAACCCGAAACGAAAGGTGGCTTTTGGGCGCCATAATCACAGAGTCAAGCACGAGAGCTATTTTTTTTTTCAGCGTCCACTCGCTCCCCAAATGGAAACCACTGAGAAAATCAAAAATGTTTTATTTGCAACATTTAGCGGCACCTTCCAGCTAGTTCTCTACATAGTCGCCGCTCCGACTTAGACAACTGTCAAAATGTGGACCAACTTTCCAACACCTTCGTCAGAAGTCAGATACTTGTGACCTATGCCAGTATTCTATGCTGGTCTTCCCTTCGCAAACGAAAAATTGTCATGAAGAAGGAAATGAATGACAGTTACATTTTGTGGGTTTCATGAAATAAGGCGAAACTTCTCAGCAGGCACTTCACACATGGCGGGAGACACTATTTTCTAGCCATCTTTATGTGCTCACTGTGCACTCAGAAGTGAAAAGTGCTACGTGACACGATAGGCGGGTAAACTAGAGACACTGATTACCACATCTCCACGAAGTTTCACCGGATTTTCATTGTGGTTTCAATTTCATGGTCGAGCTGACGTTGAAAATAAAATAGCCGTTGGACTTAACATGTAAATGCACTGCGTACAACAGACCGCAAAACTCGGCTAAAGGATAAACACGCTTCTCGGAGGATCACTGCTGCTAGACGCCGTGTGTCTAACACCGATAACTCCCGCAAGCAGTAAACGAGCAGGTCGCTGCATTGAGTTTAACCGCGTGATAAATTCCAGATTGTTCCTGGACCAAAATGCACACCATATATCAGCCACAAAGCAAGAATTTGAATGTCATTTAACGATATATGGACATTTAGTCTTTGCATCACCGTTCACGGGCTAATACAATGTGGCATACACTAACCAAAGAAATTCTACCCTATGGTGCTATGAATGGGGGCCACCACACTGTTACGGTATGAACCATACTGTTGGGGCTAAGCAGTGTAAGCAAGTGGACAACACTGCTTGAAGATGAGTTTGTCATCGTAGTAAGACAGTTCTTCAACCGTTTAATAATTCGGGTTTCGTCAACGTATAAAGTGTTTAATGTTATGCGGAATTATGAAATAAATGTACGTAAAATGACAAAACATTATTTACCCGAATGACAGGGATTCGGTGATAGAGGTACCAGCCGGTTCAGTCTTCTGTCCCATATTGTCAAGACTTTATTGACTGATACCAAACACTGTTCAATAAGGTAGCAATTTCACTTAAAATAATAGCGGCTCATTTTTACAGTTTATACGCAATTTCAAAAAACACACTCAAAGAAAAAAAAAATCTACGCATCGCGAAGTAATGATCCGAATGGGACGGAAATCAGTAGATGTGACGTACACGTACAGGAAACAAATGATTAGCCGGCCCGAGTGGCCGAGTGGTTCTAGGCGCTACAGTCTGGAACCGCGCGACCGCTACGGTCGCAGGTTCGAATCCTGCCTCTGGTATGGATGTGTGTGATGTCCTTAGGTTAGTTAGGTTTAAGTAGTTCTAAGTTCTAGGGGACTGATGACCTCAGAAGTTAAGTCCCATAGTGCTCAGAGCCATTTGAACCATTTTTGAAACAAATGATTAAATTTTCAGAAAAATTGGATGATTTATTCAAGAGAAAGAAATTCATAAATTGAGCCAGTCAACAGTGCATTGTTGCACCTCTGGCCCTTATGGAAGCAGTTATTCGGCTTGGCATTGATTGATAGAGCTATTGGATGGCCTCCTGAGGGATACCGTGTAAAATTCTGTCCAACTGGAGCGTTAGATCGTCGAAGTCCCGATACTCCGAATTTTCTCAATTGGGAAGAAATCCGGCAACCTTGCTGGTCATAGTAGGATTTGGCAAGCACAAAGACAGGAAATTGAAACTTTCGCCTTGTGCGGCGGGCTTTACCTTGCTGAAACATAAGCCCAGGATGCATTGCCATGAAGGGAAACTGAACTGAGCGTAGACTATCATCGACGCACTCCTTAGCCGTAAGGGTGCCGCAGAGGACAACTAAAGGGGTTTAGCTCACAAAATAAATGGCACCCCAGAATATCACTTCTGGCTGTAAGGTCATACGGCGGGCGCAAATCGGGCTGGTACCCCATCCCCGTCTTCGCTGGCCTTGGGGGCTCAATTCGAGGCTGAAGACAATTCTACTCCAGTCAATGAGATTCCAGGCCGACCACGTGTCTGGAGAGGCCCCGGACAGCAGTGGGATACCAACCTGACTGGCGCCCGACATACGGCCCGACAACCAGGAGTTGTCACATGAGTTGCCGGTTAAAAAGAACTCGAATGCAAATATGCATACAAAAATGTTTGGGAACATTTTTAAAGTTTCTGGTCAAAGTAAAATGAGGCAGCTGGACCCCAGTTTTCAGTGAGAATCTTCTAAACAGAAGCATATTCGCCTTCTCTGTGCTCCGATAGTAGCATTTTTCCGCTGCTAGCATAATACTGCTTCCACAGGCCCTCGTCCGCGGAGCGGCTTGTTCTACGAGAAGCCGTTCGCCTGGATGATGTCGTCAAATACAGCAGCCCAATCTGCAGGCTTGGCTGTCATCTGCACTTATAAGCATGTATGTCTCGCGGTGTTTCAGTATTTTTATCCGGCACCCGTAGGTTTCAAAATATGTATGTGTAAACAAAAAGATAAAGTAAAAGTGTTGTTTAAATGACGTCATGTTCGCTTTTAGCTGTAGCTGGTTTCATTTCACTACTGCAGTTACGGCGTTTCTGCCGTTTACAACACAAGCTTTCATTTTATGTTATGCCACAGAAGTAGGTTAAAACAACATTCTTGTAATGAGACGAATAGATATGTTATTGGCAAGCACATTGAACTTAGTCAACAATATTGACTTACTTTAACCTGTTAATGTCAAATCTATGATTATCATCAATAACAGTCAACAACTTTATTACCATCTAAAGTAACACAGTCCTACAAGAACTTAAACTAAACTCCGTCCGAACAGGCCTTGGAAGGCTTAACGGTACAGACCAGCCGCCATGTCATCCTCAGCCCACAGGGGCCACTGGATGCGGATACGGAGGGGCATGTGGTCAGCACACCGCTCTCCCGTCCATATGCCAGTTTGCGAGACTGGAGCCGCTACTTCTCGATCAAGTAGCTCCTCAGTTTGCCTCACAAGGGCTGAGTGCACCCCGCCTGCCAACAGCACTCGGCAGACCGGATGGTCACCCATCCAAGTGCTAGCCCAGCCCGGCAGCGCTTAACTTCGGTGATCTGGCGGGAACCTGTGTTACCACTGATGCAAGGTCGTTGGCCTCCAAGGACTTAATTGAAACCTATTTCCATGACATAATATAACAACAAACCTTCGTTCGAAGCTGGCACAAATGATAAAATTACAATAACAAAATAAAAGCTGTTATAGATAAAAGAGGGCATGACGTCTTTTAAACAATTTAAAGAAGCTATGGATCCATACTACAATAAATTAATTAAAAATATAGTGATTCGAAGAAGTCGGAATTGTCTGAAAAATGTGTGTTAATGTATCCTGTAGCATCATATTCAAAATTACATGGAACTGATTCCTAACTCCCTCTGTCTGTGTGTATCTTTTACACGGGTTACTACAAATCACGGCCAACAATTATTCTTAAATACTGTCATGTTTCCCAGTATGTCTCTTTATGCTTAAATGAGGTAGATAACATAATGTATTAGGAAAGGGAGGTCCCAGTAAGGGCATGAGTAGTTAAAATTACTTTGTAACATTACTAACACGTAAACAGAACAACTTTACGTCAAATGTTGACAGTGACCAAATATTAAAAATTACAGCATATTAATTATATTTAGTTTTATTGTGTAAATAATTTGTAGTAAGTTTTGTGCACCACGCAGGTTGGCTTGATTTTTTTTGGTGAGGTTGTTGAGCTTGCTCAAATGCAACTCATTCATAGAAAACAAGCGAGAAATATGCAATAGACGGTAAGCAATCACTACTTTCTTTTGTTTCTCCAAAGGAAACTTCTTGTGTAAAAGCAAAAAGGAATATACCTCCTTCGCAGTGACCATGAACTAACGACAAACTGCCTTCTCGTTGAACTGTTCGAGGTCCATTCTGACATTTGCCCAGAAAGTAGTAGAATGTGGAAGCGTTCTCAACAGTACTCCGTCCATGTCATCGATGTTCCATGGTATCAAGAATGCACAATTTTTGCCCTCTCGGCGTCTGCGTACCTCCTCCTCCCCACCCTCAGTCTCAGGTGTACCCTGCCGCGTATATTTTATGACGTTCCTTGCAAGCAGGCAGTTAGTCATCAAGAACTGCCAGAAGATGGCACCATGTCCTGTGACAAAACATGGCAGACAACGGGCCATTTGTTACGGCCGAAACCTCAGGAAGCCTATAAACGACCGGTCTGCGTGTGTAACCTGCCATGTCACATGCCGATACCGATCAGCGGCCCCATCGCAATGCGGAACGCGTGGCGTGCCGTCCCGTTGCGTTTGAGTTTGACTTTGGAAGCGTACGCGGCATGCATTTTGAAGAAAATGAAAAGTGCTCGTAAAACGATATAGGTAAGACATCTGTTAGGTGCAAAAATTGGCAGTTGATCCTAAAAAACGAAAAGTGTGAGGTCATCCAAATGAGTGCCAAAAGGAATCCGTTAAACATCGGTTATACAATAAATCAATCAAATCTAGAGGCCGTAAATTTAACGAAATAAGTAGGAATTACAATTATGAAAAACTTAACTTGAAAAGAAAATATAGAAAATTTGGTGGGGAAGGCGAAACAAACACTGTATTTTATTGGCAGAACACGTATGTTCAGGGGTAACTCATCATTGAGTAAAAGAGTGTTCATTGCACAAAAGCGTGTAATCAGAATAATTGCTAGAGCTCATCGAAGATCATCCTGCAGACACTTACTTAAAGAGCTAGAGATCTTCACTGTAGCCTCACAATATATATATTCACTTATGAAATTTGTTATTAACAATCGGAACGAATTCAAAAGTAATGGCAGTGTACATGGCTACAACACTAGGAGAAAGGATGATCTTCACTACTCAAGGTTAAATCTAACTTTGGCTCAGAAGGGGGTAAACTATGTTGCCACAAAAGTCTTTGGTCACTTACCTAATAGCATCAAAAGTCTGAAAGATAGCCATATAGCATTTAAAAGGAAATTAAAAGAATTTCTTAATGGCAACTCCTTCTACTCATTAGACGAATTTTTGGATATAGTAAGTGGGTAATTTTTCCAACCCTCACAAAAAAATTAAAAATATTGAGTGTCATGTAATATTTTGCGTAATGTAATATCTTGTATAGACACCTTTTGTTAACCTGACACGTTCCACAGCATTACGAAGTGTCGTATTCATGATCTATGGAACAAGTACTAATCTAATCTAATCTTAGAAGATGCAAAACATCTACTAAAGAGACTCCCTACAGTAAGCTTGTCCGTCCTCTTTTGGAATGCTGATGCGCGTTGTGGGACCCTTATCAGATAGGATTAACATCGAGAAAGTTCAAAGAAGGGCAGCACGTTTTGTATTATTGAGAAACAGGAGAAGGAGTGTCACGGACATGATACAGGATTTGGGGTGGACATCATTAAAAAAAAAGGCGTTTCTCGTTGCGGCGGGTTCCTTTCATGAAATTTCAATTGCCAACTATGTCCTCCGAATGTGAAAATATTTTGTTGGCACCAAACTGCATGGTTAGAAACGATCATCATAATAAAATTAGCTCTTCGTCCTCTGTTAGAATATTGCTGCGCGGTATGGGATCCTTACCAGGTGGGATTAGCCGGCCGCGGTGGTCTAGCGGTTCTAGGCGCTCAGTCCGGAACCGCGAGACTGCAGGTTCGAATCCTGCCTCGGGCATAGATGTGTGTGATGTCTTTAGGTTAGTTAGGTTTAAGTAGTTCTAAGTTCTAGGGGACTGATGACCACAGATGTTAAGTCCCATAGTGCTCAGAGCCATTTGAACCATTTGAACCAGGTGGGATTGACGGAGGACATCGAAAGGGTGCAAAAAAGGGCAGCTCG